>NC_141824.1:16860330-17210330 GCF_982586985.1 Callionymus lyra | reverse complement strand
AGGAGTGTTCATAGTATTATTCCAGGAGGGTTCATAGTGTTACTCCAGAATGGTTTATAGTATTACTCCAGGAGGGTTCATAGTATTACACCAGGAGGGTTCATAGTATTACTCCAGGAGTATTTATAGTATTACTCCAGGAGGGTTCATAGTATTAATCCAGGAGTGTTCATAGAATTACTCCAGGAAGGTTCATAGTATTACTCCAGGAGTGTTCAAAGTATTACTCCAGGGGGTTCACAGTATTACTCCAGGAGGGTTCATAGTATTAATCCAGGAGTGTTCATAGAATTACTCCAGGAAGGTTCATAGTATTACTCCAGGAGTGTTCAAAGTATTACTCCAGGGGGTTCACAGTATTACTCCAGGAGGGTTCATAGTATTACTCCAGAGGGTTCATAGTATTACTCCAGGAGGGTTTATAGTATTATTCCAGGAGGATTCAAAGTATTACTGCAGGAGGGGTCATAGTATTAATCCAGGAGGGTTCATAGAAATACTCCAGGAGGGTTAATAGTACTACTCCAGGAGGGTTCATAGCATTAATCCAGGAGGGTTCATAGCATTACTCCAGGAGGGTTCATAGTATTAATCCAGAAGGGTTCATAGTATTACTCCAGGAGGGTTCATAGTATTAATCCAGGAGTGTTCATAGTATTACTCCAGGAGAGTTCACTGTATTAATCCAGGAGTGTTCATAGTATTATTCCGGGAGGGTTCATAGTGTTACTCCAGAATGGTTTATAGTATTACTCCAGGAGGGTTCATAGTATTACTCCAGGAGTGTTCAAAATATTACTCCAGGGGGTTCATAGTATTACACCAGGAGGGTTCATAGTATTACTCCAGGAGGGTTCATAGTATTACTTCAGGAGTGTTCAAAATATTACTCCAGGGGGTTCATAGTATTACTCCAGGAGGGTTCATAGTATTACTCCAGGAGGGTTCATAGTATTACACCAGGAGGGTTCATAGTATTACTCCAGGAGGGTTCAAAGCATTACTCCAGAGGGTTCATAGTATTACTTCAGGAGTGTTCAAAATATTACTCCAGGGGGTTCATAGTATTACTCCAGGAGGGTTCATAGTATTACTCCAGGAGGATTCATAGTATTACTCCAGGAGTGTTTATAGAATTACTCCAGGAGGGTTCATAGTATAACTCCAGGAGAGTTCATTGTATTAATCCAGGAGTGTTCATAGTATTATTCCAGGAGGGTTCATAGTGTTACTCCAGAATGGTTTATAGTATTACTCCAGGAGGGTTCATAGTATTACACCAGGAGTGTTCATAGTATTAATCCAGGAGTATTTATAGTATTACTCCAGGAGGGTTCATAGTATTAATCCAGGAGTGTTCATAGAATTAATCCAGGAAGGTTCATAGTATTACTCCAGGAGTGTTCAAAGTATTACTCCAGGGGGTTCATAGTATTACTCCAGGAGGGTTCATGGTATTACTCCAGAGGGTTCATAGTATTACTCCAGGAGTGTTCAAAATATTAATCCAGGGGGTTCATAGTATTTTATAAGGAGGGTTAATAGTATTACTCCAGGAGGGTTCATAGTATTACTCCAGGAGTGTTTAAAGTATTAATCCAGGAGTGTTCATAGAATTACTCCAGGAAGGTTCATAGTATTACTCCAGGAGTGTTCAAAGTATTACTCCAGGAGGGTTCATAGTATTACTCCAGGAGAGTTCATTGTATTAATCCAGGAGTGTTCATAGTATTATTCCAGGAGGGTTCATAGTGTTACTCCAGAATGGTTTATAGTATTACTCCAGGAGGGTTCATAGTATTACACCAGGAGGGTTCATAGTATTACTCCAGGAGGGTTCAAAGCATTACTCCAGAGGGTTCATAGTATTACTTCAGGAGTGTTCAAAATATTACTCCAGGGGGTTCATAGTATTACTCCAGGAGGGTTCATAGTATTACTCCAGGAGGATTCATAGTATTACTCCAGGAGTGTTTATAGAATTACTCCAGGAGGGTTCATAGTATAACTCCAGGAGAGTTCATTGTATTAATCCAGGGGGTTCATAGTATTACACCAGGAGGGTTCATAGTATTACTCCAGGAGGGTTCATAGTATTACTTCAGGAGTGTTCAAAATATTACTCCAGGGGGTTCATAGTATTACTCCAGGAGGGTTCAAAATATTACTCCAGGGGGTTCATAGTATTACACCAGGAGGGTTCATAGTATTACTCCAGGAGGGTTCATAGTATTACTTCAGGAGTGTTCAAAATATTACTCCAGGGGGTTCATAGTATTACTCCAGGAGGGTTCATAGTATTACTCCAGGAGGGTTCATAGTATTACACCAGGAGGGTTCATAGTATTACTCCAGGAGGGTTCAAAGCATTACTCCAGAGGGTTCATAGTATTACTTCAGGAGTGTTCAAAATATTACTCCAGGGGGTTCATAGTATTACTCCAGGAGGGTTCATAGTATTACTCCAGGAGGATTCATAGTATTACTCCAGGAGTGTTTATAGAATTACTCCAGGAGGGTTCATAGTATAACTCCAGGAGAGTTCATTGTATTAATCCAGGAGTGTTCATAGTATTATTCCAGGAGGGTTCATAGTGTTACTCCAGAATGGTTTATAGTATTACTCCAGGAGGGTTCATAGTATTACACCAGGAGTGTTCATAGTATTAATCCAGGAGTATTTATAGTATTACTCCAGGAGGGTTCATAGTATTAATCCAGGAGTGTTCATAGAATTAATCCAGGAAGGTTCATAGTATTACTCCAGGAGTGTTCAAAGTATTACTCCAGGGGGTTCATAGTATTACTCCAGGAGGGTTCATGGTATTACTCCAGAGGGTTCATAGTATTACTCCAGGAGTGTTCAAAATATTAATCCAGGGGGTTCATAGTATTTTATAAGGAGGGTTAATAGTATTACTCCAGGAGGGTTCATAGTATTACTCCAGGAGTGTTTAAAGTATTAATCCAGGAGTGTTCATAGAATTACTCCAGGAAGGTTCATAGTATTACTCCAGGAGTGTTCAAAGTATTACTCCAGGAGGGTTCATAGTATTACTCCAGGAGAGTTCATTGTATTAATCCAGGAGTGTTCATAGTATTATTCCAGGAGGGTTCATAGTGTTACTCCAGAATGGTTTATAGTATTACTCCAGGAGGGTTCATAGTATTACACCAGGAGGGTTCATAGTATTACTCCAGGAGGGTTCAAAGCATTACTCCAGAGGGTTCATAGTATTACTTCAGGAGTGTTCAAAATATTACTCCAGGGGGTTCATAGTATTACTCCAGGAGGGTTCATAGTATTACTCCAGGAGGATTCATAGTATTACTCCAGGAGTGTTTATAGAATTACTCCAGGAGGGTTCATAGTATAACTCCAGGAGAGTTCATTGTATTAATCCAGGAGTGTTCATAGTATTATTCCAGGAGGGTTCATAGTGTTACTCCAGAATGGTTTATAGTATTACTCCAGGAGGGTTCATAGTATTACACCAGGAGTGTTCATAGTATTAATCCAGGAGTATTTATAGTATTACTCCAGGAGGGTTCATAGTATTAATCCAGGAGTGTTCATAGAATTAATCCAGGAAGGTTCATAGTATTACTCCAGGAGTGTTCAAAGTATTACTCCAGGGGGTTCATAGTATTACTCCAGGAGGGTTCATGGTATTACTCCAGAGGGTTCATAGTATTACTCCAGGAGTGTTCAAAATATTAATCCAGGGGGTTCATAGTATTTTATAAGGAGGGTTAATAGTATTACTCCAGGAGGGTTCATAGTATTACTCCAGGAGTGTTTAAAATATTACTCCAGGGGGTTCATAGTATTACTCCAGGAGGGTTCATAGTATTACTCCAGAGGGTTCATAGTATTACTCCAGGAGTGTTCAAAATATTAATCCAGGGGGTTCATAGTATTATATAAGGAGGGTTAATAGTATTACTCCAGGAGGGTTCATAGTATTACTCCAGGAGTGTTCAAAATATTACCCCAGGGGGTTCATAGTATTACTCCAGGAGGGTTCATAGTATTACACCAGGAGGATTCATAGTATTACTCCAGGAGTGTTCATAGAATTACTCCAGGAGGGTTCATAGTATTACTCCAGGAGAGTTCATTGTATTAATCCAGGAGTGTTCATAGTATTATTCCAGGAGGGTTCATAGTGTTACTCCAGAATGGTTTATAGTATTACTCCAGGAGGGTTCATAGTATTACACCAGGAGGGTTCATAGTATTAATCCAGAAGTATTTATAGTATTACTCCAGGAGGGTTCATAGTATTAATCTAGGAGTGTTCATAGAATTACTCCAGGAAGGTTCATAGTATTACTCCAGGAGTGTTCAAAGTATTACTCCAGGGGGTTCACAGTATTACTCCAGGAGGGTTCATAGTATTACTCTAGAGGGTTCATAGTATTACTCCAGGAGGGTTCATAGTATTACTCCAGAGGGTTCATAGTATTACTCCAGGAGTGTTCAAAATATTTATCCAGGGGGTTCATAGTATTATATAAGGAGCGTTAATAGTATTACTCCAGGAGGGTTCATAGTATTACTCCAGGAGTGTTCAAAATATTACTCCAGGGGGTTCATAGTATTACTCCAGGAGGGTTCATAGTATTACACCAGGAGGATTCATAGTATTACTCCAGGAGTGTTCATAGAATTACTCCAGGAGGGTTCATAGTATTACTCCAGGAGAGTTCATTGTATTAATCCAGGAGTGTTCATAGTATTATTCCAGGATGGTTCATAGTGTTACTCCAGAATGGTTTATAGTATTACTCCAGGAGGGTTCATAGTATTACACCAGGAGGGTTCATAGTATTAATCCAGGAGTATTTATAGTATTACTCCAGAGGGTTCATAGTATTACTCCAGAGGGTTCATAGTATTACTCCAGGAGTGTTCAAAATATTAATCCAGGGGGTTCATAGTATTATATAAGGAGGGTTAATAGTATTACTCCAGGAGGGTTCATAGTATTACTCCAGGAGTGTTCAAAATATTACCCCAGGGGGTTCATAGTATTACTCCAGGAGGGTTCATAGTATTACACCAGGAGGATTCATAGTATTACTCCAGGAGTGTTCATAGAATTACTCCAGGAGGGTTCATAGTATTACTCCAGGAGAGTTCATTGTATTAATCCAGGAGTGTTCATAGTATTATTCCAGGAGGGTTCATAGTGTTACTCCAGAATGGTTTATAGTATTACTCCAGGAGGGTTCATAGTATTACACCAGGAGGGTTCATAGTATTAATCCAGAAGTATTTATAGTATTACTCCAGGAGGGTTCATAGTATTCATCTAGGAGTGTTCATAGAATTACTCCAGGAAGGTTCATAGTATTACTCCAGGAGTGTTCAAAGTATTACTCCAGGGGGTTCACAGTATTACTCCAGGAGGGTTCATAGTATTACTCTAGAGGGTTCATAGTATTACTCCAGGAGGGTTCATAGTATTACTCCAGAGGGTTCATAGTATTACTCCAGGAGTGTTCAAAATATTTATCCAGGGGGTTCATAGTATTATATAAGGAGCGTTAATAGTATTACTCCAGGAGGGTTCATAGTATTACTCCAGGAGTGTTCAAAATATTACTCCAGGGGGTTCATAGTATTACTCCAGGAGGGTTCATAGTATTACACCAGGAGGATTCATAGTATTACTCCAGGAGTGTTCATAGAATTACTCCAGGAGGGTTCATAGTATTACTCCAGGAGAGTTCATTGTATTAATCCAGGAGTGTTCATAGTATTATTCCAGGATTGTTCATAGTGTTACTCCAGAATGGTTTATAGTATTACTCCAGGAGGGTTCATAGTATTACACCAGGAGGGTTCATAGTATTAATCCAGGAGTATTTATAGTATTACTCCAGGAGGGTTCATAGTATTAATCCAGGAGTGTTCATAGAATTACTCCAGGAAGGTTCATAGTATTACTCCAGGAGTGTTCAAAGTATTACTCTAGGGGGTTCACAGTATTACTCCAGGAGGGTTCATATTATTACTCCAGAGGGTTCATAGTATTACTCCAGGAGGGTTTATAGTATTATTCCAGGAGGATTCATAGTATTACTGCAGGAGGGGCCATAGTATTAATCCAGGAGGGTTCATAGAAATACTCCAGGAGGGTTAATAGTACTACTCCAGGAGGGTTCATAGCATTAATCCAGGAGGGTTCATAGCATTACTCCAGGAGGGTTCATAGTATTAATCCAGAAGGGTTCATAGTATTACTCCAGGAGTGTTCATAGTATTACTCCAGGAGCGTTCATAGTATTAATCCAGGAGTATTCATAGTATTACTCCAGGAGGGTTCATAGTATTACTCCAGGAGTACTCATAGTATTACTGCAGGTGGGGCCATAGTATTACTCCAGGAGGGTTCATAGTATTAATCCTGGAGTGTTCATAGAATTACTCCAGGAAGGTTCATAGTATTACTCCAGGAGGGTTCATAGTATTACTCCAGGAGTATTCATAGTATTACTGCAGGTGGGGCCATAGTATTACTCCAGGAGAGTTCATTGTATTAATCCAGGAGTGTTCATAGTATTATTCCAGGATTGTTCATAGTGTTACTCCAGAATGGTTTATAGTATTACTCCAGGAGGTTTCATAGTATTACACCAGGAGGGTTCATAATATTAATCCAGGAGTATTTATAGTATTACTCCAGGAGGGTTCATAGTATTAATCCAGGAGTGTTCATATAATTACTCCAGGAAGGTTCATAGTATTACTCCAGGAGTGTTCAAAGTATTACTCTAGGGGGTTCACAGTATTACTCCAGGAGGGTTCATATTATTACTCCAGAGGGTTCATAGTATTACTCCAGGAGGGTTTATAGTATTATTCCAGGAGGATTCATAGTATTACTGCAGGAGGGGCCATAGTATTAATCCAGGAGGGTTCATAGAAATACTCCAGGAGGGTTAATAGTACTACTCCAGGAGGGTTCATAGCATTAATCCAGGAGGGTTCATAGCATTACTCCAGGAGGGTTCATAGTATTAATCCAGAAGGGTTCATAGTATTACTCCAGGAGTGTTCATAGTATTACTCCAGGAGCGTTCATAGTATTAATCCAGGAGTATTCATAGTATTACTCCAGGAGGGTTCATAGTATTACTCCAGGAGTACTCATAGTATTACTGCAGGTGGGGCCATAGTATTACTCCAGGAGGGTTCATAGTATTAATCCTGGAGTGTTCATAGAATTACTCCAGGAAGGTTCATAGTATTACTCCAGGAGGGTTCATAGTATTACTCCAGGAGTATTCATAGTATTACTGCAGGTGGGGCCATAGTATTACTCCAGGAGGGTTCATAGTATTAATCCTGGAGTGTTCATAGAATTACTCCAGGAAGGTTCATAGTATTACTCCAGGAGTGTTCAAAGTATTACTCCAGGGGGTTCATAGTATTACTCCAGGAGGGTTCATAGTATTACTCCAGAGGGTTCATAGTATTACTCCAGGAGTGTTCAAAATATTAATCCAGGGGGTTCATAGTATTATATAAGGTGGGTTAATAGTATTACTCCAGGAGGGTTCATAGCATTAATCCAGGAGGGTTAATAGTACTACTCCAGGAGGGTTCATAGCATTAATCCAGGATGGTTCATAGTATTACTCCAGGAGTGTTCAAAATATTAATCCAGGGGGTTCATAGTATTATATAAGGAGGGTTACTAGTATTACTCCAGGAGGGTTCATAGCATTAATCCAGGAGGGTTAATAGTACTACTCCAGGAGGGTTCATAGCATTAATCCAGGAGGGTTCATAGTATTACTCTAGGAGGGTTCATAGTATTAATCCAGGAGGGTTCATAGTATTACTCCAGGAGTGTTCATAGTATTACTCCAGGGGGTTCATAGTATTACTCCAGGAGGGTTTATAGTATTATTCCAGGAGGATTCATAGTATTACTGCAGGAGGGGTCATAGTACTACTCCAGGAGGGTTCATAGCATTAATCCAGGAGGGTTCATAGCATTACTCCAGGAGGGTTCATAGTATTAATCCAGAAGAGTTCATAGTATTACTCCAGGAGTGTTCATAGTATTACTCCAGGAGCGTTCATAGTATTAATCCAGGAGTATTCATAGTATTACTCCAGGAGGGTTCATAGTATTAATCCAGGAGTATTCATAGTATTACTGCAGGAGGGGCCATAGTATTAATCCAGGAGTATTTATAGTATTACTCCAGGAGGGTTCATAGTATTAATCCAGGAGAGTTCATAGAATTACTCCAGGAAGGTTCATAGTATTACTCCAGGAGTGTTCAAAGTATTACTCCAGGGGGTTCATAGTATTACTCCAGGAGGGTTCATAGTATTACTCCAGAGGGTTCATAGTATTACTCCAGGAGTGTTCAAAATATTAATCCGGGGGGTTCATAGTATTATATAAGGAGGGTTAATAGTATTACTCCAGGAGGGTTCATAGCATTAATCCAGGAGGGTTAATAGTACTACTCCAGGAGGGTTCATAGCATTAATCCAGGAGGGTTCAAAGTATTACTCCAGGAGGGTTCATGGTATTAATCCAGGAGGGTTCATAGTATTACTCCAGGAGTGTTCATAGTATTACTCCAGGAGGGTTTATAGTATTATTCCAGGAGGATTCATAGTATTACTGCAGGAGGGGTCATAGTATTAATCCAGGAGGGTTCATAGAAGTACTCCAGGAGGGTTGATAGTACTACTCCAGGAGGGTTCATAGCATTAATCCAGGAGGGTTCATAGTATTAATCCAGAAGGGTTCATAGTATTACTCCAGGAGTGTTCATAGTATTACTCCAGGAGCGTTCATAGTATTAATCCAGGAGTATTCATAGTATTACTCCAGGAGGGTTCATAGTATTAATCCAGGAGTATTCATAGTATTACTGCAGGAGGGGCCATAGTATTAATCCAGGAGTCTTCATAAAAATACTCCAGGAGGGTTCATTGTATTAATCCAGGAGTGTTCATAGTATTACTCCAGGAGGGTTCATAGTATTACTCCAGGATGGTTCATAGTATTATTCCAGGAGGGTTCATGGTATTACTCCAGGAGCGTTCATAGTATTAATCCAGGAGTATTCATAGTATTACTCCAGGAGGGTTCATAGTATTAATCCAGGAGTATTCATAGTATTACTGCAGGAGGGGTCATAGTATTAATCCAGGAGTCTTAATAGAAATACTCCAGGAGGGTTCATTGTATTAATCCAGGAGTGTTCATAGTATTACTCCAAGAGGGTTCATAGTATTACACCAGGAGGGTTCATATTACTACTTCACTTAATTAGTGACTCTAGGAGGGTGTATAGTATTACTCCAGGAGGGTTCATATTACTACTTTACTTACTTACTCCATGAGGGTTCATATTACCACTTTACTTAGTTAGTTAGTTACTCCAGGAGAATTCGTAGTATTACTCCAGGAGGGTTCAAAGTATTACTTCAGGAGGGTTCATATTACTACTATACTTAATTACATCTCGTCACTATCCATGTGCCAAATGTTAAAATAGATAAATTTAGAGCAATATCTTTGCTATATAAATGAATGTAAATGAGCTGCTCGGGGGATTTCTGCACTCCCTGAGTTCTTTCAAGTAGATGTTTTGAAAGAAGGTCATTTACTCCGCGTGCTCTCTGGGTCGAATCTGATTCATCAGCATTTTAAAGATTAGATTTTGAAGAAAAGAGCCCGTAAAATGTGCTGAGCCAGCAACCGCCGTTGCACGCCACGACCACTAGATGGCGGTGAAGTATCTCCATAGGATCCCTGTCGGTTCATATGTGGACAGAAGATTCTTCACTTTCCAAGTAAAGATGTTGAAACTGAAGCTGCGTGTCTTTCTGTGAACGTGTTTAATCCTCACGTGTGTCGAAACAGAAGGATTCATTGTGTGTTTGGAAATATAACTGGAAAATATGAATGTTTATTGGTGATAAATGAGTAAAACTAAAAGTAGTTTTCTGCTCATATAAAGGTGCTTTGAAGACCGCTTTGATCTGGATTGAGAACCTGGCTGAGGGTTGCCAGTGAGACCAGAGTGCTGGTCTGTGCAGGTCCTCCTGTCATCTCGATGTGTCATGAAGCAGTTTTCCACGTCCCCCTCCTCGTCTCTTGTTCTGCTTGTAAATGAAAACCACATGTGTCTCGCTGGTCCACTCTGGTACTGCAGGCGGCTGATCCAGGACCAGCAGCTCTCACAACACTTCCTCCGGCCTGGACCCAGGACAGCGTCCCCGGGGACCCCCTCGGCATCTGGACTTGGCAGCAACTTTCTTTTCCCAGGAAACAAGTGCTGCTTTAGTGAGCTGCCAGAGTGACCTGGTTGGCTGGGACTCGCTGCCCTGGTTCTGATTCTCACTGACTCGGTACCAAGAAGACCATCGACTCCACTAGAGGCTGTGTTCTGAACGCACACGCCTCAAGATCTGCATCGTATCGACGTCTGAAGACAAACTTCTGGATACATGAAGTCTTCCTCCACCCTCAGTTTAATACCGAGGAGAAGATGCTCTGCTCCGAGTCTCTGCCGACTGACTGAGCTCCTGAAGCTGACATGTGATGATGAAGCGTCATAGTCTTCATGGTTCCTTCGAAGAGTTCACTTGTGTTTGCTGTGTCAGTTGTCGGACCGGTTTGTGACGTCACAACCGTTTCACGAAAACTCCCTTTTTCCATCTCCACCCCTCCTTCGTATCCTTATTCCAACCCTCCCTTCTTCTCTTCCCCCTCCTTTCTATCCTTCTCTTCTACCCCCTCCATCCTTTCACCTCTCCTTCAATCTTTTCTTCAATCCATTCTTATGATCCTTGTTCCTTCCTTCCTTTTTTCCCCTCCATCCTTCCTTTCCCGTCCTTCCCTCTCTCCTTAAATCAATCCTTCAATATCGTCTTTCCTCTTTCTTTTCCTTTGTTTTACATCCCACTTTTCTAGACTTCTCATCCATCCTTAAGTGAATTCCTTCCTTATCTTTCCCCTACCCTTCTATCCTATTCTTCTTCCATCCCTCCTTCCCTCTCTTTTCCTTCCCTTGTTCCATTACTTTACTCCATCCTTCCTTCTTTTCATTCCTCCTTCCCACCCTCTATTCATCCCTCTTCTATATCTTTAGACCTTTCCCTTCGATCCTACTTTCTCCACCTACTGTAAGCCATCCATTACTTGCTCCCTCCTTCATTTTACTTTATCTTTACTTTACCATTTTCTTTCACCCTTCCTTCTTTCCTTTTATTCCTCATTTCATCCCTCTTCCCTATCTTTACGCCTTTCCATTCCTTCCTACTTTTTTCCCCCACCTCCTTTTAAACCATCCTTCCCCCTTTTCTTCCTTTGTTCCTCTTCTTCCTTCATATTCTGTTCTTCCTTCCTTATTTCCATTCATTCCCCTTTCCACAGAGAAAGTAAGAGTCACTCCGGCACAGCGGATCACCATCACTTCCACCACTTGTCCCCTGCAGCCTAACAACCTCCAATTAGAACATCCCGCTGTGCAGACGTGACAGGAAATCACTGTGACGAGAGGAAATCTGTGTCACCGTCACATCACATTTTCAGAGACGAACCAGCTTGTCTGGACCGGACTCGTGGAGCGAGGACGGTGAGAAATGTCTGAGGTTACGACATCAGAGTCGAGACCAAAACACCGATGTTTTGGGACAGGTTTCGTAGTTTGTAACTAGTAAGCGAACACAAGGTAACATAGTGACGCGCTCCCTTACCTGTCGCTGCTGAGACATCTTGAACGGCAGTCCGCCTACGTGCAGCGCGGTCGTCTTGTTCTGTAGACATAACGATGCTGATGTGGAGATCTGCTGGTTCTGGTAGTGGAGCGAGTGTTGGCTGGAGGACGACGACTGCTGCTGCTGCTGCTGCTGCTGCTGGGTCGAGCTCTTGCTCAGTGGGTCGACCGTCAGGGTCTGGCTGGTGGCGTGTGTAGGTTTGGGACTGAAGTGCAAAGTCGGCTTGGTGCTGAGAGCCTTCACGTCCAGGTGGTGTGCGCCACTGTGGCCGTTGGATTTGAACAGACAGTTGTTGATGCCTTTGCTCTGAGGGCTGATCCGGCTGAGCGGTGCCGGGCCGGGGAGGTTGTCCTGAAAGGAGGCGGAGGAGGAGTGCGACCAGCCGGACATGGTCGCTGTCGGCGCCTGGTGATGATGCAGCAGGGAGTTCGGCTGCTGCTGGTTGGCTGCCGCCATCTGCTTCAGCTGTTCAGCATGGGATATTTCAGGCCAGCATGGCATCGATCGAGCAGGACCTGACTGGACCTTCTGTGAGGTGCCGCTGGAGGAGGCGCCTGCAAGCGCGAACGCGGGTCCAGCTGATGCCGGCCGGAGCTGCGGCGACCCGCAGTTAACGTGACCAAAGTCCGGAGAGTGCTCCAGCTTGATGGGCTTGTCCAGTGGGGAGACCAAACCTCCCACCGCACCGACGGAACTGGGCCGTCCAAGATCCAAACCAAAGGTGTCGTCCTGCTTCAGCATCTTCTCGAACTCCAGGTCGTTCAGAGGCGAAGCCGACTTGGTCAGCTCGTCGAACAGATCCTGCAGCTCCGGGTCCAACTGGCCTTCGTCTTTAAAGTCAAAGATCATATCGGCGCTGGACTGACCACAGGATTGGACCTCGATTGGTTCCTTTTTCATTTCCTTCAGCGTCATGTTGAAGACGTCGGACGCTACTCCGTGAGACATCATGAAGTTCTTCCTCTGTGGGTTCATATTTGAGGAACCTTGGAAGGAGTGACATGGGTTCAAGTTCATGGGCCCTGGTCCCAGATTGGCACCCTCCATGCGGGCCCGTTTGAAGTTAGATCCAGGGAAAGCACAGGAGACGTTGCTCTGCTTCGGAGCTTGTCCCTCAATCTTTCTCCGTAACGATCCATGAAGCTGCAAAACACGAAAACAAACATCAGATCAGGGAAAACATGTGAGGACAGAACCAAGGCATTCCCTCGCAAGGCAGTGTTCTGCTACTTGTTCTCCACTAGCTTGGTATGTTCCCATGCAACGGTAAGTCTTAAGCGACAAGTTAGCTTTAGCCGATTTAGACTTTAGCAAAGGCTTTGAAAAGGGTGGTGTCTTACCAAATATTTGAATTGTCTTGTGATTTATTTAAAACATTTAACGCTGGTTTTAGAGACAGTACAGAGACTGTACTTAAAGTTTTTTTTCAATTGTCTGAGAACCTAGGTTTTTTATCACAGAAAGAGCAGGTGGTTTCACTCCTGCCTTTTAAACAGGACCTTTGTGGCTACCATGGGACAAATCTCAAGTTCTATGGCTAGCATTGCCTTTGGCGTACAGCAAGTGTCAGTTTTCGGTCCATTTATATGCTTCCCTTTGGGAGTTTTAACTTGTCAAAATGTCTCCTATCATTTTTTATGTGGATGACCCACAGATATACCTTCCAATCTTAGCCTCTAGACGCCAAGGTGCTGTTTCAGCTTGTCTAGACGACAAGACCAGTCAGATGGCTCAGAACTTTTACAAACTCAACAAATCAAAATCAGGTTATTGTCTTCAATCCAAAAATATCTCTGTTAAACCTCACCAACCTCAGACAACTTGCAGAAAACATAAAACCCGGTACACAGAGAACTTGCTGAATTATACACTTGTGAACCAAAGAAATTCTAAATCATCAGAACAATCAGCGGTTACAGTAGTAGACGGTAACAAAATGTATCAAGTGATTAAGGTTGTTTTTTCAAAGATTAATTATTGCTTTAGTTGTCAAAGTAAGTACGTTTTTCTTTGTACAGCGCCTTTCACAGACCAGGGTCACAAAACTAAACACGGTGAAAAATACATACAAATTAAAAAACTTTAAAAGGCCATGACAACACAGTGACAACCATAGCAGCCTGTTTAAGTATATATGTAAAGAATCATTACTTTTTCACTTCTTTCTGTTTCACTAAAACTATTGAAGATTAATAAATACAATTATGTTCCATTGATGACATCATTCTACTTATATTTTATATGTTTGATGGACAGTCCTAAAGAGTTTATTTGAACAACAGAGCAGCAGTGAGTCAACATCATGCTAGTTAACAGCATAGCAAATGTAAGTTCCTCCAGGAGCTGCCTAAAGTTTAAAGTCTAAATTCTAAATCAGTGTTAAAGCAGGATAATTGGAACTGTTGTGAAAACTGAAGCGTCTCCAGCTGTTATAAGCTTGTTGGTTTGTTTCTCTCTTCCTGGAAGCTTAGGAAAGTCTTCTCAGTACATTAGCTAATATGGAAATTAATTCAACTACCACCTCTGACCGGATGCTATAAAGCAGTTTTTGGCCAGGAAAAGTTGCCCCCCAAAAAAAACTAGTAATGGTTTGATGAAGCTTTGTGAAGGAGTGTCATCATTTTCAGAGTCCACTAGATGGCGGTCTCTGTACTATTTTCCTTTGTTTTAAGCAGCTGTTCTAATAAAACATCACATCATTTTTAAACTGATGGCGCCACCTACTGACCTCTAAACGACATGTTACTGCTTCATGAAGCTTCATCAGAGCACTACTGAAAAGCACTGTACAAATAACAGCAGTTAAATATGCTACATAGTGTTGCTCTATTGGAGCTAATGGCTACATACAGACTACATTTAGTTATTAACTGGATTCTTTGTAGTTTAAATTTAACTCGTGTCCCAATTCAACTTGTTCCTGAGCAGTCACGTGACCATCGAGGATGGTCATGTGTGACGATGATCTCACTTCCTGTCTAAACTTCCACGACCCTCCTTTCACTCAAACTCAATGAAAGTGATTGAGGGCTTCTCGCCGCTGAGTCTCATGTCACCGAGCTGAAGCTAGAAATCTGATCAGACAACAGAGTCTTTGTCTGTCGCCTCATTTGCATACGTTACACTTCCCTCGATCCGCTCGCGTCGCTGCAGACTTCAGACTCCGCGGCTTCGGCAACTCCCTCCACTAAAGTGGATTTTTACCGACACGGAGAGTAAAAATGTGCCGAACGTACAGAAATACTGTACGACTGTTACCGCGGCGCCGGCAGGGAAATAAAATGGCTCTGATTGTGCAGAGACCTGAGAGTCAGCAGCATATTTCACTGTGAGAACAAATTTGAGTCATTTCTACCAGCTGGCACACATTACATTAGGATGATTCATGGCCCGAGGGCTCGCCTGCACTTCACTGCACTTGGACATTTTCGCGTGTGCTTCATCTGCACCGGATTTAATCAAACATCCAACGTAGTGTTTGTGTCGATGAGGAGATGAAGTTTTCCAGCTCAATCGATGTCTCAGGTTTATATAAATTACGCCATTGATTCTCAACCGGTGGGTCTTGGATTACTCTTGGGTTATTGGCCTTCGTCATCAGCGAATCAGTGTGTGGCAATGAGGCTAATACGTTAATGCTCATTTTTAACCACGTGACCACATGTCGTCGTTTACCCGGATTTGATGTCTTCTTTTTGAGGGCTGTCTGGGCCAGCTTCACCTATCCATCTTTTTTATGTATCTCTTACAATTTACTTCCATTTTGTCTTTAACATGGATATCTAAAAGACGCGGGTTCGACATTCTTCATAATGATTAGGTCATAAAACAACGTTTTATTTTGTTGCGGCTGCAGTAGCGGACTTGCGGTCTCCGGGCATCTTTATTTATTTATTAAAGGCATTTAGTGTGGTTACACGACTAATGTATCGACGTTATACAGTATATACCCATATTGTCGCTTGAACTCTGTACAACTACCACTTTATGCTACCTCTGCTTTTCTTTTTGTTTAGTGTTATTATTTATGTTTTTACTTTAGCCAACTTCGAAAAAAAAAAAAAAAAACTGTTTTTTTGTTTGTTTTCTATATTCTTACATTATTGACACCAGAGAGTTTATTCTAAAGAATGTATTACCATAGTATTTATAAGATTTGTTAGACTAGAATAGAGTTATTATATTATATTTTTATATATTTATACATACTAAATACAGACCATACTCTTATGTTTTTTCTGATAATTTTGTTGTGAAATGCTTCAGAAAAGGGTGAATATACTTTTTATCAACACAACTTTGAGGCCTGGATGAGTGTATTTTTAGAAATATGCATTAAGCGGAGTTGGAAGTCCTTAAAAAACACTTTAGCCAACCCCAAAAAATTTGAAATGGTGCAAAGTAGTGTCCTTTTTTTGTGGATTCAGAATATGGTCACCTCGTTTTTAAAAGATACTTCACAGCAGCCAGATTGTTCTTAGATACCTACGTAGCAAATGTAAATTTGAAATGTGGACTGCTGAAGTATTTTTAGTTTGTATCAATTAGAGGAGGAAAGTTTGCTGGGTCACAACATCCAGGAGATTGATGAACACAGTGAGACCTGGACTTCAACCACAAGCCTTCTTCTGCAGATAAGAACACACCTCGCGCTGCGGTAAAATAAAAATGGAGGAGACTGATGGAGTACGTGGTGAGGTTCAAGGCAGCGGCTGAGAAATCACGTCATGAATAATGGAAGCGGCGGCCGACGAGTCGTCGTGGAACGGTGTTGCCTCAGCGCTGCTGAGGAGCCGTTTAAAAATAGACTGCAGACAAGACGCACTTTCTGCTGCTTTTACATGTTTTAGTCGAGGTGAAATCCGAGCCGTGCGGAGGGACACACGCCAAAATACACACACACACTTGACCTACCTGTGCGTCAACACAAACCTGCAGCTACACTCAACAAAGACACACCATGACACCCGATCAGCACAATGAAACACAACCATACCAGGTCAGCAGTTACACGATCGTGACATCGAACATGACAGGAAGAACAAGCTTAAAGTCAATGTTACAAATGGCATGAAACATTGATTCCAGCGAGGGACGCACCACACTATCGTGTATATATATACATGTCGGTAAACGTGATCCTTGCTTGCATGATCAGTCTGCAAATTCCACCACGACCGGATGGGGCGTGAATAGCCTAACATTCTGTTACTTCTGGTTCAGGGGGCTACTTCCCGTTTGAGTCCAATCTTGGCGCTGTTCAGGTGAGACTCAACTACTTTCTATTAGGCAATCAAAGCCCACTTCCTGTTAGAGAAGTCACTTCCGGTTTTGGGGAAAATCAGCTACTTCCTATTCGTACAAAGTATTTTTACTTTCTTTTTGGGCAAATATTTGGTTACCTCCTGTACAGATCAGTATCATTCATTCACATTTGTTTTGAAGGGCTACTTTGTATTAGCAGCCACTTCCTGTTTAGGTGAGTCTCAACTACTTCCTGTTAGTATGACATAATGCTACTTTCTTTTTCGTCCAGATTCACGACATTCTTATCGACAAACATTCCTTACCGTTACCTCCTGTTTTTTACACCGCAAAACAACTAGCTGGTTGTTAACCATCACATTGAGAAGCTTTTTTTAACAAAACACTTTGGCAAAATGCTGAAATCTTGATTGCGCAGCTTTGTTTAAGTAATTCAAAATCAACCTATATGTGTTTCTCATCTCAATTATAGGTGGTAATTGATACTTTTATATATATTTTTATATTGTATTTGACTTCACGACATACATCGCTCTACGAAGACGCTCATAAAGCTGAACCCGCGACAATAGCTGAATTCTTATGAAGCTAATTTGTGTCTTATCTTACAATAGCTCTTGCATCAGTGTAACCTGCAGAAGCGCATAAACATTATGTCTCCGAGGGAGCACAATAGTCCTATTTACTTCTTTTATTTCCACGTCAGATGCTGAGGGGGGAAGTTCGGAACTCTCAGCAGAGCCGATTGCAACATGTTTCGGGGGCTCTGGTGGATAGATTAAAGCTGCAACACACAAACTCTTTGAACGATTCAAAACCTTTAAACCCTCAAACTCTGGAGTCTCTCTGGACTGACAAGACGGTACCGGGAGAGTCGGCCTCGCGTCCCTCTGACGGGTCACCCGGAGCGTCGTCCACACTGCTCAGCATCACAGCAGCCTTCTGGGCAGCAGTTGTCCACAACTTGGACAAGCTCAGTGGATTAATTTGGTCAAGTAGAACCTAGAAATGTCAACGGATTTTGAAAAGGTGATTTCTAGTTAACGTCCCCAGAAAAACAGGGATTGCGCCCCAATCTCTAGGTGCTCCCAGCAGACACAGCTAGGTGACACTACTACCTAGTAGGACTTTCCATTAGTGGTTAACACAACTTTGCGTTCACTATGAGCACCGTGCCACTATAAGTAAGTAGGTAAGTAAGTAATATTTATAGAGCGCTTTTCCAGACCAGGGTCACAAAGCGCTTAAACAATCAAAACAATACTCCGTAAAATATATACCAAAAAGGTCAAGATAACACCGAGAACAACACAGGAGTTCCAGAGAATCACCAGATGTTTCTTGAAGGAGTCAGTAGATCCATCAAACACAGAGGGAGAGGAAGATCGTTCCTGAACCATGTGCGTGGAACCATAAGTAGATTCTGATCCACAGACCTCAGAGCCTGAGCTGGGGTGTAAGGCTGGATCAGATCACTGATGGAAGGAGGAGCCTGACCATGAATAGATCTGAAAGTAAGAACCACAATTTTAAAGTTGATCCTGAAAGAAACTGGAAGCCGGTGAAGAATTTTAAGTATCGTAGAAATGTGAGTTCTTCTACTAGTGCAACTGTGCAACAGGTATAACGTACACAACACAAGATAGTTGGTCATCATTTATACAGCATCTTGTGTACTGAACTGGGCAGCAGATTGAAATCCTTGAAAGCGGCACCGTCTCATGCAGTATGTGATACATACGTCTGGAGCTACTGAGCTCATTAAATGTTCATCACACAATCTATTTCCGGACGATGAGAGATCCGTCAGGAGACTTCCAGGCCGGCGAGGACAAGAGCTCTGCGAGGTGGAAACACCGTACCATGTGTGAAAGCTAGTCCTGCATGTCAGTGTTTGTGTTAGTGTGTAGCTATCTGAAAGTTTTGACATGGAGTCGTGTGCAGCTGTGTCTTGTGATGTTTTGCTTGTACAGTAATGATGGAATGTTTTCTCGGAAAATATAATAAGAAAATGTGTTGCAACTTTTTCCTAATACATTCAGGAGGTCGTTTCCTTTTCAACATTTGAAATGCTTGGCTGCTAAAACAACTAGTCTAGCAACAGCAGATAACTCAAAGTGTCATTATGCAAAAATGTGTTTCAGTGGATTGTGAGTAAAGTCGTGTCACAACATCTTACGACACTCAACCACACAACAAGCCAGAATGTCCCACAGGTCGTGGAGCCAAACACGTTATTGAGTAGCCCGTGACTGAATTCTCTTATAGGAAAAAAAAGTCATGGAGGCAGAATATCAGTCTCCCTTTTAATTACCGAAGGGTAATTTTAGCACAAAGCTTCTCAGTGGTTTGTGTAGAAACACATAAATTATCCTCCCTCACCAGCGACTCACAACGCAAGCTACTCATACAATCAGGTCTTCCATCTTTCAAACCTTTTAACTTCTCCGAAAATTGTCGAAACCGCCTCAGGCAGGGCCGAGATCAAACACTTGTGTCGATCATGACATTAGAGTGTAAGAGGAAGACGACGACTTGCGACTCGTGAGAAGAACGAAAGAAAAACACCACATGTTCTGGACGGTCACGAGACTCGTCGGGGTTCATGTTTCCCCTAAAGCTCTTCTACCTGCCCCCGGAACCCCACCTCAGTACCTGGCGCTTCTGCAGCAGCACCTGTGTGAAACCATCTCAACACAAACATGATAATATCTGTCTACGCTCCCGAGTGTTGCCCGCGGACGAGAGCCAAGACTCTCGCTGCGCTTCTCTAATCAGGTTCTGGGATGCAGTGCAGAGGTGGCTACTTCTGGTTCATCAGCACTTTGCATCCCCACACTTCCTGACACACTTGTATTAGATTGAGGCCAAAACCCCCACTGAGACGGAGCGAGGGAGGGACGGGAACCGGAGGGCGAGAGACGAGGGGAAGACGTAGAAGAAAGAGGGAGAGACAGAGTGAGTGACAGAGCGAAAGACAGAGACAAGCGGTGGAGTAAGGGACGGAGGGAGAGACAGAGAGAGGGAGAGAGTAAGAGAAAGAGGTAGAGACGAAGGGCGGAATGAAGGGAAAAACAGAGGTAGAAGGAAGAAGAGATGGATGAAGGGATGAGGTACACATGGAAAGAGACAGTGGAAGAGACGGAGAGAGAGAAAGACGAGGGAGGCACAGGAGGGAGACAGAGTGGGAAAAAGAGGGAAAGATGTAGGGAGGGACGGAGGGAGAGACAAAGGAGGGGACAGGAGGAGAGATAGAGTGAAAGACGAGGGAGGGAGAGACAGAGGAGGGGACAGAAGGAGAAATAGAGTGAAAGACGAGGGAGGGAGAGACAGAGGAGGGGACAGAAGAAGAGATAGAGCGAAAGACGAGGGAGGGAGAGACAGAGGAGGGGACAGTAGGAGAGATAAAGTGAAAGACCGAAAGAGAGATGGAGGGAGAGACAGAGTCAGAGACGAGGGAGGGAGGCAAGACAAAGGGAGAAATGGATGAAGAAATGGAAAGAAACAAAGAGGTAGAAGGAATGGAGGTAAAAGGTATAGATGGAGTAAGATAGAGGGGGTGATGGAGGAAGAGAAAGTGCGAGAGAAGGAGGGAAAGATAGAGGAGGTCACAGGGAGGAGACAGAGGAGAAGATGGGGGGAGAAAAGGAGGAAAGACAGAAAAAGAGAGAGGAATAGAGTGTGAGAGACAGAAGGCGAGACAGGAGAAAACGGAGGGAGAGAAGGAAGAAAGACAGAAAAAGAGAGAGGAATAGAGAGTGGGAGACAGAAGGCGAGACAGAGGAGAAGACGGAGGGAGATGAAAGAGTGAATGGCATAAAGCGAGATAGAGGGAGAGTAAGAAGGAGGTGGATGGAGAGACAGAGGAGGAGACAGGGTGAGATAGAGGGGAAGACAAAAGGAGGGACAGAGGAAGAGAAGGGGGGGAGAGACAGCGTAAGAGTAAGTGGGAGAGACGGGGGAAGAAGAGATGGGGCGAAGAAAGAAGGAGAAACGGAGGGAGGGAGCATTTCTGCCGACGCCTCCGGGTAGCGGGAAGAGATGATAAGAGCAGCCTTTGAAGAGAAATCGTCCATTATGTTTACTGAAAGATGATGTTTTTGAACTGACACTCTAACAGAGGAAGTCCACTTAAAAAAAACACTGCCAGCATATTTTCTCAAAAAAAAAAAAAAAAAAGCCAGATTCTGTTCTCTAATTAAAACTCTTCATTATCCACACGGAGCGCTCAGCCCGACATTAGAGCGCCCTTTGTTCGGTGTCAGGCCCTTTAATGCCAACCCCCCGAGGCTGCAGGGAGAGGGGGTGGGGGGTATGAGAGGAACTTGAGGAAAAAGAAATGTGGGGCCCCGGACACATGCTAGCACCGAGTATCTTCTCCGTCGCACTCCACTGAACGCCAGCCACAGAAGCTCCGTGAGGAGACGTGACGTCGGCTGCTGTGGATTCATGGGAAAGAGAGTCTGAGAAACTCACGAGATCAACGTGACTCTAGGATCAAACCACAGATGGAGCTCCTCCAACCTCCTGGACGACCCTCAGCAACCACACTTTCTCAGGGTTTCATACTGGGACCGTTGTAAGTGGACCTCGAGCCAATAGAAAGAAGGAACAAAACCGAAAAAAAAGAGAAAATATGAGGTTTTTTTTTAAAAATGCTAAAGTGTGAACTTGCAACTGTGTAAATGTTCACGTCGTGTTAGCAGAATTTAAGCTCAGAAAAGCACTCGGCAACGCACAACTTTGCAAAAAAGCTCATTTTGCAGATAAAAATAAATCTTGCATTGTATGGAGGTAGATGTGTGTTTTTATTCAATCAAAAAAAAGTTACTTCAAATTACTAATTTTATTGATTAAAGTGATCTTTTTTTGTTGCAGGGCTATATTATGTGTAGCATGCTTCCTAAAATAAGTGGCCTCCATCCATTGAAGTCTTATTTTTAAATAAAGTGAAAAAACTTTTAAAGTATGCATTTCTTTTTGAATTAAGAAACGTATTCTGTATTCAACTGGGTTGTTGTCGATATTTCATTGATTTAATTTAATTTAAGTGTTGACATTGAATTGTTGGCATTTAACAAACACAACATGAGTTTAGCAACATTAGCTAGCTAGCCCTACCAAGCCAGATACATTCATATTTTCATCCCTTATGGTCCAAGTCAAAGGGCCACATGTGGCCCCCAGGGCTGCTCAAGTGTGAACTTGCAACCGTGTAAATGTTCACGTCATGTTAGCAGAATTTAAGCTCAGAAAAGCACTCGGCAACGCACAACTTTGCCAAGGAGCTCATTTTGCAAATAAAAATAAATCTAACACTGTATGGAGGCAGATTTGTGTCTTTTTATGCAATCAAAAAAATAAGTTACTTTAATAATAAAAAATATATATTAAAATAAAAAATAAGTTACTTAAATGTACTTAGTTTATTGATTGAAGTGATCTTTTTTTGTGGCAGGGCTATATTATGGGTAACACGTTTCCTATAATAAGTGGCCTCCATCCATTGAAGTCTTATTTTTAAATAAAGTGAAACAAATTTGAAGTATACATTTTCTTTTTTTATTAAAGTAACTTATTCTGTATTCAACTGGGTTGTTGTCGATATGTCATTGATTTAATTCAATTTAAGTGTTGACATTGAATTGTTTACATTTTACAAACACAGTTTAGCAACATTAGCTAGCTAGCCCTACCAAGCCTCCGATCATCACACACTATCCAAAAACGCCTCTCGACTTCTGAACCCCTGTGAACCAGGACCATCAAGAAGCGAAGGCGCCGACAAATGGAAACGCGATGGGACGAGGGCTAGCGGTAGAACCAGGAATGACTAGAGAGGTTTGACCTTGTAGCACTTCAGTGTTCCTCAAGGGATCTTGAGGTGTCTAAGAGAAGGAACCCTGAGGTCATCATGGTCTTAGAAACAGGAGCAGGCCGGGGGGGGGGGGGGTCACACCCAGTCAAGGAAAACAAAACCTGTCTACTAGATGAGTACTACACTACCCTTTTTGATAAGATGCTCTTCATACCGCAATAGTTGTGTAACCATTACTGTCTCATTAGACCAAGAGAAAATGTGCGATTGAAATGTGTGTGTCGGTGGTGGTGGGTGGGGGGGGGGCAGCGGCAGCAGCATCAGGAGCGCGGCGTTCTACCACAGGTCACCAACATCGCAGTGACAGGCCGTCACATCACATCACCAATGGTCATGTGGCTCGCCGAGCTCCTGACACCGCTGTCGCCTCTCATCCATGCGTCATTCTCAAAGGCGCTCGGCGAGGATGACTGAAGGCAGCCTGGACTCGGGAAGCGACCCGGGAAGAGCAGGCGCTGCTGAAGGTTACGGAGCATCTGCGACGATCAGGACCACGGAAGTGTGTTCGGAGAGAGAACCCTCGGCGTCGTCCCGGTGTTAAACTGTTCTTTTAATCTCCGCGGTCGCCACGACGACTCAACGTCTTAGATTCTCTTAGATGCTAGCTAGTGATGGTCTGATGAAGCTTCATGAAGCAGTGTCATTACTTTCAGGGTCCACTAGATGGTGGTCTCTGCACTATTTTCGTTCTAATGAAACATCACATCATTTTTAAACTGATGGCGCCACCTACTGACCTCTAAACAACATGACACAGTTTCATGAAGCTTAATTAGACCCATCAATAATGCTAGCTTAACTGCTAGAACAACTGAACCAGAAGATTTTTTTCTAAACTAAGTTGTAAAATTCATGTTAAGTAACTTCACAGAATAAAAGTATTTGTTCATATTATATTAGTTACACAACTGACTCTTCCAGGAATAAATCGGAGTGAAACAAACGCTTCCAGTCTTGTCAAGTCACTCACAACGAGCGACCTTAGGTCGTTTTAATCTAATATCTCTGGCAGATCATTGGATTTAAACAGTACCATAAAGTTTAGCGAGAACTCTCCAGATTTAAGTTTGGCTCAAGTGAGAAGAATCCGGAGCGACGACATTAGACAAGAGGTGCTGTAATGACAGATAGACCTAACTTTTGTTGCTTCTGATTGGTTAATATTGTCAGAAAAGATAAATATTGTGTTTTAAAGAGGTCAATATCAGTGTGAGAAAAACATATATTATTTCATTTTAGGACAAAATATAGTTTTTAAATATTCTATGGTATTTTTCTTAGTCTTATCTCTGTTTTATAAGATTTAAATTAAAACCATTTCTGGTCTTAATTTCATTAATAATTTCATAAATAAATGTTTCCTACTGATCTGACGTTTTCTTTGCCCCACAGTCAGAACTGTGTGATTCATAAAAAACATTGAATTACAGACAGAAACTTAGGCTGATTGAAGATGTTTAAGACTGAGATATGCATTTTTTACTTTTGACACCTTTTTAGGCATGTAACCCTTGCGTTATCTCAGGGTCAAAGTGACCCGAAGGACCTGAAAAGTGATGGTATGGCCCCCACAGAGCCCTGATCTCAACATCATGGAGTCTGTCTGGGATCACATGAAGAGATAGAATGATTTTAGAAACATCTACAGAAGATCTGTGGTTAGTTCTCCAAGATGTTTGTAACAACCTACAGGCCGAGTTCCTTCAAAAACTATGTGCAAGTGTACCTAGAAGAATTGATGCTGGTTTGAAGGCAAAGGGTGGTCACACCAAATATTGATTTACATTTCTCTTGTGTTCATTCACTGCATTTTGTTAATTGATTAAAATAAACTATTATCTTAGTTTACAGCATTTTTTCAAACCTGCCTAAAACCTTTGCACAGTACTGTATATATATATATATATATATATATATATATATATATATATACACACATAAAAAATATACATATTTTCAGATTTGATCGACAGCTGAACTGAATATTACTATGGAGTGTTGCGTAGTCATACAACGGTGACTTACAGAGTAATACTTCGTATAATAGGCTTCGTAGTTTATCAACATTTTGGAAGGCGTTTGAGAACTGTGTACCATATAAAATCAGCTAAAAAGGCCTACTCTCGATTTTAAGTGCGCCAAATACTGTAGTCCTATTAATACGGTAAATTAAGTTACATAAGTAAGTAAGTCATTTTTATTTGTAAAGCGCTTTTCCAGACCAGGGTAACAAAGCGCTTAAAACAATCAAAACAATATTCAATAAAGTATAAACTTTAAAGATCAAGATATGTGATTTATATGTTATGTTAGCTTTAATTTAGTGCCTATTGGAAGTGGGTCTGAAGGAGTCACTACTGGAAGGGATTTGCTGTAATGGGATTAGGAAGTGTATGAATGGAGACAGGGCACTCTGGTGGTTAATAGTGTAACTGCTTGTAACCAGTTACACTGTTACAAGCCTTAACTTCACATGTAGAAAAAATATAAATGTGAAACATGTGAATAATAATAATTTAAAAAATCGGACGAAGACAACATTACATAGTGTGAAGCTGGCCAGGTTTTTACTCAGGAAAAAAAAACTTCGTCCATACCACGTTACAAGAACTATTGTTGTACAATGAGGTGGGAGTGACCTTTGTAATCTTATTATGGTCTGGGTGTGGACCACAGACCTGTGCCTTTCTGTCGTACAAGCGGTGCTAATATTAACATGATGCCTTTAAAGACGCCTCGTTCCAAAGACCACCAGCACTTTTTTTCTTTCCACGACGCTCAGAACCTGGAGTCCTGCCTCCGGTCATGCCACAGGAAAAGGGCCATAAGCAGGGAACACGCTCCCTTCCTGTTTTCAAAGATGACTCCTGTGGCACGCAGAGCCGTTTCCTGCCTGCGAGGCTCATTTGGCGTCTCCGACATCTGGCCGCTCGACAGCGTGCAGCTGCAGCTCGGACCGAGCCAGCAGTGCCACGGTCGTGTTGAGCAACAGACCCGAAACCCTTCTTCCTGTAACACACACCCCGCCCCGACGTGGACCCAGAAACGGCCATTAATGAGTGTTTACACTATCGCAGGATGAGATGTTGTTGGATCTGTTCGACTCCGGGTCCGGCCCGTGATATCAATAACTCATGTGAAGGAAGCAAAGTGCCTTTTAGCAGCGTTTCTGTGGCGGTTCTGAAACCAGGATCCATTTTATATCCCGTGGGAAACCTGAGCTGAGTGGTTAATGCGGTGTTAATGCTGCCTCACTCCGCCGGGTCCCGATAAGCCTGCTGCTGCTCTCAGAGTTTTTTACACCGAAGCTGCTGGAAGACATTGTCCCGCCGAAACACAACTACAGATCCGTTCACATAAAAACATGTCAATATTTATGACTCTGTACCAAGTTCCCCGTTTGCCTGGCCCCAGAACATAGTGTGGCCCTTGAGAAACTGAGTGAGCGTGTGGATCGTGAGATGAAAAACACTGAATCAGTAAATGTAGCCATAAGCACGATGATGGCAGCTATAGGATTTTTTAACACGTTTGGTTGCAGATTACTAGTTCTAGGAAATGTAGCAAAAATAAAAGTAATCAAAAATAATTATCGTCATAGTTAGTGGAGTACAAGTACACACTAATAATAATAAAGTACATGAACTCAAAACTGTACTTTTTTTGTACAAACACAACATTTTTCTACCTTGTTTGTTACCAGTGGCGGGCCGTGCATTTCACACATAGGCCTTCAGTGGCGCACATTTGAATAAATCCACCTCTCAATAACTACTTTAAGGTTCTTTATACACAACAGGGATCTGAGTGTGTACTGTTATAGGTCAATAAGACGTTCATCATCAAATGAACATCAGTGCATTATAAGAAATTGAATCTCACTATTGTTCTCATAAAGCCAACATTATTAAGAAAAAATAGCATTTACTCACGTAGTTCATGGAGGAAATAAATGAATCCTTTTAAACTTGTGAAAGACTCGTCTCGGAGTTAGCATAACTTTCTTAACAACGTCCAGTTGTGTCGTTAACTCGAATCTGATTGGTTAACACAATCCTTCGGCTGCCGTTGATTTCAATGGGAAAGGGCCAGCTCTGAAGCCGACTGAAGGCCTCGGGTAACACATGACCGGCTGCTCAAATATGATTGGATGAAAGCTCTCACATGAAGGTAGAATCCTGGAATCAGTGCGCAACTTGCGCAAGCAAGAGGAAAGAAATGAAATGAAGAGAAAAGATTATGAGGAATCATTTAATACATATGTATGAAAATTAAACAATAATGATCCATCTCAAATTTAAGTCATTTTCCGTCGCCCACTCTATGGTTTAAGACAGGATAAGATAAAAACGAAGGTTATTGACTTGAACATTTACGGAGGAGGACAGATCAACTTTCCAAAAAGACGATGTCGGACTCATACTTCCTGTGGTAAATTACACATTTTCGTTTGAACCGTAATTTCAACGATTAGAGAATGACGTCTTTTGTGTTTGTTTGAGCGCGACACGCCTGACTTAGGTCATTTATTCCGAGTCAGAGTGAAGCTATAAAAACGGTTCATGAACAAATAATTCAACATTTTATCGAGTACCTTTTTTTTAATTGGTGGCCTTCAATTTGGATCTCGGTCGGACTGAGGAAACGATTGTGTTTCTCGGCCGTCATGTGACTTGCGGTTGTGTCTCAGGTTTCCTTCCTTCATCCAGCCCGAGCAAGCAGATGATCAGCCTGACCCTGGACTTGACTTGGAGTGAAAACAAGCGAGTGGGAGTTTTTTCAACTCCTGACATTCCAAGCCAGGTTTGTGTCGACTGGCAGAGACAGGAAGTGCAGCGGCGCTCTCTCGCTCTCGACTTCTACCCAGGAAACGGTGGGAGCGGAGGATCACGGTGCAGAAAATATGTGACCCGAAAAGATTCATCACCGTTTCCCAGAAGAAGAAGCGAGCATCACATGATGAGGCCTGTGAAATACTTCCTGCTGTTGTTTTTTTGAGGCCTTCTTTGTTCCTGGTGGACTTCAGAAGCTAGCTTGACTGGAGGAGAACCGTCGGTGTGGCTCGGACAACGAGTGCCGCCTCCGAGCAGCTATTTTAAGATCCTCTAACTTCATTCAGTCTGAAATGTGTTTTCCTCTCCGGAGCTTCGCATTATCTAGTTACGGCGGCTGAGGGGAGTCGCAGCAGGTGAGGGAGGAGAGGAGGACCTCCGAGAGACATCGGAGTGAGATTCTGGTCCTGAGTCGACCCAGATTCTGATCCTGACGCTGCTTTTAAGAGCTGCCGTCTTCTTTTTCACTGCTTTGTTTTAGGAACAAAGTGATGGTCTGATGAAGCTTCATGAAGCAGTGTCTTGTCGTTTAGAGGTCAGTAGGTGGCGCCATCAGTTAAAAAATGATGTGATGTTTCATTAGAACAATTGATCAAAACAAAGGAAAATAGTGAGAGTCGCCATCTAGTGGACTCTGAAAATAATGACACTGCTTCATGAAGCTTCATCAGACCATCACTAGCTAGCATTACGGTATGTAGCTACGTTACAGTATCGCTCTACTTCCCCTTCTGTTGATCTTATGGTTCATTCATGACACTGCTTCATGAAGTTTCATGACCATCACTAGTTGAGCGAAAACACAAGTCCTCTAAAATACACATTGGTAAAGTGAGGCCTGGGGGCCACGTGCGGTCCTTTGCCTGTATTTAAGCGGCCCTAATGACATCAGAGTGAAACCATTAAATAAGTTTGAGAGGTAAAGACCTGCCCCTGTAGGCATCACCTTGAGCCTTTTATTTTTAACTCTAACACCTCAAAGATGGTCCTGTGAATCGAATACATTAAAGCAAGATGTCCATGAAACCCGGAGCAAAAAGCAGTATTCTTAATGTTTTCATTTCATCAAGTATACTTCAGTATAAGTACAGTAAGTACAGTACAGGCCGAGAGTTTAGACATACCTAACCTAACGGGCTCATTCAAAGTTTTTGCCACTTTCTGGCCTGACCTTCATTTATAAAAGTAACGATGGTCACTGGTTTGAATTCTGATCGTCGTCCAATAAGGCTGTGTTTCATTCTGACTTCTGCACAACACAACTGATGGACCGACTCCATTAAAAAGTCCAGAAATTCTACAAAGTAACCCAGACAAGACACACCTGTTAATCGAAAACCATATCAGCCATAAATCAGTATTTAGACAAAAAGGTGCTACTTTGAAGAAACTAGACTATAAGACATTGGTTTTCAAATGTGTTTGTTGAGACATAATTCAACATGTATTCATTCATTGATGCCATCAGTGATGATCTACAACTGAAATAGTCAGGAAAATAAAAAAACACAGAGTGAAAGGGTTTGTCTAAACTTTTGGCAGGTACTGTATACTAAGGTATATGTACTACATACATATAGCATCATGTATGTGTACAAAGCATCATGTATTTGTACATAGCATAATTGCCAAACCCTTAAGAAAGGTGCGAGAACTTGATCAATAAAAAAAATAAAAAAAGGTACATACATTTGAAACAAATGATCACACATACTATTTGCTATAAACTTGAACTCCAACACTACATGATCATACACATGTATAATGAAGGTAATACATGAAAGCAAATGTTTCTAACAATAACACCAAAGGTCTGCTTTCTGCCGCCCATCAACCACTCCCATAATCCTTTGCACAGTTTACTTCAGATCACCACAATAATGGAAAAAATGTGGATAGTTTACTTAAAGTATACATCAGTGTACTATTTTGAGGAATAGCGTCTAATATGGAGTGGAAGGTCAAAAGTAAACTTCAAGTATACTACGTGTAACATAACTTAAGTATTCTCAAAGTAATCTTGAAGTATACTACATATCTATCTATCTATCCATCTATTTATCCATCTATAACATAACTTAAGTATTCTCATAGTACACTTCAGTATACTTCATTTTGATAAGAAATGCCAAAAGTAAACTTAAATTATACTACCTGTAACATAACTTAAGTATTCTCAAAGTAAACTTCAAGTATACTACATATCTATCTACCTATCTATCTATCCATCTATTTATCTATCTATAACATAACTTAAGTATTCTCATAGTACACTTCAGTATACTTCTTTTTTATAAGAAATGCCAAAAGTAAACTTCAATTATACTACCTGTAACATAACTTAAGTATTCTCAAAGTAAACTTCAAGTATACTACATATCTATCTACCTATCTATCTATCCATCTATTTATCTATCTATAACATAACTTAAGTATTCTCATAGTACACTTCAGTATACTTCTTTTTTATAAGAAATGCCAAAAGTAAACTTCAATTATACTACCTGTAACATAACTTAAGTATTCTCAAAGTAAACTTCAAGTATACTACATATCTATCTATCTATAACATAACTTAAGTATTCTCATGGTACACATCAGTATGCTTCATTTTAATAAGGACTGTCAGAAGTAAACTTCAAGTATACTACGTATAACATAAGTAAATAAGTAAGTAATTTACATTTGTAGAGCGCGTTTCCAAACAGTCACAAAAACTTGCAGTAAGTATTCTCATAGTACACTTCAGTATACTTCATTTTTATAAGGAATGCCAAAAGTAAACTTCAATTATACTACTTCAATTTTAGTATAATTAAGTATATTCACAGTGCACTTGAATATATTTCCTTTGCTAAGGAAAAGCCAAATATGTCCATGAGAACCAAAGAAACTCGTCTCCATGTTGACGCGTCACCAGGTAACCAGCTTACGAGGCGTCTGCAGGTCTCGTCGGTCTCGACGACACCATGGTGCCGATTGTTTGAACAGATCCAAAAGTTTTGGACTCATGTTTGCTCTCGGCTAACCGCCTGCTAGTCGACTGTGACGCGGAGCGAGTTTTAACACGCCGTCCTGTAGACGTGGGCCCCGTGAACCGGTGGCTCCTGGTCTGGGAGCGTGTCCCGGCTGGTGAGGGAGAGAGCGCCGCCGCGAGGGGGAGGGAAGGGAGGCGAGGAGGGAGCGTTCCCATGATGGGATGTTTCCATCGTTTAAAATTGAAAACAAGCGAGGAGATTTCAGGAGGGATTAAGGTGACTGTGCTGATGAAACAAAATGTGAATCTTTAGAGCCGCAGTTGTCACGGAGCGAAGCCGCTTCACTGCGACTAGTTTAAGACGATTATAGAAGAAGATTTATCACCTTTTTTTACACATCGTTCATCTGTAATGTTGCTGACATTAGCGAACACCTTCTCTGTCGGACGACACTTTGATGCGACTCTGCATCTGTCCGCTGGAAACTAATAAATCTACTAACCCTTCAGTCATCTCAGTCAAAGGCTCGAAACAAATGTGTTTGTGGTATCCCTTGTGTTGTCCCTGTGTCAGGGGGGAAAGACCTCCCTGGCTTCCATAAATAACAGTGGTGGATGTCGTTCACCTTGACCCAGAGACAGCGCAAAGGATACCTGAAACAGATTTGCTCGGGTCACTTTGACCCTCAGATTACACAAGTAAGTAAGTAAGTAATTTTTATTTTTATAGCGCTTTAAATTAATAGGTAACAAACCGTAAAACACAAGGTAAAGCAAACATGTGTATAAAATGGAATATATATATATTAAAAGTAAATTATAACACTTTAATTAAGAGAAGTTATTCAAGACTAAGAGTTAAAGCAAATAAAACTAACTTAAATGGTCAACTATCACTTCTAAAATGGGGTTAATAAAATGTACAATTATTAGCTTGACACTCAGGAGACAGATATAAGTAAAAAGAAAAAAGATAAAAGTAGAAAACGTCAAAGCAAAAAAGCTAAATGAATTATCATCTATGAAAAATAAAATAAAAGTTAATTTTATAATAAGAGAAAAGGTTATTTTTTTTTAACAAAAAAAAAAAAAAATCTAATTTATAGATATTATCTAAGACTAAATAAATATGTTAAAAAATATATATATACATTTAAAAATATAAAACTGCCATCTTGATTCCGGATCAGATCTGGACACCACATGGTCAGAAGTCTAAGTTGCTCAATCCAGAAAAAAAGCTGCACTTCACATCCTGACACTTCAGAAGGAAAGAAAACATCACACTTCTGCCTCACATGCCCATCCTGGAGTTGGTCGACGAAAACGATTACGAGCCGGAGGTTAAATGTCTCCGGGATCAATACTGTCAATCACAGATCAGCTCCTGTCACTTTAACTGACAGCGTGACATCATCAGGTGAGGCGTCTCAGATGGTGGTCGGCCTGGTCCGGATCGAGCCGTTCGGTTCAGGCTCTCAACGAAAAAAAAAAAAAAAAGGCTGGCTTTGTTGCCGGATGTGGGAAAAACATCCAATAGACTCTAAAAAAAGCACAGGAAGGAAACTGGGGGTGGGGTGGCAGTGAGAGGGGGGGGGGGCGGCAGTGGAGAGTGGGAGTGAGAAAGGAATGTTCTCTGCTCCCTTTCGCCCCCTTGTTATCAAGCATTAGAACCTCGTACTTCCTCTCGCTCAGATCGCAGCGTCACGCCGCCGTCCGGCCGCAGGAAGATTATCGTTCTTCTCACCATCGCAACTCAAGATAATCATCTCAGCCTGTTGACTCCGTCACCGAAAGTCAGCGAGACAAACATGGACGAGCAGATTATGAGACAAACGTCAGCAATTTGTGAGAATGAAAACACTTTTTTTCCAAAAGGAGGGAGTCCTCTTCTTCAATAGACAATCTTTGTATATTGTCTGAACCCTCATTCTCAGAGGTCACCTTTGATCACATGTCTGTTATTGTATTATTGATTTTATTGATTTATTGATTTTAGCTACGATTTCAGTAAACGATATGTCACAAAATCAAAGTTGAAGTACACTTCTTTTTAATTCATTATTGGATTTTGCATATACAGTGCAATTAATCGTGATTAATCTGGGAAATCATGCGATTAATCGCAATTAAAAATGTTAATCCTTGCCCAGCCCTAATCTAAATAAATAGGAATATGAACATTTAATTAATAATAAAGTATTATTTCTAATGCAATACTTTACTAAATGTTTTAAGTCGTAAATATTAAAATATTTTCAAGTTGTAAAAATTCTCATTTTTATCACAATTATTTAACTCATAAATTGTTAATTTAATACAATTAAATCATAAAAATAAATTTAAAATCCATGATAAATTTAAAAAGAAATAAATAATACATTTTTGCTCACTTAATTCATAGTTCTGCGAAGCAATACACAATTAAAAATACCAAAAAAAACTCCTAATGGCCAAGACAACATAGAGACAAAAACAGGAGTCCCATAAAAACTAGATTATTATTATTATTATTAAGACTATCTGGAGGTTCCTGACATTGGTGGTGGAACTATAAAGGCACGTTTATCAGCTGCAACAATGGAAACTGGCAGACTGAAGCACTTAACCGCTTCCTGTTTGGACGACATCCACGACTCTGCTGCACATACGTGTTTGGACTTCGCTCGTCTGGGTTTTTCTGAGACTCCATCAGATGTTTCGAACCGAGAAAGCGACACTACGGAGGGAGGACGGCGCACAAAGAGCAGCAGATCTATGGCAGCTGCGTTCTGTCCGAGAGGGAGGTGAAAACGAAAGCTTACATAAGGACAGAAGGAGTCGCCTCCCTTTAATAGCTTCCTGTCTTTCTTCTGCAAAATCACACAATGACCGACTCGTTTATTAGCCACTGAAGCTACAACACAACAGTTGTGCGACCGTTCATCGCGCCACGGTTTAGACTCAGATTTAATCGTCTTCTCAAACATCTATTGCGCTTCATTTGTAGTTTGTTATGATACATATTTGGTAAAGGTTGCTTATTTTTCTGAGGTTTTCTCTAAGGGCGTTTATCTTGACCAGTCATGGCTGGTTTTCAACACCTGGTGTGTAAAAGGGACAATTTTAATTCTATAAATGTCATAACTTTCACTTTTTCAGAAACAGAAATTGTCTTTCTTGTATTTTCTTATTTTATTTCATTTTTTTCGCTATAGTCGACCTTATTTTTGTTGGGGATTAATTCACATTTAAATGGTTCTGACCAAAGAAAATGGGTAAAAGTAAAGTATAGTTTATTTATCAATTCAGCAATTAGCATCAAAATGCTATCCTGTGCATTTTTGTTTTCAACTCTTTTTTTCCTGAAAACTGAAGTACACAGTTCTAAGATGGAGGAATCTGACGAGTGTTTCTGAAATGGTTCCATAAGAAACACTATGATATGTGAAAATTATCAAATTATTATTACGATTGTTATTATTATTGAGTTATAATTGGTACATGTACAGGTTTTTTGGTCGTAATATTTGTACTATAATGCTTGTAGCATGAAAAGAAAAAAAGAAAACAGTCCATTGATTTGTTGTTCAAGGATAATTTTTGTGTCCAAGGTAAAAAAAAACATTTTCCAGCTCAAGAACACCTATCATTGCAGGTATTAAAATGATCAAATTTAAGGAAAATTATAAAGATTATAACATTGGTGTAAAAATGTCATGAAATCATTATGAACGAACTGATTGGATGATGACATGTCAATCAAACTGTGCCCCTCCCTTCTTTGCGAAATACCCATGAGACGTGGTTAACATCGATGCTTCCACTTTGAGGATTATATATATTTTTTAAACAAACTTTTTAATTTTTAAAAAGCAGCATGATGACAACGTTTTGAGGAGCATCTACCCCGTTTTTACAACCCCCCACCACTCGCGACAAAGGGGGGCGTGGTCAGAGTCCTTTGAGCGGCTCGTAAAGAGTCCAAGATCGTCCACCGAGATAATGCGGGACCTTTTAAATATGTCGCCGGCGACGGTCGTGTCTGAGCCAGGCACACAGCGGCAGCTCTGTCTGAGTGTTCTGCGGATGACTGAGCTCATTAGCGATCCTGTGAGACGCCCGAGGAAACGCTGCCTTGCACATTTCTGCCTTCAATCCACGCGCCGTGGAGCCAGGAAAACCGTGTGGTGTTTTTTAAAGTCGGCCTCTCGGGCGACACTCCGGCTGCGATTGGACGGAACCGAGGGTCGAGGTGCGGGCGTCCTCCACGGACTCCCGTGTGTGCTCGTTCAGCAGTCCTGCAGGGCGAGGAGGAGGACGAGGACGAGGCGGAGGAGGAGGAGGGTCGGGAGCAGTGACACTTCACCGCAGCAGAGCACCAACAACATTCCAGCTGCTCTTGTTTGCAGAGCTCCGGCGGGGAAACAAGTGCATCTATGTTCCAGGTCCAGACGCGGCAGACGGGCCGACGCAGACGACACCGTCGGACGCCGTCGCAACAGGGAGCACCACCATAAAGTGCTAGAGCGCCACAGACTCCTGCTCACATGATGAGTCATCAGATCGTCAACAATAACAACAATAACTTCATTTATATTGACAAAAACCAGTAGCTCTTCTGTGGGTTCTATGAGGATAAGGACCTTCCATTTTCAGACCATGGTTTGTTTGGGTCCCTCAATATTGAGGCAATTAGAAAAGCACTGAGACAGCACATACCTCTGCCAAGGAGCAACAAGGAATAATCAATTTTTAAAAAATGAACGTCCATGATTCTTTCATTGTACGGCACGCCCCCCCCGTCAACCCCCAAAAAGGGTGACAAGAAATCGATCCTGCACCTCGGTGTTGTGGGCATTTAACCCTTTCTTATCTTATTTCTTATCTATCTTTTCTTATTTTTATTTGTTCAGGTTTTTCCTTGATTTCCTGGAACTCCTGTTGTGTTATCAGTTGTATCTTGAACTTTAAAGTATATACTTTATTGAGTATTGTTTCGATTGTTTAAGCGCTTTGTGACCCTTGTCTGGAAAAGCGCTATACAAATAAAAATGACTTACTTACTTACTTTCTGTTAACTCGGGGTCAAGGTGACCCGAACGCCCCCAAAACAAATGTGTTTGTCGTATCCCTTGTGGTGTCCCTGGGTCAAGGTGATCGACCTCTACCACTGACTATGTATTAATAGAAGCCAGGGAGGTCGTTTGTCGTTTCCCAGGCCACCGGGTCAATTTGACCCTGAGATAACACAAGGGGTTTAACTGATCCAGTTCAAGCTATTATAACTAGTTCCCTAGTTGAGATGTTGGAATGCGTTTGAGAGACTTTACCCCGAGGTGCCAGTGGAAGTATGCGAGGAAGGTCGTGAGATCTGAGGCCAAATAAAAGTATTCCGTTACACGTGCGGCAGAAAGAAGGAGCGACTGGATTGTAAAAGATGTCTGAAGGCCTCAGCGAAGGTCTCTCAGATATTTGAGCAGCAAAACAAAGTCCGCGGTCTGAGAGTCACTCAAAGGAGTCTCACGAGGGAAACGATCCCGCGTGAGAAGATCGGAGGAGATTCAACCAGACGTGTTATTTTTTATTATTCTTCGTTTCTTCGGGTGCTAGCACGGACATGCTAACTGGTTTCCATGACTTATAGCTAATAACTTCTAACATTACAAGAGGCAGGAGGGAAAAAAGTGACCGGCACAGGTGGACTCGCTGAAATGGAATATCTTTTTAAATAATCCACTATTTTCACAAAAGTGACGGGGATGAAAATACCTCGTCAACCGACAGACCCCAGCTGTAGAACGAAATACGTTGCGGGTCAAGGAACCAAAACAATGTCAACTAAAACTTGATTATGTGACTCCTCCCTTTTTTTAGAACATGCTCTTATAGTCATTTTCATCATCATGAGCACCTTGTTGGTTTCTCCTCGGCGAGAGAGAAGTATTTTCAAATCCATCAATCTGGATCCTAGAGAAAATATTGATTGATCGATATCTTGCGATGAAGAAATATCCTTTTTTTCTTTCTTTTTTTTTCTTTTAAAATTTTTTATTTATTTATATCAAAGTTAGTTTTTGTTTTTTCTTCACCTTTAAAGTATATATTTTATTGAGTATTGATTTGATTGTTTAAGCGCTTTGTGACCCTGATCTGGAAAAGCGCTATACAAATACAAATTACTTACTTATTTTATTTTTCAAGGAAATGTGTATAATTCCATTTTTTTTTAAATTTACAATTAACATGCAAACATCACAGCTTTGTTCATTTATGTGTTGCGATTAAACTTCCTGCCACTAGATGGCAGCGTGCATTAGGTCCTTCGCAGCCAGAAGAACAACAACAAACAGGCAGTCCTGAGGACGAGAGGATACAGTCGACTCCAGCAGCTTTTAAAGCTGATGTTTGGAAATATTTTGGTTTCAAAACAAATAAAAACAGTTACGACTTCAACAAGAGTCATGTGGTCTGTAAATTCTGCAACACCAGAGTCAAGTACTCGACAATACTACTAATGTATCCTCTTTACTTCAGTATTGCAATATATCGTATTGTTGCCCCTGTAGCTTGATACGTATCGTATTGCCAGGTTATTGCCAATACATAGCACTACTGTTAGTGAAAGGATGCTGTGGGTACGAGTCTAGAAGAACCACGTCAAAAAGAGGAAGCTGAACTGGTCTTATAGGCGAGACTTCTTCCTCGTCAGGACCTCCAGACACGTCGGGCAGGGGGGACCCCAGCAGACCACAGAGCTGAACGAGGTTTCCTTAGTTAGGGACCACAACAAAATGTCTTTGAGTTCTGAAGTCAAGGTCACACCTTCTACACAGTTTTTACCTTTTAAAGTTTTTTGACTTTGGTGTGAGGGGGAATATATTGGGAGGTTCCAACAGCCTCGTCCAGCGGAACATGAGCAGCATATGGATCTGGACTGTGACTAAGACCTCAGAGACTCAGGAGGGAGGAGAGCGAGAGCAATAAATGCCTGTGACTCTTCTCAGCGGCCCCGGAGCCTGGGAACCTCGGCAGCCCCGGCTCTGAGAAATATCCCGAGCTGTAATGTAAACATGTCTGAACTCTCTGCTCGCTGCCCCTCCTGCCCACCAGCTCGCTCCCAGCTGACCCCCCGGCCCTGAGCGCGAGGTTGGCCGGTGACATCAGGAGGAAACTTTTCCTGAAGGATCTTGGACGGAGTCATTGTACTTTCATCCATTTGAAACCAGATATCAGCCACGGCTCCTTGTCGAGCTTCAGCTCCGCTTCGTTCTGAAGGTAACAGAAGTCGCGACCAGACATTCCTGGACATTTGAGCGGCAAAACTAGGAAAAAAATCCACAAGAAACATGTCTTTGTGTGAGTAAGAGTGGCACACCGCCATGTTTCTGCTGAGCCGGTGTTACACGACACACATCCAACATGTACGATGACACGCAACGAAAATCTTAACATGATAATCTTTAGTTTCTATCTTTGTCAAAGTGTTACATCGGATAAATCAACCCTTTTCTTAAAACATTTTAAAAAAATAAAATAGAAAAAAATCAAGAAATGTGTACAAAAGTGTGAAGTACAACATAAAAAAAAAGAAATATCATAAAAAGAAGCTGAGGAAAAATACATTAGTGGATATTTCAAATACTTAAACATGAAAATTAAGCATTTCCTTACATTTAAAGGGGAAATGACAAAGACAAAATAGATACAAAGTATAATTAATAATACAAATATTTATTCCAAGTATAAGAACCTGTATAATAATAATAGTAAATATAATAATATGATAATAATAATAATAATAAAAGGGTTTAAAATGTCAGAATGTAAAAGCAGAAACAAGGTGTACAATAACAAATGATGATTGAAATAAAAATGTAAAAAAATAAAATAAACAAATATCTCAAACTAATTATTTAAAATTCGACAAATAAATACATACTTAAACCAGAAAAATAAATATGCAAAAAAGAATTTAAACATATGTTGAAGATGGTTTAATACTGATTGTGTTTATATATATATATATATATATATATATATATATATTAGTGTTGGATCTGATATGAGAGACAAGAAGCTTCACAGACCTTCAACAACAGTAGCAAGTGCAGCTCTAACTTACAATTGACTTTGTGTGAAAACACAAACATGGCGTGCCGAAAACAAGTTTGGTGTAAACACAGGTACACAAGCGTGTTCCCAGCTTCGCTGAAACTCAACACGGGTTGCGTGACACCAGCGGACCTCCACACCCAGTTGTCCAGGAGCCGCCGTGCAAGTCCAGCTCTTCACTGGATGTCAGAGAACCAGTCAGAGCTCCAGAGCTCCCACAAACCTCCCGTGACATCACTGAACACATTGACAACCGAACAACGATTGTTTTATTTCCTCGCTCCACCTGCAGTGCTCCTGAAACACACCTGAGAGGGTTTGTTTCCCACAGGGTTCCAGTTTCAGGAGAGCTCTTGTGGAAAGACTCCACCCATCCCTCCCTCCTTCTTTCCCCCTCACACGATCCCTCTCTTCGATACAGTCGAGCAGGAATAACCGGACAAGAGTGACATGTTTCTCAGACGTTCCAGATCCAAAGTTTTTATGGTTCTGCTCATGAGGATCAGCTCACAAGTGCTAATGTTAAGGTGCCAGGTTTGGGGAAAGCTCTTGGGCAAGGTGTAGCCTAGGGGCCACATGAAGCCTTTAGCTTGAATTAATTGGGCCCTTGTGAAAATCACACATCTTTAAAAAAAACTTTTTGTTAAACAGTTAATTTATATATTTTTTAACTGTTTAATTGAATATGTATTATTGAATATATTGAAGTTTTTTTTTTACGTTGAGAAACCTGAATATTTACTCTTAGAAATAATAAGAAGATAAATTAGAAAGTTTATTTTTTAATTACTGGAATTAAATAAACTCTATATGCAAAAAAAAACGTTTTAATTAAGCTTTTGAAGAAAAACAACAAATTAAAACTTTCATTATAGAAATTATTGAATTAAACTATTATATAAAATTATTAAATGATTAAAACAACAACATTCATTTTAAAATTCAAAGTATTAACATTTTAAATGTTAAATTAAACAAATGATATTGATGGCAATTATTTACTTCCATAGAAATGTTCCTGCTACAATATTAAAACTTTTTTTTGCTAATATGTTTTATTGTATTTATACTTTATTAATTATCATCTGTGTGTACTTAAATATATCTAAATAAGAAATATTTTTTATGTTTTACAATGAAATAATAATTGACATTAATCACATTTTAAGCAAAATTATGTATCTGCCTTTTTATTATTGTTCTTTTATATCCTCTAATATTTATAAATATATGAATTGTTTTTTAACAAGACTTTTCTTTTTTTTCTAAGTATAAACTACCATCACGACCGTCTCCTGGCAGATTTACATCTCCCGCATATCTCGACATTCATGAGCTGACGAAAACACGTCTTGAGCACGAAACCTTGAGTGTGCGCTCGGATGGATTATTTCCAGATCATTTATGCCATCATCAGTTTTCGCCTTCACTCACTTTCTCTCCGACGTGCTGAATCAGCAGATCAGGACGAGGACGGCTTCAGGGACAGTGGGATATTTTGGTGCTTGGTTACAAATCTTTCAGTGAGTTTTCTCGCTACATACTGTGTTGCTAAGTTTTTCAGTAGGCTGAATGCTTAATGCCGTTTTTTTGAAGACGATGACTGGTGATTATGACCATCTCCTATATTTAAATAACATTAAGATGATCTAAAGTTCAACTAATGTGTTAATTTAAGTGTGTCTTAAATAGATGTTGGAATTATATTGTACGCATCAGTATGTTTCTGTTTGTACAAAACTATCTTTTCATTTAAATATTTACATTAGAAAATGATCTTAAGCCCCGCCCACTAAAAAAAGTTATTGTTTACTCTGCTGTGATTGGTCAAGCATCAAGGTTTGTCACCGCACGTCATCAAGACGTCATCAATTGCTGTATTGCTGTGGCTAAATAAAACTAAGTCTTCACCTCCAAGGGAATCGTTGTATAAACAAAGAGGGGCGTGATTACAGCCGGCTGGAGGAGGAGTGAAGCCATTATTACACCATAATGGACTCCACTCTCGTAACCTCTTGTTCGTCGAGATTTCAGGAGAACTTTATAAATTAATAAGTTCCAAACCTGGTCATGATGAAGGACTTAATGGATCTTGGAGAGGAAGACTTCAATATGTGAGTCAGGAGAGCTGGGTTTTCACATTAGTTGCACTTTACGGTTTATAAATGGACCATATGGGTCTACACGAAGCCCTCCACCAAGCTAAAGCGGGCCCACCTGGACCACCACCGAGTGTATACCCGCTTGTGTCTTCACGACGCCGATGTAATGAGTCTACACATCGCTCTTCAAAGACTATTGCGTAGCTGCTGAATAAAACATAAGGTGTGTGCGCTTGGTTGTGTATGAGAGTTTTTTAAAGGGGGGGGGGGGTTTGGGGGGTTTCAGAGAGTGCCATGGAGAGACTGTAAGAGATCCTTGAATTCCTTTGATATGACACACTTGCACGCAGCCCTGCTGGGCGTCTGAAGGCTGGATTCATCTACGCTTCCTTTTTTCTTGTGTGTCTTCCGAGTGTGTGCGGTTGATTTTCGTTTCTCCCCCGTGAGCCGTTGTTGTTGTTGTTTATCTTTGAAAACTTGTTAACAAACCTAAATACGTCCAGGAAGGAAAATGAAAGCGAGCTGATTTCAGGAAGCGCTGGTATGCAAATGCAGACTTCCAGGTTCTGAGTTGTCCCAGATTTCCGAGGTGCCGCTGAGACTGTATCTGCTGATGCCGGTGGTTTTCTGACGAACCGATTCTGTCTCTTCGCTCACCGCCATTTTCAGCTTTCAGATGCACTCACCGAGTATCTTTTTCTTATTGGGGTTTGTCGAGCACGGACAACAAAGGATGTGTTTTGACAGGTTCTCTCGTGACGATGATCCAACGGACTTTCACGGCTTTTATCTTTTAAACTTGTCACGATATTAACATTTTCAACTCGATGCTGATACTTAGAAAAACACTCAGTACTCGATACATTTTCTAAACAATGGATAAACAAAAAAAAGACGCACAAATGTTAAAGATATATTTTCATCAAAAAGAAAAAAGGCCAGAAACTCTGTTAAAAAAGGAAACCAGTGCAAAAAATAATTACATAAAATAAACAATGATAATATTTGAATTGCTATCAATACTCTTAAAATAAGTATTGTATAGAACATTTTAGTGTTGATGCTTTTTTGAGTTTCGATACTTTTGACAAGCCTAGTGGTCCTTGAGCTTGTGAGTGGTTCTGAACAAGCGTTGCCACAAAGGTTTATTTTGATAAACGAATAGTCGACAAATATATAAATATACCAGATTTCTTTGTGTAAATTTTCAATCCAACATCTTTTATAGAATCATCAATACGCTCCGGCTTTTCAACATGTAAGGTATGCACCAAGTAAAGATATAGACAATTATTTTTATAGTTAAATCAACTGTTAATGAAAAAACTAGGTACATAATTAATATATATATGAAAATACAATAGAACTTTCAGTTTGTTCTGAAGATGAAAACAAAGTAGACAAGAGTCACTAACTTCACTCCCAGATATAATAAAATATAAAACAAGCCTGACTGACGAGGTCACCATGAGTCTGATTCAACAAAGACATTTCTATGTTAATTGTGTCGGTGCTTAGTGTTCGTGCTTTTATTGTGAAATACCACCGGGAAATCATCATTAATGTTGAAACTATTATGAACTTAATTTCTAACTCTGTGTAGACGTAAGCCAGAGATATAGAGAGCTGGTGAAGAGAGGGAGGATCAACGTGGAACTAGATTTAAATTTTAACTCTTGCGCTATCTCAGGGTCAAGGTGACCCGGAGGCCCGAAAACAAAATCCGTTTGTGGTATCCCTTGTTTTGTATTTGGGTCAAGGTGAACCTTATTGTATATGTATTTATGGAAGCCAAGGAGGTCATTCACCTTGATCCAGAGACTACACAAGGCATACAGGAAACACATTTTTTCCCAGGCTTTTGGGTCACCTTGACCCTGAGATAACACAAGGGATACAAAAAACATGTTTGTTTTAGGGCCTTCAGGTCACCTTGACCCTGGGTTGACACAAGGGTTAACTAGATGAAGTTCCAGGTGTTTCCCTGGGATTTCTATAATATAGAAACCCCCAAAAATCTAAAAGATATTAGGGTAACGAAGCGTCTCAGTAGTTATAGATGACAATATTTACCAAGTAAAAATCATATCTCCATGTGTGTCCATCTTAACTGTTCCCTGTTACTCTGAAGTGAGGTCTGTAGACAAGAGAAGATTATTTCTGATGTGAATTAAAAAATAAACGTCACCAACGAGCGTTTCTTTCTAAATGATGGAGTGTTGAGACGACAAGACACCGAGTTGATCAAATGTTTGCCGCTTTAATTCAAAGTACTCCAGTGAAAATCACTCCGAGTCGATGCGATTCCCTTCTTTAGATTAAAACGTCGCCGTAGACGCGGCGGACGATCATAACGTGATCCAGAAATATTAGAGTGTTTTCTCTTCTCTCTGCTGGACGAGCACATACTTGAACCTCGCTCTCCCCCCCGAGGACCCAGCAATCAAGATAAGAGAATTTATGTTTGCTATGTTGTTTATAACGAGCTGATGTTATCATAAAAATATGTTTACTGGGATAAAAAAAAAAGAGGAGGACATTCATTTCACGCATGATTTAGCCGGAGGATACTGAAGCATCATCATCATCTCAATCAACACGGCGTCCAAACAAATGTCCTGCTGAATATCAAGTCCACCGTTGTCTCGCTACAACGAGGAAAATGCTGATTAGGTAAATAAAAACTTTTTTTTTTTTTAATTGAGGAGAAGTTGATTTTACGGAAAACTACTTCTTGCAAATATAAAAATTAATATTTATACTATATGTATTTTACAATTCTTATAATTGAATATAAACAATAACAATAGAATAACCGTATCAATAGAATGCTATTAGTGAACTTTATTTATCAAATAAATTCAAACAATGAGTAGAGATCTCCACCAAACGTGACAGTTCATTCTAAAGTAAGTGAAATATTTGTTGTATGTCGAGCATAAATCTACTTTCAGTACTAATTCCATCCTGTTCTGTTACTTTTCATGTGCTGTTGTATTGCTGTCATTACCATCTTGCCCTTTAAAGTATATACTTTATTGAATATTGTTTTGATTGTTTAAGCGCTTTGTGACCCTTGTCTGGAAAAGCGCTATACAAATAAAATTTACTTACTTACTACGCCTCAAAAACTGTCCGTCATTTATATTGAATGAAGAGTCAATAAAAATCTTTAAATACTAGAATCACCATCACATAAAACACGATCTTGTGATCGTCAAAGTTGTGCTTTACCTATTACCTTAACAGTGCACTGGGAGGAAAAAACATGTGACTTTTATTTACCAAAGTTCATGAATATTTTTGAACTGGTAATTGATCATTGAAATATTTACAATAGAAAATGTGCTTAAGCCCCGCCCACTGAAAACCCTTAATTTTTCTAGGGATGAAATGTAGTTTACCATAACAACTCTGTTGTGATTGGTCAATCGTCAAGGTTTGTCGCCGCGTGTCATCAATCCCGGAGGTCTCCATCTCAAAGGGAGTCGTTGTATAAACAAAGCGGGGCCTGATTACAGCTGGCTAGAGGAGGAGTGACGCTATTATTACGTCCTAATGGACTCCACTCTTGTAACCTCTCGTTCGCCAAGATTTCAGGAGAACTTTATAAATAATAATATATAAATAATAGCTTTAAAACATGGTCATGATGAGGGACTTACTGCATTTTAGAGAGGAAGACTTAGAAGAAACATACTTGTCAGGAGAGTTGGGTTTTCACAATAGTTGACCTTTAACCCTATTATTTTACGTATCTTTATCGCTGGGGTTTTCTGACCATACTTCTAATGGTGGGCGAGACAATGACGACGTGATTTACGGCTCGGCACCGGTCAAGGCTGGGAAAAACTCCAGCGAGGAAACACACATCCAAACAACGAGGTTTACACGGTTTACGAGTCGGAGAACCGCACGACAAACTCGTCCTGTTTTTCTCAAGAGCCGCTGTCATGTGGTGGACTTGAACACCGAGACTTATGAGAGCGAAAACACTCACACACACTACACTTTTGAGGATCAACACTCTCGCTGCCCTCGGACCGTACACTTCCCAGATCTGTCACCGGAGCGAGGCTGGGGAATAACACAATCCTCCACAAGCGTACAGAATGTTAATCAGCAGGCATCCCTCGCCTATTACTTTTTCAAGGCCCGTTTGACTTTAAGTAAACACATGCCGGAAATGTATTCAGTGGCTCTAAACATTTGTAAGAGGCCGTGGTGCTTCCAAGCGTTTCATGGCCGCCACATCTTTCAAGAAGACGCTTAGTGAGCCATTTATTACGAGCGGGATAATAGAGCATGACAGTGCGTGGCGGGCTACGAGCGGCGAGGCCGGACCGCAGCTTTGTCCAGCGTTATGATATATGAACCCGCGTGAATGAATTAATAATCTAACCAGAGATCAGCCGTATCCCAACACCGTTGACGTGAGACGCTAACAGCTAGTTGTGCTAGCTTTGATGAGGGATGAGCTTTTTGTGTTTTCTACTGATGTTGTGTAGTTGTCAGGTTAAATTATGGGATTTCACATAAAACGCTTACGCAGCAGAGGTGCAGTGGGTGTCGTTCTGCTACACTATGCGGAGGCGCAACTACCACTTGCGTTAGCATGTTAGCACTAGCATATTAGTGTAAGGGGATCTCCGTACATCAATCGTACTTCAATTCGTTGTGACTATATTAATTATAATCATAAAACCAGGAACTATTTTGTATAGAACCAACATTAAAGTATTCTACTGACGAAATTGAAACATTTTACGCATTTGAAATATTGTCTATAGCAGTGAACTCAATCGGACCACAGGCGGCATAACCGATACGTTGAAGAATCTTCAAATTTATCAGGGATCCAGATGGTACCCCAAACAACACCAAAATGTTTTTTGCTCACTCAGAGACCTAATCACTTCCCATCACTTAACATCTTTGGCAGAAGTAATACAAACAGTCTATTTGTCAAACAATATATATACAATTAGAAAAATACCCTTGCGTGCTTGTCGACAACTATAGGTTTCACTGCAACTGCAATTCTCACTTCCTCTTCTCCGTCTGGCCAACAGGAAATTCCATATATCTCGTGCTGGTCACAAACGCAGGATTTTTAAGAAATGCAAAACACAAAAGGTAAACTTGGAAAGATAACACAAGAGATGAAACTCAGAATACAAGATGAAAACCCAATTAGGAAATTTGTATCATATCGCTATTTATTTTCTCGGTAGAATATATATAATATTTAAGATTACTTATTGTATCAATGACTAATTCTTCATGTCAATTGTTTATTTTATTTTCAATTTATTGGCTGACAGATTAGCAGGGATGATAATCATTTTATTCAGTATATTTGGATCAGTGGCTCAGTTAAAAATAAAACTATACAAGTGTAAGTCTTTACTGAGTATTTTTAGAAAAGTAACAATATTGAAATATAAGGAAAATGCACATTGGACATAACCTCTTTTATCCATAACTAAGACCCAAAATAATGCATTGATCCATTTTACTTTACTATATGCTATATATTGTTGCTAGAGGGAGGGGAGTGCAAGAAACCCATGTAAGCTACACTTCCAGAAGTTAAGCAGGAATTATTTTAGATGCCCAACTCTTGCGTCTTTGAAAACATCATTCGAGAGACTACAGCGTAAACTGGAGGCTTCAATGATTTTGGAATCTAGTGGAGCTGCTTCATTCAGACTAGTACCAATCCCACCTGCGACCTCTGGGGGGCGGTATACAAGAAACCAAACGGACGGTTGTCGGGTTGCTGACTTTGCAGCAGACCGTGACCCAAATCTACGTAAATGTCAGCTTGAGGAAATTAACATATAAACGTTGGGGAGTAAAAAAGGAAAGCATTTTGTAAATCGCAGGATCAGCAAGTGCTCGTCCGCATCTTTTCAATTTCTCAAATATCCTCCTCTTAATCTGGACTGGACGAGCGGCGCTGTGCTCTCCTAATCCACTCTGCTGCCTTTCTCTGGATTGAAAATGCAAACGGTCAATAACAGACGGACGATTGCGATTCAGCTCGATCCTGGTGCAGACGACCATGACTGGAAGATTCCGACAAGACGCTGATGGTTTGTTTCTTGGATCCTGAGAAGATCCTAATGTGATCAAGTAACACATGAGATATTATATACACATATATATCTGTATATATGCATGAATAATAATAATAATCACAGTTACAGAAGTAACTTGATGGCTGCTTGGGTTTTAACATAAAACAATAAGTACTTGAAGCCAAATACTATGTGAGATGTCGCTATATTTCTCCAATATTTTGTTTGTTTTCTTGCGTTAGAAAAACAGTTCTCTGCAGGGATGTGTATTGGCAAGAGTCTGGCGATGGGATACAAATCGTGATACGGGGGCAACGATACGATATTTTGCATTATTAATTGCGATACTAAAGGAACAAGGATATATATTTGTACTTGACTCGGCAGTATTTACAGACCACATGACTCTTGACAAAGTCGTACATCATTTTATTTGTTTTGAAGTCCACTGTATCCTCTCGTCCTCAGTCATCGACAGCATCTCATAGGATTTAATTCGTCCTTTTGCGGCGGGCTTGATGACTGCTGCTATCTAGTGGCCGGAAGTTTAATTGCAACTCAAAAATTAACAAACACCATGAATATTTGCATATTAATTGTAAAACAAATAGAATTTAGAATTTCATTTAAACCAAACATTATTGAACTATAAACCATAATCAAACTAAGGAAACACATAAAATATTATTTGCAAGCCAAAAAAAAAAAAAAAAAAATCCATACAGTGCTGTTGAATACAGTATTGTGGAAAAGAATATCTGGATAAATCGCCATCTTGATATTATCTAACAGCCCTAGCTGTACGGTATATCGCATTCATTTAAACATAATTGTTTTAACAAAAACAAAATGTATTGAATATATATATCAATTTTAATTTGAAAATTAAAATATTTGAAATAAGACATAGAACAAAATATAAACCATTCTTTACATAAAACAAGTCGACCAGAAAATGTACTCATCAACCACTTAAGAAGGTTTTAAGGACAGATTAACTACATCATATATTTTACCGAGAGTTATTTTACGGGTTACACACAGTACTTGAAACCAACATATTCACCTCAGGGTGGACAGAAACGTTTACGTCAGGACTTCCTCTCGCCACTGTAATGTAGAGGAAGATCTCTGGAGTGGACGGAGAAATGAAACACCACTGACCTCTTTAAACAGACAAACTCGATCCATCAGAGGATTGAAACAGCGGTGACGAGTACTTTAGTCGTATTGAAAAATCAGGGTCAATCTTGTGAAAGTGAACCCACGGCGGGGCTCAGCGGCTGTGACAATACGTGGTCTGACGGAGCGATCATCGTCGCCTTTTAATGGCTATTCTGGAAACAAATATTGCTTTGTTTACTTTCCATCTAGCAAGTGAGGAGAGAGAACATCTGCAAGCTTTCACCCGCTGACATAATTGAAACGCTGCTGGGGAAATAACTGCTGAACTCCCTGATGCCCGGACGCGGAAAAATAAATCCTTGTGTGCCCTCGACAGTAACAGGAAGTCAGTCCTATAGGCGGTTGACCATCCAGTCTGTTATTAAACAGATGCATCATCAAGACAATCTCGGTGGAGAGTGTGTGCGATGCGGTAGAATCAGAGGTTGTTTACAGATAAAAAAAAAAGCTGTGTTTCCAGTTGAACATGAAGACACAGGAACAAGTGAGATCCATCTCTCTGGGGTCACTTTTCTCCAGAAAACTCCTCCAGTTTTTCACCGAGATGCTCAACATCTCTCAAGCATGTCCTGGGGGTGACCCGGGGCCTCCTTGTAGTTAAACCAGTAACATTTTCATTTTCTATGGTTATAAAAGACATGTAAATAAAATTTCAACTTTGATCCAGCACATCTTAAATCTGGCCGGGGGGCCATAGGTGGCCTTTGATGAGGTGTCAGGTGGCCCTTAGGCTCTGTCCTGAATTTATATTTTCTTTATACTGCAAATAAAGACGGTTTACAACGTCAATCCAGCTTCTTCTCTTAGATACTGTGTCAAGTACTATCATGTTGTATCGTTGTGGCTTTAGGATTGTGTGTCCGTTTTTGGGTCCCTTTTGTGCTGTAGCCTGGAAAGTGTACAAAAACGTATAGAACCTGGTCATTTTCTGACACTGTATTTCTGCTGATTTAGCACATGAAACTGGTTGAACCAGCCACCAAAAGTCAAGCAAGTATGTGCGGTGGTAGCTCACACACTCACAGTTGCTACGACCCAGTGGCCCCTAACCGTTCCTTCTAGCCGGACTGGTTTGTGCAGCAACATTGGGATGCCATTGAAACACTTTGAGGGTTCGACTTTGACACTCTCTGACACTCACGTTTTTGGGTGATTTGAAAAACGGGGGGTGGATAAATGAATTAAAATTTCAGCAGGTCAACATGCCAGGAACCATCACCACCTACAATGCGAGTATCAGCACGAGTCGTTGACGTCATTTTCTGCTTCGTGTTTCATTTTACGGTTCGCTACGAATTACCGTCAAAACAACACATCCGGGTTCACATCCAAGATGCTATCAGATCACATTTACTGTATCAATTTAGCTCCACAACAAACTATCCGTGCAAGCCTTTGAGAACTGTTAGCGTTAGCTACTTTAGCATGTTATCTTGCTAGCATTACTTTTTTTCTCCAGCAGTGCTAGCATGTTCGTTCTCGCTTTTAGCATAACAGGAACATCCTCACGAATGTTTGAACTACAGATTAATGTCATGTACATTTATTTACACACAGAAACAATATCAGCAAATGAAAGTTCAAAGAAGGTTAAGGCAGGAATTGATCGATCTATTCATTCTATATTGATGATAATTATTGTTGAAGAGGTTAAACCCGGTCAGCAGTTAGAGCGACTCCTGCCTTCCTTACCATGGGTTTAAATTAGAGTTTGTGAAATACAAAAAAAAATGTTTATGGAAGGGTCTAGAATGGATTGAAAAGGGAGGATGAACAAAATACATTAATAGACTAATTTCAACACAATGATTCATTGGGATTTACTTCTAAATAACAGATTAGACACTTTGCCGTTTGCCTCTTTAACATTAACAAAAATACATTAACAAAGTGTGGCCCCGTGAGGGCATTTGTTGCCCTTTAGCAGATTTCATGTGGCCCCTGGTCTTTGTAATAAAACGATTATTTTACCAGAGAATGTAAGTAAGTAAGCAAGTAATTTTTATTTGTATAGCGCTTTTCCAGACCAGGGTCACAAAGCGCTTGAACAATCAAAACAATACTCAATAAAGTATATACTTTAAAGATCAAGATAAAACTGATAACACAACAGGAGTTCCAGAAAATCAAGGAAAAGCCTGAACAAATAAAAACGTCTTAAGATGTTTCTTAAAGGAGTCAGTAGATCCATCAAGCGCAAAGATGTAAAATATTAGAAAAATATGTATATTTTTACATGTTACACTCAATTTTGATGACAATATTAAAGGAAAACATCTCAAAGTCTGATAAGTTTCAACGTGAATTCAAATAAAATGAAAATTCATTTTGGAAGTTCTGAAGGAGAAAACTCTTGGTAATTGTCTTCACATTTGGCCCTCGCTCAAACATGGCCCCCCGGCAAAAAGAAAGTTTGGACAGAGAAAGATTAGAGAATCTAAATATGTTTGAACTATTTAAAGAAGTCACTGCTAGAACCAGAGAAAGATCGAAAACATCCCAACTCACCGCCATGCGCATCGACGCCTTGTGGTCCCCATCCGGGCCCCTCGGCTCTCCATTGGCCCTGCTGTACTCCGGAGGTTGCTGGTTCGAGCCCCGGCTGGCCTTGCTCTTGCGGTTCCCGGGTCCCTGCTGGACGATGTTGAGGAGGTGCAGGGTGCTCTCGTGCTCCCGGTCGGTGGTCTCGGCCTGACCCCGCTGGTAGCGGTTCTCGCAGGTGGAGTGGTGTCTCCTGCAGAGCTCGAAGCGGGCGCGCAGACGCTCCACGATGGCGTTGTGGAGCTGAGGCACCGCGGAGCCCCTGGAGGTGCCCACGCCGGCCGCGGACATGGATCCCAGACCGACCCCCAACATAGGCACGAAGGATCCTGCGGCGGACTGCGCGGGGGTCGCCTCTCCCATGCCCCGAAAGAAGTTGAGATCTGGAACCTCGGTTATGGGTCCAGAAGAAAACTGCGTGGAAAACTCAGTCACGATCCCATGTGGAGGATCTGGAACATGGATTATTCCACACACGCTTCTTCTTCTTCTCTGACAGCTTCAATGGAAAGTGCAACGATCTTCAGAGCTCCACAGCTGGAACTTCACATCCCCGCACACGTCGTGATTCCAAAAAAAAAAACCTCCAAAAAGGCTCGGTCGTGGGTGAAAAAAAAAAGCACCAGGAGAAGAAAAAAAAATGTAGTGAAGTTCAAGACTCACGGTGCGAGTCCCTCCATAACACGAGCAGAATGTTGAGGAGAGCAAAGAGCTTCTTTCATGAGGCGATTAGATTCTCCGACATAGACAATCGTCTGTCCGTGTGGTGCACCGAGGCAACAGCGGGGCTTTTCACACAGACCCTCATTGTATCAACATTCCTCGCTGGAGATCAGCCGCTCACTGCCAGCTCCCGGGGAGCTGCTGGGACCTCTAGTGGACGGTGGGAGAACTGCAGCTACCGAGGAGAGAAAACACGCCCCCAATTTTTCCTATAATGTGCAGTTAAATATAAAATCACATTATTACACACTTAAAAATATGTTAATTTAATTTAATTTAATATTCAATAGAAAATGTACACTTCTGAGAAGAATCTGATTAAATAGTTTGCAAAAATGACAGCTTTATAATAACAAGCTATTACATACCTAAAAATATATACATTTAATTTAATATTCAATAGAAAATGTACACTTCAGAGAAGAATCTGATTAAATAGTTTGCAAAAATGACAGCTTTATAATAACAAAAATGTGATTCAATGTGCAAAAAAAAAAATAATAGAAAAAGGTACTCGTACTTGTGTAGTAGCGGTGTGATAAATTAACGCTTAATCGGGATATTCAACAACACTGTGTCGTTTAAATACATTTTAAAAAGGATCATGTTCAAACCATATTTTATTTTTATCTTGGTTCTTTTGCTTTTTAATGTCATTATGTTTGTATAAAATAAAATAATATTTTTTATTAATATTATTTACAATTCGGTTTGTTCATATTTGTGCTGCAATTAAACTGCAGACCACTAGGCAGCAGTCATTACGTGCGGCGCACCTTAAAGGAGCTATGAAATCCAGGGAGATCCCTTCGATTAATGAGTACGAGAGGATACAGTCGATGCCAGCAGCTATTAAGGTGATGTTCGGACATACAGTATTTTGTTTTTTAAAACAAATTAAAGCGGTTAGAGTCATGTGGTCTGTAAATTAGGTTACAACGGAGTCAAATACTCGGGAAATACTACACATAAATCCTCGCACTACCCTCAATATAATACTGGGTTTAAATGAGTCCCGTCTGGAGTAGGATTCCACTCTGGAGCAAATGTAGCCAATTGAAAAAACAAAGTAATTTTGGTCATGACACACACAAACTTTTAACGCAACATATTGACGGGAAAAGTGTGACACAATACTCAAGGGGCGAACAAAACTACAATGGCTGTTGAAAACTGTGGAGATTACAAAGAAAAAAAATAAAGCAAAACAAATCAAAGTTTTTAATTAAGATTTGACATCTAGATGAATATTGAACACTAAAATGTATATTTGGTTTCCCATATCACTAAATCTTCGAAAACATTGTAAACCTTTGTGTTACCCCAGGGTGAAGCCGAACACGAAGGCCTGAAAACAAATGTGTTTGTGGTATCCCTTGTGATGTCTCTGGGTCAAGGTGACATCCCTGGCTTCCACACATATGCAGTGTAAGTAAGTAAGTAAGTCATTCTTATTTGTATAGCGTCTAAAGTTTTTCAACAACACAAAGGTTGAATAGTGCTGCTATATCACCAAAGGGGGGAAACACGTCTACAAAAAACAATTTATTAGAAAAAACTATATTATTCCATCATTGATGCATGATGACGTCATCGTGCCATAGTGTTGTTTTTAATAAAGACGTGTATCAAAGTTCGACTTTGTCGCTCTCTGTTGGTCACTTACGATAACTGCTGTTTAAAAGTGAGATGAAAATGTACATATTCCCAAAGTATGACAAATGCGATTCCAACAAATAAGTCATATGTCAAATCTAAATATGTTTACATCGTAACCCGGATTTAAACGGTTTTGATGTGAAACTTTCTAGAGAAAAGGAAATAATTCTGCCTAAGTTATAGTTTTTTCAACTTGAAAAAACTATAACTTAGGGAGCAGGACCAATACCGTACAAATCGCTCACCATAAGATAAATACATTCAATTTGAATCAATTCTTTATTTGAGTTTACGTTGAAGATAAGCTCCATTTCCGGGTTGCTCCGCTTCCCGCGCACTGACGTTCCCTTATTTTTTTTAATATATTTTTTTACTGATCCTGAGTCAGCGTTTGCTCTGACTAATATACGAAAAGCTGAAGAAAGCGTAGCAAGAACAGATCCAGGATCAGCATATAGCCTAAACACGATTGTATTGATGTGGGCTAACTTTTAATTTAATTTTTAAAAGGTTGTTGTAAATAATTAATTGTAAACATCAACGTAGTTTAAAACACTATATATACTTTAAATAATTAATTAATTTATAAGTTGCAATTATACTTGATAAAAACTCAACTCAAGAATACAAGAGTTGGATAGTTTTACATTTGATTATTTCTTTTTGTTGGTTGTTTATTATTATTTCTTATTTAATGTCTTAATTGATGTCTGTTTAAGTCTTTAATTGTTGAGGTTTTTAATTTATTTGTGTTTAATGTCTGTTGTTAAGTCTTTTCAACCGTATTCATGTTTTTCATGTGTTGCATCGACCTGAATTTGTTTCATTTTAAATGACTACGTCAAGTCTGTTTCCATCTTTACCTCCACAAACCTTTGAGCCCGGTGACGTCACGAGACAAGCGGGTAGTTTAAATCCAGATGTTTCAGATGTTGCTCCTTCGTATGGGAAACTATGACCCCTTCAGGCCACCAGGCGTCACTTCCACTGTCACTCCACCAAAGCAAACCATCAGCTGAAACATTATCTGTCAGTTGGTCAATAAAGCTCCGACAATTATTTTTTTTTACGTGTGTTTATTCTCTAGTCCACCATAATACAGGAAGAAAAGTATCTCGGAGATGTACCACATGACCATCTCTCTGGCTTCGTCCGTCATATTGCTTCACACAGTAGCGCACATCAATATTAGTCAGGAAGCTTCCTTCTCTTCAAACCTCTTAACAACCGTCACGGGCGACACACAATAAATTAATAAGTTATTACTCAAGCAGTTTACAGTAGTAGCATAACAGTGGCTAAAACAACCTCACGAGTACAGTACATCATCCCAGTGACACACACTTCAGACGTTTGTCGAACACTAATAAGACCTACACACACACACGCACATACAGGCTGACAGGTTGAAACACACACATGCACACTTGAACACACTCCGTACACACACACTCACACAAACACCTTCATACTCCGGCACGCACCCAACCAAAGACATCGACACTCGCACATAAAAATGCATTAACACACAATTACATACTCCCAATAACAGATACATTCTCACTCATTTACACACTAACATTTTTTTTTAAATACAAACACACACACATACACCCATAACACACTCAAACACTCATACAAACAGAGACACACGTCACCCACACACAAAACACACACATCCACATAAACACAAATGCACAAAAGACACACACACATACGCTCACACACACAACATAGACACACACACACAACATAAACACTCACACTAAAAAACACACGTACACGCATACACACACTCACATTCACGTAAACGCTCACACACACACAACACACTCACACAAGTCTTCCTCCAGATAATAAGTTAGTCTTCATCACTGAGGTCGTCTCCTGTCGTCAGTGCAGCTCCTCGACTCAAAACTTCACTAACCAACAAGTCTCACCTGTCTGTAAAAAAAACCATAAGAAAATATAAAAAAGCCTTAAAAATGGTAGAAAACAGGTGATTCTCAGTGAGACCATGGAGCGCAGCATCAAGGTCTGACGGTGGTTCCAGCCCACACTGAAATACTGGACTTCGAACGCATCATTCACTCGTCCCTGAACACAACACGGCTCATATTTCATTTAGAAATGATGATTTCATCGGAACATAAGGCAACTCAAAGACACCTGCGGTCACGTGATCCTTTCCAAAATAAACAGCGACAGACCTGCCTCCCGCCCCGTGTAGCTGGGATTTGGATTTCATACTGTTGGACTTCCATCGTTGTTGAAGGCTGATGGTTGGTGGCGTAACAACAACGTCATCACCACAGACTCGAAGATTTCCAGGAATAATTTCAAGTTGTTGAGAGATATTTCTTAAAAAACAAAAACATTTTCACGAGCTGAACTGACTTTCAAAATAAAAGTCATATGGCGGAAAAATGGTTAACTTTATACCTCAGTTTGTTTTGTCACAGGAGTTGAAAGGTCTGCAGGCGTGTCTTGTCGGATGCTACAGTAGTCACATGTTAGCTAACAGGACTAACACCATGAAATGTGACGACCATTTTTTAACAGTTTTCGCTGCGGCGTTGAGATTTGCGAACTCGGCAACAAAGAGTTTGCTTGTTCATCAGATGCTAGACTGGACACGTCGTACGCTGCCACATCTGGTCAGGTGTTGTAAGTGCAAAAACAACTTCATAGTCAAAATCAAGATGGCTGACAGAAGAGGTGCAGCCCATTTGAAGAACAGTCACCAACTCCTTCATAAAGGTAGCAAATGTAGTCATTCTTCATACCTCAAGAGTAAGAAACAAAACGTTGTCAATAAGACTGTGTGAGATTGTTGCTGTGATCTATCAGTTTTGAAGACCAACTTAACAAACATCCCAGCAACGATCTCACTCACTCAAGTTGTTATGTCGGGACTCACAACACGAGAGCAACAGAAGGCAGAAGGTTTTAAACTCTATGGAGTGGTTTTGTGAAACACTAAATGACACTTTGCTCTATGATCTTTGGCTCTGGGCTTAAGAAACTGAGAGCGCCTCCTCCTGAGCTGTGAAGTCATGACAAAGTTTCATGAAACCTCATCATCTGTTTCATGAAACCTGATCACTTTTTTCATAAAACCTCAGAGGTTTGATGAAACCTCACCAGATGTTTCATGAAACCCCATCAACTGTATCATGAAACTTCATCAGCTGTATCATGAAACCCGATCACCTGTTTCATGAAACCTCATTAGCTGTATTATGAAATTTCATCTGCTGTATCATGAAACCCCATCAACTGTTTCATGAAACCTCATCAGCTGTATCATGAAACCTGATCACCTGTTTCATGAAACCTCATTAGCTGTATCATGAAACTTCATCTGCTGTATCATGAAACCCCATCAACTGTTTCATGAAACCTCATCAGCTGTATCATGAAACCTGATCACCTGTTTCATGAAACCTCATTAGCTGTATCATGAAACGTCATCTGCTGTATCATGAAACCCCATCAACTGTTTCATGAAACCTCATCAGCTGTATCATGAAACTTGATCCCCTTTTTCGTAAAACCCCATCAACTGTTTCATGAAACTTCATCAGCTTTATCATGAAACCTGATCACCTGTTTCATGAAACCAAATTAGTTGTATCATGAAACCCCATCAACTGTATCATGAAACTTCATCTGCTGTATCATGAAACCCCATCAACTGTTTCATGAAACCTCTTTAGTTGTATCATGAAACCTGATCACCTGTTTCATGAAACCTCATTAGTTGTATCATGAAACCTGATCACCTGTTTCATGAAACCTCATTAGCTGTATCATGAAACTTCATCTGCTGTATCATGAAACTCCATCAACTGTTTCATGAAACTTCATCAACCTTTGACGATGTGATACATCTCCAAAGTAGCGGTTACTTGGCTCTTGTTGAGTCCCTCACATATCCTGCAGCGTCGTCAGTGATGACAACACAATACGTGCTGGTGTGTCGACAACAAGTACAGTCCGTGTACGAACAGAAACTTGACTGAAGCGTGGCGGCGCTCCGGTCTCGGGCCGGTCCTCCTGCTCCGGAGAAAGCTGCAGTGATCCGTTGCTGCTTCTGCTGCATCAGCGCAAACGTTAAAGAAAAAGAAGTGGTAATGCCAGGATGAGAGTGCGTCTTCCTGAGACGTGTATTTACAAATGTTCGTCAGCGTCTCAACACGGATGAAGGTGTGAGTCGCACACGTGACGACGTCCTGAGCCGTGTCGTCGCAGAGCTTATGGCTTTACAGAGGAAACAGTCTTCCACGAGGACATCGCTGGTCAGGACTTGACCACTTTGGCCGGCTCGGCGGACTGCCGGACGTCCGTCCACTCCTGCATGGTGCTCTGCAGCGCCTGAGTCTTCTCCTTGTCCACCTGCACGTAGTCCACCTTCTCGTCCGAGGTCACCGACGACGTGGACGGCTGTGGGAGGAGATCGAGGGTCAGATGCTGACTCAGCACTTCCTTGTGAAGTCTGCTCGTTCAACTATTCCTTATATTAAGATAATCCCTTATGAGGTTTTAATACCCTCCATTAGCAAAGTAGTATTCTTGAAGTTCATTTTATCAAGTACAGGTACAGAAAGTATACCGAGGTATATGTACTTATAGTGTAGTATACTTTGTATATTGTACTTCTGGATCACAACAATAATACAGTTGCCAAAAGAAACATATAGTATACTATACTTAACTATACTATACTGAACTACATTTCATAAAGTAAACTTGAGTATCCGTAAACATCAGTATCCTATTTTAAAGTAAAGTATTTCAAAAGTAAACTCCATGTATACTACTTCCATTTCAGTATAAAAAGTGTACTGTTGGAAATACTTATTTTTACTAAGGGATGTCAAAAGTGAACTTCAAATATACTATTTTGAATTTAAGGATAAAATAAGAGTACTAACAGTACACTTGAAAATACCTATTTTTGCTAAAGGATGTCAAAAGTAAACTCCATGTATACTACTTCCATTTCAGTATAAAAAGTGTAATGTTGGAAATACTTATTTTTACTAAGGGATGTCAAAAGTGAAATTCAAATATACTATTTAGAAATTAAGTATAAAATCAGAGTACTAATAGTACACTTGAAAATACCTATTTTTGCTAAAGGATGTCAAAAGTAAACTCCATGTATACTACTTCCATTTCAGTATAAAAAGTGTACTGTTAGAAATACCTATTTTTGCTAAATTATGTCAAAAGTAAAATTAAAGTATAGTACTTCCATTTCAGTAGAAAATAAATATACTCATAGTGTACTCGAATAACTCGAGTTAAATTCTACACGTCACAAGAGTCTCACGAAGTATCAATATTAGTACCAAAGGTTCCAATGTGTGTCTTACTTTTCTGTGTGGACTGGGAGACCCGGGCTGGAAGTCCAGAGCCAGATAGTCCACATTCCCGCTCTTCCTGAGCGCCGGACTGCTGGTGCCGCTCACTGCAGGCGAGGTCGACACCGGGTTCTGCTGTAGAGGTGAGAAGCTTGTTAGACTTTAGTGTGTGTGTGTGTGTGTGTGTGTGTGTGTGTGTGTGTGTGTGTGTGTGTGTGTCCTACACGCTCCTGGACTCACCATGGCCACGTAGTTCTCCTCACTGTCCGCTGAGTCTGTACTGGTGATGCTCTGAGTGGAGACGGGTCGACACTGACCCGAGGTCATGGAGTTCCCCACCGGCCTGCAGGAGAGGAGAGTTAGTGCGTGTCCTGATACACAACTGTTAGTGTGTGTGTGTCCTGATACACAACTGTTAGTGTGTCTGTGTGTTTCCTGATACACAACTGTTAGTGTGTCTGTGTGTGTGTCCTGATACACAACTGTTAGTGTGTCTGTGTGTTTCCTGATACACAACTGTTAGTATGTGTGTGTCCTGATACACAACTGTTAGTGTGTCTGTGTGTTTCCTGATACACAACTGTTAGTGTGTGTGTGTCCTGATACACAACTGTTAGTGTGTCTGTGTGTTTCCTGATACACAACTGTTAGTGTGTCTGTGCGTGTGTCCTGATACACAACTGTTAGTGTGTCTGTGCGTGTGTCCTGATACACAACTGTGAGTGTGTCTGTGTGTGTCCTGATACACAACTGTTAGTGTGTCTGTGTGTGTCTCCTGATACACAACTGTTAATGTGTCTGTGTGTGTCCTGATACACAACTGTTAGTATGTTTGTGTGTCCTGATACACAACTGTTACTGTGTGTGTGTGTGCCTGTGTGTCCTGATACACAACTTTTAGTGTGTCTGTGTGTGTCTCCTGATACACAACTGTTAGTGTGTCTGTGCATGTGTCCTGATACACAACTGTTTGTGTGTCTGTGTGTGTCCTGATACACAACTGTTAGTATGTCTGTGTGTCCAGATACACAACTCTTAGTATGTTTGTGTGTCCAGATACACAACTGTTACTGTGTGTGTGTGTGCCTGTGTGTCCTGATACACAACTTTTAGTGTGTCTGTGCGTGTCTCCTGATACACAACTGTTTGTGTGTCTGTGTGTGTCCTGATACACAACTGTTAATGTGTCTGTGTGTGTCCTGATACACAACTGTTAGTATGTTTGTGTGTCCTGATACACAACTGTTACTGTGTGTGTGTGTGCCTGTGTGTCCTGATACACAACTTTTAGTGTGTCTGTGTGTGTCTCCTGATACACAACTGTTAGTGTGTCTGTGCATGTGTCCTGATACACAACTGTTTGTGTGTCTGTGTGTGTCTCCTGATACACAACTGTTAGTGTGTCTGTGCATGTGTCCTGATACACAACTGTTTGTGTGTCTGTGTGTGTCCAGATACACAACTGTTAGTATGTCTGTGTGTCCAGATACACAACTCTTAGTATGTTTGTGTGTCCAGATACACAACTGTTAGTATGTGTGTGTGTGCCTGTGTGTCCTGATACACAACTTTTAGTGTGTCTGTGTGTGTCTCCTGATACACAACTGTTAGTGTGTCTGTGCGTGTGTCCTGATACACAACTGTTTGTGTGTCTGTGTGTGTGTCCTGATACACAACTGTTTGTATGTTTGTGGGTACTGATACACAACTGTTAGTATGTCTGTGTGTCCAGATACACAACTGTTAGTATGTGTGTGTGTGCCTGTGTGTCCTGATACACAACTTTTAGTGTGTGTGTCTGGTGTACACATACACCCAGTCCTGATACAAATATATTAGTGTCTGTGTGTCTCCTCTTAACCGATTGTATGTGGTTGTTGTTTTTCAACATACTTTTATGTGTATACATTTGTGTACGTGTGCGTATGTGTGTGTTCTAAAAAGGTCTACATGTGTTGGTCAGTGGTTTTTAGTTTGTGTGTGTGACATTGTTTGCACTTGACAGCCTGTAAACGTGTGTGATTCTTAAAGTGATGTGCGTGTAGTAGGTTGTGCGTCAGAGAGTGTGTGTGTGTGTGTTTTCTCACATGGGGCGTGTCCAAGACATGGTGACGGGGCTCTTGAAGGGCAGCTCGTCGATGAAGCCGTTACTCTTCAGGTCCAGAGGAGTCGGTTTAGCTGTTGAACCACATCAGAGTCACACACACTGAAGACCACAATGACAACTTTTTTAAAAACTCACACTTCCTGTTGGGTTTGAGGTTGCGGTTGATGGGCGGCGGCGTGACGTCGCTGAGCCGGCCGGGCCGGTGACACGAGGAGGCGCCGCTGCCCTTACGCGACGGTAGCGTGGCGGAGAATCCCGGGAAGTCGAAGTGGTGCGGCCCGGGACTCATGGGGATGTAGACGTTCTTCGGACTGTCGGCCAGAGCGGCGCTGAGCGGCGACGAGCCGGGGTTCATGGGAACGTAGTTGTCCTCCGAGTTGCCGCTGTCGGACCGGGTCAAGGGGGTTCTGGCTCGCTGTGGGGAAGCGTCTGGCGGCGTGAGTCTTGTGTGTGCAACATACATGATGTTACCGTGATAATTAAGAATTAACTAATATATCCTTATTATTTTTATGTTTTTAATGATAAATTATCTTTTGTCGCTACATACTTAGCAGTCACTGTTTTAAATTAAAAGGTTATTTTCTTTTAAAATGATTACATTTTTGAATTTATCTCTTTAATGAAGACAAATATTTGAATATACTTAATAATAATTAACTTTTACGTGACACCCCACACGACCAGTAGTAGGCAAATACATTTTCTTAGGGGCCACATGTTATACAGTGTGTGTTGTGAGGGGCCGTAAAGCAAATTATTATGATTATTATTGTATTTTTTATAACCTATTATTAACTTAAATCTCATATCAAAGCACTTTTTCCCCAAAATATATATTTTTTAATTCACCAAATCTTTTCTAGTAGCAATAAATACTCACAACACTGTCAAGATTGGAACATTAAAGTCATATTTAAAGACTACTAAGGAGTATTTGTAATAATTTTAAAATTATATTTTAGTTTCTACGTGATCTTTGACCTCATGAGGGCCACATAAATACAGTGAGAGGGCCACTTGCCATAATAATATTATACACAATAATATTAGCACAGACTGATCACAGACGTTCCCCTGCCTCTCGCCCCAAGTAGCTGGGACGTTCTTCCCAGCAGAAAAAATAGCATAGAAAATTATATAATAATGTTTGTGTTCATGAATAATTAAAGCTGTTTATTGTCCTGTTGTGTTATCAGTTTTATCTTGATCTTTAAAGTATATACTTTATTGAATATTGTTTTGATTGTTTAAGCGCTTTGTGACCCTGGTCTGGAAAAGCACTCTACAAATAAAAATTACTTACTTACTTATTGTACGAAAATGATTATGATTTTGTTTGTGTGTTTGACTTTAGACTTGTTAACAATGGTGTGTTTTTAGATTTGTTAAAGTGTGTGTTTCCATGTGTTGGTAGATCTTCATTTGTGTGTGATGCAACCATGTGACCCGGTGGTGAGAGAGAAACTGACCAGGTACGAGCTGAAGCCGTCGTTCACCGACTCCACCGACTGACCCGAGTTGTTGAAGAGGACCGGACGGTGATGGTTGCTGGTCTCAAACGACGAGCCTGTGAAAGAGCGACACAACGTCACAAACGCACAACTTCATCATCAAGGTCGAGCATCACAACGGATCGTCACCTCGGTGCAGCCGGACGTTCTCCACGGCGGGCAGCGTGTTCCTGCGCGGGATCACCGACACGGCGTTCGACGAGTCTCCGTTCTGGCTGCCGACGGACCCCGGGCTCCCCCACTGACCCTCCGATCCCTGGCTGGGCTTGGGCGGCCGCGGCGGGGGGGCGCAGGAGGACTCGGAGCTGGACGGCGTGAGCGAGTTGTGGTTGTTGTCGAAGGTGCGCGGGATCTGGTAGAAGGACCCGGGCGGCGTGGGCAGGTCGTAGTTGTCGGTGTGCGTGGCGGCGAGGGCGTTGCAGGGCGTCTGGAAGGTGTAGACCTCCTCGTTCTCCAGCTCCAGCTCGCTGTGGGCCGACGCCTCGGAGCCGTAGCTCCGGGGGAACACGTAGCAGGACTCCTGCAGGGAGTCGTCGCTGGCCGGGACCTTGCCCGCCTTGGGGAGGCTGTAGAAGCCGTGCAGCTGACCCCCCATCCCGTTCAGACAGTGGGAGACGCCGTGAGACAGTTTCTGAGCCGCAGAGTCGCTGCCCATGAACAGGTTGCTGCGAGAGACTTGAGAGAAGCTCGCACTCCTGCGACACACAGAGTGAGACCAGAGTCAAGATGGGAGGAGAAAAACTGAAAGATGAAAGATACAATGTGTGTGAGTGTGAGTGTACTGATAAAAAGATTGAAGACAGAAGAGTAAATGAATCAAAATATGAGCGAAGAAAAGTGAAAATACAAGTGAAAAAGAGTGAACATAGTACTAATGAAAAATAAGACAAAAGAGACAAGAGTCAAGACGAATAAACATAAGAGGGAAGATTCACATTAAGGTAAATAAAAGTGATCATAAGAGAAAGCGAGGTAGCGAAGATAACAAACAGTAAAGAAGACGAAGAAAAAAAATGAACATAAGGGTAAAGAAGAGTGAACATAAAAGTAAAGAGGAGTGAACATAAGATTAAAGAAGAGTGAACATAAAAGTAAATAAGAGTGAACATAAGATTAAAGAAGAGTGAACATAAAAGTAAAGAGGAGTGAACATAACATTAAAGAAGAGTGAACATAAAAGTAAATAAGAGTGAACATAAGATTAAAGAAGAGTGAACATAAAAGTAAAGAGGAGTGAACATAAGATTAAAGAAGAGTGAACATTAGATAAAAGAATAGTGAACATTAGATTAAATAAGAGTGAACATTAGATTAAAGAAGAGTGAACATAAAAGTAAATAAGAGTGAACATAACATTAAAGAAGAGTGAACATAAAAGTAAATAAGAGAGCACATTAGATTAAAGAAGAGTGAACATAGGATTAAAGAAGAGTGAACATAATATTAAAGAAGAGTGAATATTATATAAAAGAAGAGTGAACATTATATAAAAGAATAGTGAATATTACATTAAAGAAGAGTGAACATAGGATTAAAGAAGAGTGAACATAATATTAAAGAAGAGTGAATATTAAGATAAAAGAAGAGTGAACATTATATAAAAGAATAGTGAACATTAGATTAAAGAAGAGTGAACATAGGATTAAAGAAGAGTGAACATAATATAAAAGAAGAGTGAATATTAGATAAAAGAAGAGTGAACATTATATAAAAGAATAGTGAACATTAGATTAAAGAACAGTGAACATAAGAGTAAATAAGAGTGAACATTAGATTAAAGAAGAGTGAACATAATAATAAAGAAGAGTGAACATAAGATTAAAGAAGAGTGAACATTAAATAAAAGAATAGTGAACATTAGATTAAAGAAGAGTGAACATAAGAGTAAATAAGAGTGAACATTAGATTAAAGAAGAGTGAACATAATAATAAAGAAGAGTGAACATTAAATAAAAGAATAGTGAACATTAGATTAAATAAGAGTGAACATTAGATAAAAGAAGAGTGAACATTAGATTAAAGAAGAGTGAACATTAGATTAAATAAGAGTGAACATTAGATAAAAGAATAGTGAACATTAGATTAAATAAGAGTGAACATTAGATTAAAGAAGAGTGAACATTAGATTAAAGAAGAGTGAACATTAGATAAAAGAAGAGTGAACATAAGAGTAAATAAGAGTGAACATTAGATTAAAGAAGAGTGAACATAATAATAAATAAGAGTGAACATTAGATTAAAGAAGAGTGAACATTAAATAAAAGAATAGTGAACATTAGATTAAAGAAGAGTGAACATTAGATAAAAGAAGAGTGAACATTAGATTAAAGAAGAGTGAACATTAGATTAAAGAAGAGTGAACATTAGATAAAAGAAGAGTGAACATTAGATTAAAGAAGAGTGAACATTAGATAAAAGAAGAGTGAACATAAGAGTAAATAAGAGTGAACATTAGATTAAAGAAGAGTGAACATAATAATAAATAAGAGTGAACATTAGATTAAAGAAGAGTGAACATTAAATAAAAGAATAGTGAACATTAGATTAAAGAAGAGTGAACATTATATAAAAGAAGAGTGAACATAAGAGTAAATAAGAGTGAACATTAGATTAAAGAGTGAACTTGAACAGTGAGTGAGAGTATTTCACATAATTTAATACTGACTCAATACATCAATTATTTTAAAGATTAGTATTTCTCTTCAAGATTTATTCATCATTGAAGAAATAAACTTTCTCATGTGTACTCCAACTGTCCACTGGGTGTCGCCACAACACCTCTCATATCTCCGCTGATGTTTACATGTTCCTCTGCACGCGTCACATGTTTCCCACCGTTGGACCTCCTTCAGGCCCACTCGTGACCTTCGCTCGACACTGACCTGTTCCGTGTCAGTTGAAGCTCTAAGTGTTCGGTTGGAGTGGCGAGTGTTCACCAGGGTCCAGTTCCCAGGAAGAACGTCTACTCACCATTATTGCCTCACAGCTGGAAAGTTGCAAGTTCAACTCCAGCATCAGGCAACGCTTTGTAGTGAAGACCCTCGGGTTTCCTCCCACTAATGGAAATGTGCGCCATTTTTGACGGATGAACTAACTTTGGAAGACCCCTTTTTTAATTGTTCATGTTTATGTTATTCTCTGTGGTTGATTTTGTTTTTAGCGCCCTCTATTGGATTCTAATCTCTTTATCGTATTCCCACTTTGGTTTTTAAAATTGTTTTCTTTCTGTGTTTTTCAGATTTTCTCTACTTTATTCGTTGTTGTTTTTTTTCCCATCAAGCCGTGCGGCTCCTGCGTGTACACAGGGCGTTAGCCATAACGACCCCCGCACGATGACATCATGATGACATCACTGTGATGCAGCCAAGAGCCTGAGTCAGCCTACAAATATCCAACGTATCCAAAGTGACGAAAAAGACGGGTGAAGGTTCGATTCCGTTCTCTCTCCCTCCTCCCGCGGCAGATTTATGTTCTGGCCACGTGACTGCGGGGCCGTTTCCACCCCGAAGCCGAGTCCAACCCCATCGCGCTGATGAATCACCGCGTCAACCTCATTGATCATCGACCGCGGCGGCGATCTGCTGCATCGTTATTACAGCCGAGAGACGTGACCGGAATGTCGATGGAGGAGAAACCAGCAGAGAAACCAGCCTGTTGTCGCAAAATATATATATATGTGATTATATGTATTTTATCCGTGATCGCTTATGCTTCGTTTAAACTTTCCCAGATTTAAGAGTTGACCGTTGCTTGTGTGCGGAGGGAGCCCTCTAGTGGACATGGACATCATAGCATGTATGAAACTTAAGCAAAACTGTCAAACGACTAGAAATAAATAGAAGTACAGAATTGTGACTTTGTTAACATATGAATCTGAGAAGAGGTCAATTCTAATCAAGTAAATAACATAAATATAACTATTTCAAATACACTTAATGAAAGAATTTTTCGAAAAATCTATATTTTTGTTAGTTTTTTGGTTAGGTGAAGGTACATTTCTTTTTTTACATTTTGTAATATAGACATACATTTTCAAATTATTAAAATAATCATACCTAGATAAAAAAAAGGAAACACATTAAAATAGAATTTTAAAAATACATGTTGCATTAATGTTTTTTACTTCTAGTGTAAAAGAGTAGCTCTGAATTTTTTTTTCCTCAGAGATTATTTTTTTATTTGTCCGAATGTATATACGTTTTTTTTGTTTTTTTTTGGTTGTTGTATATGTTATTTTCGTTCTTTGTGTGTGTTCAATTGTGTAAGCAAAAATTAATAAAATTAATAAAAAACCCAAAAAATGTAATTAAAGATGTAATCTTAAAATGATGGTTTCACAGAGTTTAAAATATATGTATATATTTATAACTTAGATAATATAAGTCATTAAGTCATGAAAAAGAAAACAAAATCGAAAAAACGGCAACAGATTTGAGTGTTTCTAAATCAAAAAAAAAAAAGATACCTCGGTGAATAAACCTGTTTATGTTTATCCTCCATTAATATTCTAGCATCAGTGTTTGGTAGTTTGACTCCAGCGTGTATTCGTAGGTTCTCATCATCTGTGTTTTCCAGTAGCACCAACAAACGCACAAAGTTGTCGGAAGATTTTTTTTTTTTTAACGACATCACAAAGTTCGCGGCGCTCCGGCGGGACGGCGTGGACGAGGAAGTGGCAGCAACCTGCGCGGTGACCTGCTCTATGTGATAACAGGAAACAGGACGTGTGCGGGTCGCGACCTCACCGTGTGCTCTCCGTCTTCCTGCTCATGCACTGGTGCAGGAGGAGGTAGTCCTGGGGGGCGCTGTGGGGCAGCGAGCTGTGGTGTCGCACCGGCACGTCGAAGGTGAAGAGGACCGGCTGGCTGGAGTGGATGGACGACGACGACTTCCTCTCGCCGTTCAGTGGAGCCAGCGAGGCGCCGATGTCGGCGCCGACCGACCGCGGCGGTTGTTGCAGGCGTCCATCTGTAGAGACGAAAAACTGGAGGTTACTTCAGGTCAAGATGCTAACATAGCTCGAGTGCTAAAGCATCCTTTTTTGCTAATACACGATTTGATGCTCGTAACTTTACGCTAAATATTTTCTTAGCTATAATCTTTAAATTATTATTCCATATGTTGTAATGTGAGCAAAATGCTAGCTTAGGCGCTAAACAACATATTTTCATATTTTGGTTTCGGGAAAATGTTGTTATTGTAGCTAGCCGCTTCATTCATGCTAGCAGGTGTGTAGCGTTGATGAAATGCTAATCTTCGGAGTCGTCACAAAAGACGTGTTATGGAAACTTGCGAGTTGCATCATAACCGAAAACAGATTGGCATGAAATATGCTAATGCTAGCTCATTGTTTGGATCAATGCGTAGTACCTTTTTTACATTCCAGGAGAGTTGTTTCCGAGATAATAAGAATTATTTAGAAGAATGATCAATGCTTGGTAGCATCGGTAAAATACAAGCTAACGTGAAAGTAATTTTCTAGCTAACTACTGAGCAGCCATGCTAACATAACTGATACGCTAATAAAGCCGTGTTGCTGAGTTAGCGCTAACACAACTGTTTCTTAATCCTCAAATAGCTAAACATGACACACAGGTTTTATCCAGTATTTTCAAACGTGTCCGTCCAGCGTCGCTAACGTTCATGTTTTTTTATGTGGATTGAAAACGGCAGCGCTAACGCGACCTTGTCTTGTACTCAGCAGCTCTCAGTCCACTTCCGATCAATAAAGAAGAGGGATCAGTCTCACGGGACGAAAGCAAATAGCCCTGCTGCTGTTTAGAGGATGAGAGGAGCGAGGGAGGAGGGAGTGAAGGAGGGAAGGAGGGAAGGAGGGAGTGTGTGTGGGAGAGAGGAGAGCTGGGAGGAGGATTCCGGCAAGTGCTTAGGTTGATTTGATGGAGTCGGCTTGAGAGCGAGGGAGGGATTTTCTTTGTGAATTTAAATGTCGCTAAAACACAAAATACCCTTTTTAAAGATAACAAATTTTGGTGAAACTTAAAAAATAAAAAATAAAAGGATTTCGCAAGTATAATTATGAACAATAACTTTAAATGTTTATATTATATATGCTACTGTTTCTAGTTTAGTTTACAAGTAAATAATGTAAAGTTAAAATATAATAATTGATGTACATATTTAATTAAAACTCAGGTCAGATAACATCCACAAATGTAAATGTATATTTAACAGTTCGTACATGATCCCATTTTCTTAATGTTCTATTTATTTTTAAATGACTTAAATTATCTTTTTTTTTACTTCCTCTTAATCATCTAAAATTAACTGAATTCCACTTGTAATCCCTGTAAACACTGCATCAGTAAATATCAGTGTGTGTACACATGCTTGTGTAGGACAGTTGGGGGGGGCGGGTTTGCTCGTGCCCATTTGCTGAATGAGGTCATATCCAGCCTGAGGGGGGGAACCGGGGCCTGTGCTGTGGGGGTGTCCGGTCCATCAGTGATGTCGGCCGGCTGGGACTCCCCCCTCCACCAACCCCCCTTGTTCCCTAATGATCCTCATTTACGCCGTTGTTCTGAGTGACTCCACTCTCCACAGGCCTCGTCTTCCTCCACAAAAGCTTTGTAAAAGCTTTCATTGGCTGCGGCCCGGCCCACTAACACGCTACATATATCGATCTGTTGGGCAGAGACGCCCTCCCTCCCCCCAGCGTCTGATCCCAGCAGCTCCGACAAACACACCATTCCACCACTGCAGGAACACAACTGTAGCTTCTTCTTCTTCTTCTTCTTCTTCTGCAGTGGACCCGCCCTCCACGCGCCTCACAACCGCCACTAATGGACCTTCTAATGTACGGAACCACCACGAGACGTTTTCCCTGATACCGCATACATAACGCTTCTTCTCCGAGGCGCGTCGTATTTTTACGGTCGTGGTTCATCTCGCTGCCCCAGTCTAAGTGGGACGAGAGGGTCTTGGAGGTCATTGAGACCCTCAGAGGCTTAAGTTTGTTCCACCTCTCCTTTGATTCCTCTGATCTTGAACATGGTCTCCACAACAGTATCTGGTCCAACCAATCCTCAAATGTGCATCTCCAGCCTGTTCATCCATCTCGTAATTTCCTAAATTAATTTTCACAAAGGGATCAATAAAGTTTTAGCCGTCTATTTACATCATCGCAGGTACCAATTTATTTACGGCATCTACGGTATCCATTTACTGCATATATATATATATATATATATATATATATATATATATTGGCCCAATGGAGGCTGGGACGTGGTCCAGGTGGGTGATATATATATATATATATATATACAGTATACAGTATATCTAAGACATCTATGGTATCTACAGCATCCATCTCTTTACGGCATCTACGGTATTTATCTATTTACTGCAGTAATCCATCTACGGCTTCTACAGAATCTACAGCACCTACGGTATCAGCCTATTTAAAACATCTAGGGTATCTACTTATTTGGCGCATCTACGGTAGCAATCTATTTACGGCATCTATCTATTTACAGTATCTACGGAATCTACAACGTCTATCTATCTACAGTATTCATCTATTTACGGCGTCTAGGGTATCTATTTAAAGCATCTACGGCACCTATCTATTCACTGTATTTGTCCATATACGCCATCTACAGAATCTCCAGCACCTACGGTATCAATATATTTATGGTATCTATGTATTTAAGTTATCTACGACATACGGCATCAATCTTTTTAAAACATGTACCGTATCGACTTATTTGCTGTATCTACGGTAACAATCTGTTTACGGCATCTATCTATTTACAGTATTTATGACATCTATGACGTCTATCTATCAACAGTATTCATCTATTTACAGCATCTACGGTATTGATCTATCTATACTATACATCCATCTATATACTGTATCTACCCATCTATCCTTTCACCCATCCATCCATCCATCTATCGATCTGTTTACAGCATCTACGGCATCAACCTATTTACAGTATCTACTGCATTGCGGGTATATATATATTTATGGCATCTATGACATCTATCTCTCTACCGTATCCATCTATATATCTATCCATCCGTCCATTCACCCATCTATCCATTTATCGCTTCATCTTTATGTCTTTCTGGTTCTGGGAACTCCCAAATGCCTCTTCGTGCCTTAGGCAGCGATTGAACCTGCCACAAGTTCAGCAAAGACCCAAGACCATAGATGCATTTTCTCTGTCGCCGCTGTACACAGAAGCTAGAGACTTGGCAGACCAAAAATCTAAAGATTAAGTATTCCCTTGACCTCAGAACTATGACTTGTGTTGGCTGAGATGAAACCCTAATGCCCCTAGTGGTCATTTACACTGTCAACAAAAAAGTGTGATCGTGAATCGTCCAGATATCCTAGTTATTGTAACAGTACAATTACTATCGTAAACCTGACAACACATCTGTGGCAGTCGCACATCAAGGCTGTTGCTGGTGTTTAAACCCAAATTTCTTGGCAGCATCTAATCCTTAACACCTTCCGAGCAGAAAACCCAACTGAGGGAAAACCTAGATTCGACAGCGGTTGCTTGTGTTTAGCCTCATGTTGGGAACAACAACAGACAATTAAAAAGTCATGTGAGCGAGACGCAGAATAACATTTTCCACTCACTGGAACCGTCACATCAAACAGGGCCTGAGAGTTCCTCCCATGACATTCTCGAGTCGAAACAGAACCTGAGGTGGTGCAACAACATCTGGCCATTCTGGGTCACAGAGTTCCCCGGTTCATGAGCAATTTTACAATTAGCCACCGTAATCCATCACCTACTGCCTCATCTCTTTCTGCTCATAATCTAATAGAAGCTCTTCCCGGGAGGCTAAATTTAGAACCCTGAAAGATACCACAAGGATGTCTTTGTGGAGGCCGGGCGGGTGGATGGGGGACGGTACTTCCTGTCTATGTGATGGCGGGAAATATGAACATCAAAACTGATAAAAGCATTGAATCTCCTCATAAAAAAAACAACTTTAATCCAGCAGTTCATCTATGATCCGACAGCGAGGCTAGCGGATGAATAACTAGCTAGCTAACTGGATCATCAGTAAGTTAGTAAGTAAGTAAGTAATTTATATTTATAGAGCACTTTTCCAGACCATCTAAACAATACTCAATAAAAGATATACTTTAAAGTTCAAGATAACACTGAGAACATCACAGGAGTTCCAGAGAATCAAGGAAAAGCCTGCACGAATGATAATGTCTTAAGATGTTTCTTGAAGGAGTCAGTAGATCATCAAACACAGAGAGAGAGGAAGATCGTTCCAAAGCTTAGGAGCAACAGCCTGGAAGCTCTACACACATTTACTCATGAGAACACTAAAGTAGAAAATAACCATTCAATGAAGAAGTCGCTGTCACTTTTTACTGCCTTTTCTACATGTATCGTGGAGCTAATGCTAGTTAGCAATACAGCTAATCCTGTGTAATGGTTTCCTTAAACCAATAAATCTACACATCTGCAGGTCATCATGACCGACAACACTGGACACACATCTGTTCCAACCGCGTAACACTGAACCCTCTCACATGTTGATCACCATCCAAGGTCACGGAACACTTTAATCTCTGGACGGTCGAGCATCCAGAAGCGCCGGCAAAGTGCAAGCTCAGCAAACTCCAGCCCAGGGGTGGTTCCATTCGGCCAGAATGGGGGAGGGTCGGCCGTGAGACGACATCATGAGAATGACGTCAGCTAAAAGGAGCAGATGTGTTGTTGAGGAGTCAGTTTGAACATCGACTCACTCGAGTCTGGCCTCAAAGTCGTTTGTGTTGTGGCGGCTGAGGATTGAAGAAGAGCTAATCAGGGGAACGATCACCACTCACCCCCCACTCCCTGGTGACTACACCTCCATCACGTGATCGCCCTCCGACGAAACTACACGGGGATCAATCGGCTAAAAGGCCGGAGACCACCAGGGAGTGTGACCCGGTGTCTTCAGGTCGGGAGTTCGTGACCTGGTCGAGGGTTTTTAATGGAGAAAGGGAACCGTTGAACTACAAAGAGTGTTTCACTGAAGACGACTAACCACGTTAGCTTGATGGTGTAATAAAACATGAACGGGTGTTTTCACAGTCAGTCACATGAGTAAAGAACAGAGAAGAGCAAGGAAAGAATTCAGTTGATGTTTTATTGCAGCAGCGCTAAGATCCTGCTGGTAGTAGTCGCAGGTATTGGCGTGACACTTCGGGCATGGATGGATGGATGCATGGATGGATGGATGGATGCATGGATGCATGGATGCATGGATGGATGGATGGATGGATGGATGGATGGATGGATGGATGGATGGATGGATGGATGGATGGATGGATGGATGGATGGATGGATGGATGGATGGATGGATGGATGGATGGATGGATGGATGGATGGATGGATGGATGGATGGATGGATGGATGGATGGATGCATGGATGGATGCATGGATGCATGGATGGATGGATGGATGGATGGATGGATGGATGGATGGATGGATGGATGGATGGATGGATGGATGGATGGATGGATGGATGGATGGATGGATGCATGGATGGATGGATGGATGGATGGATGGATGGATGGATATGGTATATTTCTGCTTGCTCCAGCGTGTTTACTTCAGTGCAAATGTTACTGTGCAGAGCGTTGCAAATTTTCTGTATTTTTATACGTATTAATAGTATATAAATCTATATTTAAATGGGTCCAAAAGTGTTAATATGAATATAAATTAATTTAATATATTGCACTATTCACAGTGGCTTCTAGTCTAGGGCGAACCAGAGTGTTGGCATGATCAATGTAGGAAAATAATCATAATAATATAATTATAATTATAATAACAATTTTGGAACACGGAGGATCAAAAACTATAAAGTCTAAAGTACATTTTCTTATTAGTGTATGACCTTTATGCAAGAGACTGTGTGTTCAATCCATTTTCAATGAATTTCGGTTGAAACGGTGTTGGAAATATTACTTGTTTTAAATGTATTTATGATAATATCTTCATGTTACACTTGCTAGCAGTGCCACAGTGTGTAAGGGGTTGCCAGATATTCTGCCAGAGCCTACCAGGCAGTGGCTGCTCGCATATAGAGGGCGCCGATCCGGCTTCCAAGGCTTTTATTTTGTAATTAGACATTTTTTACAAGCATTCTTTCCTAGTTTTAATTATGCTTTACTTTGAATATGTCAATTGTTATAAAGCTCAGTTGGTCAATTGATGTGGGATTCGTAGGTTCAAATCAAGCTCTATGTGTTTTAACTCTATGAGGGTTTTTGCGTTTCATTTATCAACTGTCTTTGTGTGTTTTTGTGTGTTTATGATAAAGTTCAATTAAAAAAAAGAAAAAAGGATAGTATTTACATGTGATGGTTATCTGGTAAATAATGTTTATAAGTGGTGGAAGAAAAGTTTATTATTTGCAAAAGATCATAAAAAATAAATGTATACGAGATACTTTAACAATAATATTTAATACTAGCAATATTTCAAACACTGTTCTATCCAGAATGAAAGGAGAGGTAAAGTAATGTTCATTTAGTAATACAGGCCTTTGTATCAAACTCGAAAAAACTGCCGAGATCGAACAAGCAATCTCTTGCTAAAGGATAAGTAAATCTACTCTAAACTCCATGGTTTTCCATGTTTCAAAATTATTATTATAATTATTATTATTTTCCTACATTGATCATGTCGACACTGGTTGAACCGGGACTAGAAGCCACTGTAAATAGTAAAATATGTAAAGTCATTTATATTCATATTTACACTATTGGACCAATTAAAATATATATTTATATACAATTAATACATAGAAAACATAATGAAAATTCGCAACGCATTTACATCAACATTTGCGCTGAAACATTAGTAAACAAGCTGGAACAAGCAGAATATTACCATATACTTTTATTTTGGTAATGTGGCTCCACATCTAATAGTATATATTGCCAGAGACCCGGCAATACCTGCCAAGGCCACTGGGAGGATCTCGCTGACTCTCTGTTATTGTGGAGTTCACAAGCAATTTATTGAAAATAAAGTAAAACCTTTATTTAAAATAATATATCCAACATTAGTGTGATTTAAACCTGTTGGAATTGATTAAATATATTTTCTGGGACGGTGAAAAATTATGCTTTTGATTCTAAATGAAGAAGGATTTAAGGAAGAAGGCGGTCGGAGACTCAGCTCCATCCTCTGCAGCTGAAGTGCTGACTCCGCACATGTCGACTTCAGAACAACAGAAGTGGAAACAGAACTGACGAGCAACCGTGAGTGAAAGAAGGACAACAAAAAGATCGCTGACAAGTGTGTGTGTGAGTGTGTGTGTGTGTGTGTGTGTGTGTGTGTGTGTGTGTGTGTGTGTGTGTGTGTGTGTGAGTGTGTGTGTGTGTGTGTGGGCTTGTCCGTGTGTTAGAGTTCAAACGATGAAGAACTGAACAAAGCCAGTGATTGACGACAGTGTTCCATTCATTAGATTGTGCTCAGGGGCGGGTCTCCCCCAGTACACACACACATACACACACACACACACACAGAAACAAATAAATGCATAAACACTCAAGCACAAACTCATGCATACACACACAGATATATGGACACAAAGGCATTAAACACACATACACAAACAGATGCACAGTCACACAGATTAGACAACACACACAAATGTACACAAACACACATTTGCAAACGGCATCTGCTCACAAAAAGACACAAACACACGCTCATATGTGCATGTTTTCGCAGACACAAACACACAGTTGGACGCACATACACATACACACTCTCAAATATACACATTCATGCATACACACAGACTGACACAGAAAAAACACAATCAGACAGACAAACACACATAAACACAAACTGACACACACGCACACAGACAAGCAAACAGACAAACACAAACACAAAGTGACAGACATGCACACATAAACACCGACTGAGTGACACACACACACACATATACGCAAACATAAACCCGACTGACACACAAACACAAGTATAAACACAAACTGTAAGACAGACGCACAAACACTGATACACACATCATGTAAACGAGTGATGGTTGTGTGTCTGTGATATGTGTGGTTCGGGCAGCAGCGGCTCCTCAACACGCCCGCGGAGGCTGAAACTCGACCTCCGAGCTGTGGAGTCATTATTCCACGGAAATCAATAACAACAAAAGGCAGAGCGAGAGAAAAGCAGCTGCTCTTCATCTGAACGCCACAGATGCTCCACACGATTGAACAACAAATAGTGTTTCTTTCCAAACCTGCGACCCACAATGCAACTTGAGCAGATATTTTTTATTGGACACGATAGTATAGTCAAGTTGTCTTCATGATTCCATTGTTGCTGTTTAAGTCGATTATTGTGTATATATATATTTTTTTTTAACAGAGAAGCAGCATAGAAAGGGATGCAAGTTACTAATACTTCAACACCTTCCTGGATCCAGATGAAACCAAGCAACAAACACTAACATCTGATCATTGTTCTCCAACCCATGATCAACATAACTGAAGTTTTCATTAAAACATGTAGAGTTTTACGACACATGTTCAACAACCATTTGAAAGAAATAATTGTTATAATAAAATACATAATTGGTCTTTTGGAGAGTCGGATCAAGGCTAGTCATCGTAGTCGACTTGTTGTGACAAACCACTACCTGTTGAAACCAACGTGTCACCAAACCTCTTCTAGTGTTTCAAGAGAAATATTCGGTGAGAATGAGGCAAACTATGGTTTGATTTAGCAGAAATACATGAAGAAACATTTAATCTCTAGTTGACACACGGCGGGTGGGATGTTTTAAACAGGAAGTGGGCTTAAGCAGACGGGAACTCACAAGCTTTCAGTAGACACAAGTTTCGACCTCAATAGTCATGAACCACTAATGTTTAAAATACTTAAAATCAGATTATTCAAAGTATTCAAAGTTATTTTTTAAAAAAGCATTTTTGTTATACAAAAGGAAATCCTTAAAAAAATAATCCTACAAAAGAACAAACAAATAAATAAAAAAAATGTGGTCGTCAAGAGAAAGAAAATAGAACACAGTGCAATAAAAAAATAGAATAAATGAATAAAAGTCTCAAGCAATGAATAACATACCTGATGGGAGGAACATTTGATAAATGACATAAAACGTTTTCAGTAAAAAAAAGGTGTTCAAGAAAACTAATTTTGAACTCATAAATATGTTCAATAAACGACTTTCAGTCTTTCTTTTACAAATGTTAAAGGAAAGACAACTCAACAAAAGTTAAGATAAATCTAAGAAAAACCTGACTAAGCAAAATTTGATGAAAAAAATAGAATTGACAAAACATATTAAAGAGAGATTATACCTATAATAATAGTAAAAATGTTTTTGTGGTCTTTTGTTGGAAACCACATTTTTTTTGCTCAGTTCCAGGGAACTGCTATGTCCATGTGTCATTCTTCTTCAGAAAGCTTCATCAAACCGTGGTTAATTTCTGGTTACGAGGCTTCGTTTGAATATATTTATCTTGAATCAGAGTTCCTTGAACGCACCACCGTGTGTGTGTAGTATTAACTTTAATGATGCCTGTAAAACAAACGTCTGGCTGTGAGGCTATTTTATCAAGTCATCGAAATCTAAATGGCCCAGAATTTTTTTTTAAATATCTTCATGGAGTGAGCGACAAATAATGTCCTTATAACTTCATACAGACTTTGAATCCACAACAACAAACGCACACAGCTGCCGCACAGGTCTGGTCGCGGGTGACGTGTGTAACTGAAAAGCAACAGTTGTGTCCTCAGGGGAAGAACCGACTCGTGCCGGTCACAGACGACTGACTTTCTTCTTCTCTGCAGACACATTCCTCTCAAGATTCCCCCTCCTGGAAGCTCCGCTAGACTCGAGTCGCTCCCTCAGATCCAGATCGCCGTGACCCCGAAGTTAAATGAGCCCGGATCTGACCCATGAGTCACAAAAACTTGTGAAGAATCGTCTTCACAACAACGACAACATTATCTGATTAAAAACCGACGCGAGTTAACTCTTCAAGTTTCACTGGACGTGTCGCGCTTCACAGATGATCGACCATGTGTGCCGACGCTAACGTCTCACAGCTTCCAGATGCCTACAGCGGAGCTCCTGGTGCCCTGAGATGACCCTCAAGTATCACAACAAAGAAGTAACTCAACTCCTGTCTATGCGGATTGTTACCATCACATGACGCACCAACACGATTTCGCTTTCATAGAGAAAACGAATCCCAACACGACTGAAGTGCCAATGATGCTGTACTAACGTAGAAGATGTGCTTATTACTATGCAGATAAAGTACTAATGATTTGGAAGTGACATTTTAACTGACATGTTACAATGTAGCTGAGAAGCTTATGAAACTGTAGCAACATTGTAGATGTGGTGCTAATGAAACTGTAGCAACAATGTAGCTGAGAAGTTAAATAAAGCTGTAGCAACAAGTTAGCAGAGGAGCTAATGAAGCTGTAGCAACAATGTAGCTGACAGGCTAAATAAAGCTGTAGCAACAAGTTAGCAGAGGAGCTAATGAAGCTGTAGCCTCAATGTAGCTGACAAGCTAAATAAAGCTGTAGCAACTAGGTAGCAGAGAAGCTAATGAAGCTGTAGCAACAATGTAGCTGACAAGCTAAATAAAGCTGTAGCAACTAGGTAGCAGAGAAGCTAATGAAGCTGTAGCAACAATGTAGCTGACAAGCTAATATAGCTGTAGCAACCATGTAGCTGTGGTGCTAATGAAGCTGTAGCAATAATCTAGCTGTGGTGCTAATGAAGCTGTAGCAGCAGTGTAGCTGTGGTGCTGATGAAGCTGCAGCAACAATGTAGCTGACAAGCTAAATAAAGCTGTAGCAACAATGTAGCTGAGAAGCTAAGGAAGCTTAAGCAACAATGTAGCTGACAAGCTAAATAAAGTTGTAGCAACAATGTAGCTGACGAGCTAAATTAAGCTGTAGCAACAATGTAGCTGAGAACCTAATGAAGCTGTAGCAACAATCCTTTTGAATAGCTGATGTAGTTGTAGCAACAATTTAGCTGATGAGCGAATGAAGCTTAAAAAATAATATAGCTGAGAAGCTAATGAAGCTGTAACAACAATGTCCTCAAATAGTTTATGTAGTCGTAGCCACAATGTAGCAACAAAGTATCTGGCGTACTAATGAAGTTGTAGCAACAATGCTTTTAAATAGCGGATGTAGTTGTAGCAACGATGTAGCTAAAGTGCTAATGTAGCAGTAGCAACAATGTAGCAAAAGTGCTAATAAAACCTAACAGCTAATAAAGTTGTAGCAACAAAGTATCTCATGTACTATTAAAGTTGTAGCAACAATGTAGTTGAAGTGCTAATTATGTTATAGCAACAACCTAGCTTACGTGCTAAATACTTAATAGCTGTAGTAACTGAGTAGCTAATGTGGTAATAAGTATGGCCATAACAAAGTTATCAGAGTAGCTTGAAGTATAAATAAAGTGCTTATAAAGCTGTAGCAACAAGTAAACATTAGTGTCAGTACCATGTAGCTTGTGCAACATAGCCGAAGTGCTACTGGTTAAAGATGGGACATCAAGTGCTAAAATGACGGTACCATGATGATGCTTAAGTAGTATACGACAAAGTATATTGAAAACAACAGTTGATATTAACTTCTTAAAGGCAGAAACCATTGTGAAGTTCACACGTGTCATCATTCGTTTCAGGCGAGAGACTCATACCACTGTTGTCGTCCGACTGGTTGAAGCCACACAGCTGACAGATGGAGCGAACCCACTTGTTCATCTCCACCTCCGTCTCCGCCACCAGGTAGAAGGTCCGGTCCGAGGTCTTGATGTCGAACACGAAGCTGTCCTGGAACTCCTTCCTCTTGAAGGTCAGCCCGGCGTCCACCTGCTCGCAGCAGTGCAGGTCGATGACCCGGATGGGCTTCTTGGAGTGGTCGTTCTTGTAGTACTCCAGCACGTCAGGGTCGCCGCTCATGCGACCGCTGCGCAGGATGAACCAGCGCTTCTTCCAGGCCTGAGGGGAGACCAGAGAGTCAGGGAGGACGAGACCAGCTGCTGCTGCCGAGACAACTGAAACCAGTCTGACACCGTTGTTGTTGTGTGTGCGTGTGTGTGTGTGTGTGTGGGTTGGTGTGTGTCTACAGGTGGATCCAACACTTCCTGATGTCCCTGCATGACTTTTTTTTTTTTTTTTTATTCAGTTTGTGTTTAATAGTTATCATTAGTTGGCAAATATTTAGGTAGGTTTCTTATTTATGTAATCAGTTTTGTCAACATTTATTCATTTACCGTGTCTGTCAGTCACATGATTGTTTACTTGACAGTTCAATAATTCATTGATACACGTTTATTCTTCCTGCATTGATAAACATATTATTGTCAACTTTATAATGCATCAGCTTCAAAATAAGAAAAATAAGGATTCTTTTGTGGACTTTATTGAGCAAATATTTTTATTTTGTCTGGTTCTCTTTATCCCTAACTTTACTAAGTTATATAATAATTATTTATCTTTTCTGACTCTTACATGATTGTTCCTTGAGTTCATTTGTAGTATTTATACTGTTACTTATTATTATCACCTAAATCTGAATTTCTTTGTTCTGTATTGTGTATGTAAAGTATTTTATTCAGTATGTAAATGTGTTTTTTTTACAACCAAATCTATTGACACAAAAGTCAAGTATTTTCTAAAACAGTTAATATTCTGGACAAAGAGCTTAAAAAAAGCTTTAAAAAAATATAATGCTGACTTTAGTCGAAAAATAGTTTATTTTTATTTTTATTTTGTCTGTTGAGGTTTAGTTTTCTTCCTCAACATTTGCTTCTTTATTTTTTCTGACTGTTTCTTTTCTAGTTCCTTGAGTTTTTAGTTTTTTTTAATCTTTAATATTTTACTGTCAACCTTTTTCAACATTTGTTGTTCTTTTGAAAAACACTTTATTTGACGACCACATTTAATCGAGACTTGTTTTCTTACTAAAGCCAAACAAAAAGTGCTGAAAAAAAATAAACAAAGAGTGAATTAAAAAATAATAAAACTATAATTCATACTACAAGAATCACTATTGTTGTTGATGTATGTATTATTATTTGTGTTCATTTGTTTATATTATGATTTGTTTATATCATGTTATCTATTATCATTACTATTCATTAAAATTGTATATATTTTAGAATGGTTTATATGATTTGTATTGTTAATTATTGTTATTGTTTTGTGTACTGTATGTCTTAAAAGCATGTGTACTGTAAGTATGTTAAATCTTCTCTCTTAAATCTTCCCAAAAGTGCGAAGAATAAAGTTGTATCAAAATAAAAAATCCAAATATTCACTCATCTATACACCCTTTCTTTATTATGAGGTCGAGGAGGCAGCAGCTTAAGTACAGACGCCCCACCTACATTGTTTTAGATCGGCTCAAGGGACTGAGTACCCTAAAGAGATGTTATTCGAGATCCATCTATTTTTTTTGCTAACATAAACCATGTGAAACCTGACACTTTAGGCCCAGATAGTCATAAATGAATCTAAAGAAAACCAGATCTCAGATAAGATGCGAAACTTCACCACCGACACAGGTTCGGTTCAAACTTCCTGTCAAAAGAGATAAAGAGTGAATTTGACATTTCGTATTTCAACCACCGCGTTGCCATAGCGACCCCCCCCAGGCTCTGCCCTCTTGCCGCCCCCGACCCAACGTGAGCCAGCAGAGGAGCCGGACTGGTTCTGAACAGGTGGAAGAACTCCGTCACTTGTGCAAACACGACGTCTCGCAGGATTCTCCTCGCTCAGAGTCAACAAGCACAGAGTCTCCGGGGCATCAGTGACGACACCGACTCCATCGCGACAAGGCCACGATGTTCCTCCGGTGTGGCGTTCAGGGGCCCCTCGTCCTCGCAGAGGAAAGAGAGACCAGGAAGGGAAATGGAGGCCGGGTGGGCGGCAGAAATGAGGGGGTGGTGTGGGGGGTGCGGTTGGACATCTGCCAGAGATGCACTTCCGCCCTGCGATGTCTCACACATGCAGGCTTCTGACACGCAGGATCCTGCGGACCCCCCTCCTGGAGCCCCTTTCACTGCTGCAACCGCCGCCGCTTCACAGCCGAACTTGTTGTTGAAGGCCGCAGAAAGGGGGCGCTCTCACACAGCTGTGACTCACTAGTCAAAACCATGAGACATTTCCTCGAAAACAGAAGGCAAGAAAATGTATAAGTTACTTTCCAGAAAGAGAAAGAATCTCGATGAGATTCAAAGCACCTTCTTCAACTGAGCTGTGTCTCGAATCGCGTACTTGCATACTCAAAGTTAGTATTTTAAGTGCGCCTCAATTCTTAGTATGCAAAATTTAGTGCGCCATGCACACTAAATTGGCACTAAAACACCCACAAAACTGAGTAAGGTTCAATGGACACTATCTACCCTAAACAGTCGCCATCTTAGTGACGTTGACATTGTAAGCATAAGTTACATCATATATATAAATATATATATATATATATATTTATATACTTACAGGTGCATTTTCAGCAGCAGTAGGAGGATGAGACGTCTTTGGTGCTGATACCAGCTTAAATATCTTGCAAATATTTAGTTTCTCATATTTTTTCTTTATTTCTTCTTCCAAACTTGCAAAACGTGCTGCCAGCAGGTGTCGCTAGTGTTCCTACAGTTGGTTGCAACCATCGTTAAAAAGAAGTAGAAGAAGAAGCTGTCGCGTCATTTCCGGTTAGTGCGTAGCAGAAGTGTTTGATTTGAGACATACCATCTGTCTGGAATTTGCGTACTAGTTAGTACGTACACTATCCTGATGCATACTAACTTCTAGTATACTAAGAGAAGTATGCAATTTGACACACTGGTCACTGGTGTTTGTTAGCATTGGCGGCAGCTAGCATGCTAACTAGCACTCCTAAAATATCCTGCTCATACCAAACACAAAGCGTGTGTTGAAAGTTGAATTACATGCAACTTTAAAGTATTGGTTCTAGTATAACTGTGTGACACGCTCGAGGGCACCTGCATGAATCTATAGAGTGTTTATTTCAACATCTTTAGCAGCTTAAAAAGACAAAACTTGGACAAGTACATACATTCCAAATATTGTCTCTACACTTGTGTAAATGAGGTTAAAGTCTATTAACTCCTCAGCTGGACCAGTGGGCTTCACTCCGGCTCCGAAGTTTTTCCCACAATGTTGGGTTTCAGTTCCATGTCTGCTCTTGTAAATCTCTCCATTCTCTAAATATTTAAGCATCAGCTTCAGAACACGGTGTCTGTCTTCTGGTCCGTTTTTGGTCGAGTGCCACGACCGCGTCACCAGTTACAAACCTTTCTTCTTCTTTTTGCCTTTTCTGGGAGTGAAAAATAGACTTGTTTAGTCGAGACTTGGAGCGGAGCCCAGTTTCCAGAGGTCAGCGCGACCCCCGCCGACTGAGAAGCCCCCTGAAGACAAAGTTCAGGTTCTCAACACCTCCTCCGCCTCCGCGTCGACACACGTCATGCGATCATCGCGTCGAACGGCTTTGTAGGAAGTCGCGACGACGTCACCGCAGCAGCAAACATGTTGACAGAGTAAAGCCGCCCTCCAGCTGCAGACATTTTCTTCTCATTTCTGACATTGAAGGTTCAGTCAAAGCAAACGAAATCTATATCATGTAGCCATTAGCACCATAGTACGGAGCCCAAGACTTGACATGGAACTTCTATTACTTTATTATGCCGGATACTCAGTTGGTAGAGTCCACTAGACATTTCGAAGATGCAGGTTCGATTCCCTGCACGTCACTTTGCAATTTTCACGTATTTATTTTAGATCTTACTATGTTGCAGCTGCAGTAGTAGACCTGCACTCTTGGTTCTTTCTTTATTTAGTAAGAGTATTCATTCGTGTACCCGTGCTGTGTCTCAAATCGCATACTTAGTATACTAGAAGTTAGTATGCATCAAGATACTGTATGTACTAACTAGTACGCAAATTCTCCACAGATAGTATGTCTCAAATCAAACATTGCTGCTACACACTAACCGGTAAAATGACGCGACAGCTTCTTCGTTTACTTCTATTTAACGATGGTTTCAACAGCTGTTGGAACACTAGCGACACCTGCTGGCAGCACGTTTTAAAAGTAATAAAGAAATAAAGAAAAAATATGAGAATCGAAATATTCGCGAGATATTTAAGCTGGTATCAGCACCGTGTCATCCTCCTACTGCTGCTGAAAATGCACCTGTAAGTATATGAATATATATATATATATATATATATATGACGTAACTTCCGTTTAAAACGTAATTAAGATGGCGGCCGTTTAGGGTGGTTAGTGTCCATTGAACCATACTCAGTTTTGTGGATGTTTTAGTACGGCAATTTAGTGTGCATGGCGCACTAAATTTCGCATACTAAGAATTGAGACGCACTAACGCACTAAAAATACTAACTTTGAGTACGCAAGTATGCGATTTGAGACACAGCACCGGGCTCCGTACTATAGTGCTATTGAATAGTGATGGTTTGGATGAAGCAGTGTCATTATCTTCAGAGTCCACTAGATGGCGGTCTCTGCACTATTTTCCTTTGTTTTGAACAACTGTTCTAATGAAACATCACATCATTTTTAAACTGCTAACGCCACCTACTGACCTCTAAACAACATGACACTGCCTCATGAAGCGTCATCAGACCATCACTAGTATTTAACTATTAGCTGTTGTATCGTTCTAAGGACAAAGTGCTAAACGAGAAGTTAAGTTTCTCAGTGGTACAATGTTGAAGATGAAGTTCTTCTTAGTTCTTCAGTTCAACAGGAAGAATTACAATGAAAGTTAAAAAAGATCTGAGTGTTAATAAGAACGTTCCAGATCCAGTAACAGCAGCGAAGATGCGAACAATCCAATAGAAACAACTGGTTTTCTTACAGAAACTGAGAGAGAGAGAGAGAGAGAGAGAGATGTTCTACACTCACACTCCTCCTGACCTCAAACTGTCCATCATCAGACACACAAGACACGCTTTTCAAACATCACCATCTCAGAGACGCCGAGGTTCGAAGACGCGTCTCGGAGATGTTTAAAGAAGGAAGTGAAGTCTGAGGATAAACTCACACGCCTGCTGCCCTCGTTGACAACTGGACTGCGGGATCCGGTGCGATCGAAGCGACGTCTGAAGCGAGAACCGTTGAGTTCAAACGCTGAAGAAGACACGAGGAATGACCGAGACTTTAAGGCAGCAGGTCAACAAATGATGAGGTCAGGAACAATGTTTCTTAAAGATGGCAGCCATGTTTGTAGTCAAACATGGCTGCCATCTGCAAATCCAGGCGTTGACAGATTGATTGTTTCTCTGATTCACCTGGACCAGGTCCAGATCCAGATCCAGGCCAGACAAGAGCCAGGACCAGACAAGAGCCAGAACAGGTCCACATCATGTCAAGAAGCTAACGGGTCTATTTGAGAACCGAGGAAGGAAGCGCTTTCCTAACAAATCCACCAGAAACAATATTCAGCTTCTAAAAGAAAAGGAAAAAAAAGGATCAAACATGGAGTTTGTTTTTGTTCAGGATCTATTTTTTGCTGACAACAATGAGTTTTAGAGAAAACAAACAAAACTCTTTGGTTCACAGGAAGAAAAAAAAAAAAGAAGCAAAGGTGACCTGGAGAGTCGAAGCTTCCTTCAAACGTGTGACAGTTTGATGGTAACACAGTTGAACTTATGACCAGGTTAAACATAATGTAAGTAATATTATCTAAAATACACGTCAGACACAACCGTTGTGTATGTTCAAGAAAATACTAGAAACTTAAATTGAACTTTTTGAAGATTAACTGTAGCGTAACTTTGGATGGAACTCTAGTCACCTCTGAGTATTTTCTCTTCTTCCTGCCTCCACATTTCTACCTCTGGATGCCGAAGCACTCATTTCGCTTGACTACCCCTGGTGGTCAGAAAATCAATGTGCAACCTGATTTTTTTTTTTTTTCTTTGTCCCTTTTCTGAATATTTATTCAGAATCAGAAAAAATGTATTGCCAGTGTTGTCCACACAAAATTGGAATTTGTTGTGGTGTCATTACAAAATATATATATAACAAAAAAAAGCAAAAATCAATACAAATAAAAAATAAATTCACTAAATAAAACAATAAATAAATAAAAAGATCATTTTCATAAAAGCTTATTTCAGAAAGGTTTATTATTGCCATTCTTGTGTCTTATGTTCATCTTTATTTATTTTTATTTAATCTATTTTTCTGTACATTTTCCATCATGTTGTTTTTGTCTCGGCGGCCCCTCACAACAGTCAAAGCATATGATGTGGCCCCTGAGGAAATTGAAATGGATCGAACAAATGTACTTCACAAAAAAAATTGGAAGTATTAACACAATGTCAAAAAAGATTAACATTTATACATTTATATATTGATATAATACGAATAATTGTTTGTCCACAGAGAAACAACTACAGACAAACATTTAAATATGACATAAACACTAAAGTATTTTTCATTTTGAGGGACATTTAAAAAGAGTAGTCACCGGAATGTCAAGATGAAAAGGAAAATAAAAAAATAGAATTTATGTATACTTTTGTATTGATGTTAATACAGGAGTTCTGGGTTAAAAATACAAGGAAAAAACTAATCCAAAAACAAAAGTAATTTATAGACTTTTAAATACTTTAGGGAAAATGAATTTACAGAAGGGTTGTTAAATATCTCAAACATTTCCTTACTTTACATTAGTAATGGTTTTACTCAGTCAAACTGACGCTGGTAATAGAGCAGGCCACGTCTTTGTCCTACATCTTTACATCAAACTAAAGTGTTGATTCACCTTTTGTGTGTTTGCTCGACCGTGTTGTGTTGTTGTGAAAGACCTGAGTCACACCATGAACACACAACAAGTGTCTGTGAGCAACACGGCCCGCGGGCATGTCTTCCCACTCGAGGACGATCCTCGTCTACAACCGATGGATTCAGGCAAAACAATCACCTGGGGTGTGTCGTCACACCTCACCTGTGTGCGTTCGTGCGTGCGTACGTACGTGCGTGCGTGTCGTAGTAGCCCGGCGTCGACAAACACGCCGACGACTCGGTCAACATGTTTTCAAATGACTGCGAGCAAACAACACGAGCGACACATTAATTCCAGGTAAGGTTCTGTTTACAACGTTTCTATTAACCCACAACAGCGTGCAGCCGCACACACGAGTACACACAGACTCACACGGTCCAGCTGCACAAACACTCAGACAGCTTGACGACCGTCGTCATTGTTATCGTGTATTATTAGTGTAAAGCTGTTCCAGGACTGTAACATTGACCTTCATGCGTGGCTTTGAGAACCAGCGGATCAAACTTTTAGTGTAACTCTATGACACCTGTGCATAAGGTGGCGTCTATTTCATGATTTTGGAGAATTTCAGAATTTTTCAAAATGGATTTAAACGGAACTTTGTTTATTGAAATCTGTTGGATGACCTATGTTTAAATGTAAATAAAAAATGTTTTAGTCACATTAATAAAAACATATTGATACAAACACAAATTTTCATCATATCATGATTAAAATCATCACTATTGGTGCAAAACTAAACATTTTTTTTTAGAATAAAAAAATAAATTCTAATATGAAGATCCTCATGTCGGTCATTCCTGCAGTTTGGTGAATGACATCATTCAAACGCTTCGATAAAATGACGTCAACCACACAGAGAAGATATTGATCCACAACTATACGTGAGTGCAGTGGTGGGAGATACATTTACTCAGGGGTCACATCTTATACCGTGGCTGTTGCCAAGATAATAAATCAAGATGATAAAATTAACCAAATTAAAATTATAATTTTATTCAACTTCTTATTTATGTCATACAAAAATCACTTTTTTTCCCCAATAAATACAATAAAATCTTAGGAAAAAGCCCTACAACAAAATTAGTATTGAGAGATGAGTAATGAATAATCAAAATAAATACAAAATAAAATTGTTCGCTTCTACGTGATCTTTGACCTCATGAGGGCCACGTGAACACAATAGAAAGAGCCTCGTGTCCTAGTCTGTTCTTCCTGAGCGTAAACACCGTGACCATCTGGAAATGATGTTCTCACGCGTCACGCTGCCTCACCTGTCAGTAACGTATGAACACGCTCTGACGCCGGAGTCCTCAGATGCTCCAGGAGACATTGCTATCGTAAAGTCTACAGAGCTGAATAAACTGCAGGTAGGAGGGAACCCTGGACAAAGTATCAGTTTAAAGTCTGCAGAGAAAAAGGTAGAATGCAGAGAAAAGATCCATAAGAAAAGCCAAATATTAACAATAAAGTGAAAGAAAAATGTTCTATTTCAATCAGTAGTTATGAACAAACGTCAATGATAAGATTTATATTAAAACAAATAATGTAAGCTTTGTATTCAAATTTAAATTATATATTTATATACAGTATATATACTGTAAATATATAATATTACAAAATCGGAATGTAAGTAAAATAATAGAAAAATTGAAAAAAACATTGAACAAATGATGGTATTAGAAAGTATGTTTTAAAATAAATATGTCGACCACATGCAGACCAGAAATGCACAATCAAACGACCGCTCTTTGCTGTCGATAAATGTTTTTGGACTGTGGGAGGAAACCAGAGTGTCCAAAGAGACCCCACAGTGACATCATTTAAACTCCACTCAGACAGAAGCCCAGATTTAAAAGCCTTCTGGGAAGTGAGGCCAACAGTCAGAAGCGGCTTCCACCTGACGAGGCGTTCACTGACCGAACAGCGGTCGTTCGAGCAAATCCATCTCTTCTCCTGCCATTCATGTCACTTTCTGGGAGGAAAACTTTGAGGCAGAAGAAGGTTTTTGTGTTTCCATCGTGTCGTCTCTGTCGCAGCGAAAGTTGATCAGGAAAACTGTGAAACAATTTTAGAACCCCTGAGTTATCTATCATAATCTCAGGTTCTACGAATTGGTGCGAAGCCCTCAAACAGCTTCGCTATTGGTTTAAACCCAAGGCGAAGCTGTTAGAGGGCGGAGCACCAATATGAAGTAGAACTTCACCATCACAGTCAGTCCAGGGATGAAGCCTAGAATGAATCTATTTTTTTTTTTTTAAATGTTGTGAGAAATCTTTAAAATGTCCAGATGTGCTAACATGCTAACACCATGGAGAGGACCGCAGGCCCTCGGCTACATTAGCAGACAACACAACAACAGTACTCTTTAACAGAGAACTACAAAAGCACTAACAAAAGCACATAGCTTCGCCAAGGACTACACTTCACATTTTCTTTTAAAAATAAATAAATAAACACAAATTCCATGGATGAAGTATTGTGTAGATTCAAGTGTGTGAGCCTGGAGTCAAACTCGCAGCATTCGTGTGCCGACATCAGCCTTTGAGCAAACTTTACGAGACGATCTCTTCCAGTAAATCCAGGTTATCGCAAACCAAACAGGAGCTCCGACTGTGCCGACGCCGTCTCTTGTGTTCTCAGCGGCTCATTATCGGAGCCGGAGGAGATCCAGATGTTCCGAGGTGGACCAGAAAGCCGACCCGGGCGCTCGACGGCACCGAGACTTCCCCTCCACCATCGTGCGAAGAGGATCGAGGTCGCTCGAGTTTCCTCGCAGGCGCAGCGTCGACCTTGAAGAGACGCAGCTGTGGGACTGTAAGATAAAACTTCCCTCGACGGACGGCTTGACGGACCCGGCTGGAAGAATTTCGGGTCGCATCTCTGGTTACGCCTGCCTGGATGTCGCCGGTCGCTCTGGTGTACGAAGACGTCCAGAACATGGATGGGTTTAGGGTTCTGTTTACGAACAACACGACTGGACTGGTCGAGTGAGTTCGGTGCGGAAATCTTCGAGTTAACAGTGGAGCGACTTTGAATCCCAAGATTGTACTCGAGTAAAAGTACTGTAACGTCAGAATAATATTACTCAAGTAAAGTGTAGTCGTCCAAATGATCAGAGTGAAAAAGTACACTCTTGGTGAAAAAAGTACTCATGAAACTGTTCAGTTACATTTATTTGCGCATTTATTCGTAAGTTTAGGTTATCCCATCATTATATCACCATTATTATAAGATAATACATGAAAATAATCTCGAGGTAATTCAAGTAACTCCACAAAAAATGAAATATTAAATTGCACCAAAAACAATATTTAATATACAGCTCAAGTAACTAAAAAGTTCTGACCGACTACAAGGTTTGTTTTTAAGACAGCGAAAGGCAGAACAAAACAAATGTCGGTAATGTTTTTTTTGTGGTGGTGACAAAACATACATTTCCAACTTGACGGAAATGTGGCTTCAACAGATAATGTCTCTCGACTTGGTCACTCTTTTTTTTTAATATCATGTTCTGTGTCACGACCTTATAAATAAAGTATGTCAATTCATATTATTTCATATTCATATTCATAGAAATTAAAAAAAAATTGCACATATTTTTGAGTATATGTCTAAAGATAACCAAAATTCAAATTGTACGCATTTTCTACTCACCCTCATGTTTGATTTGGATTATTTTCAGAGAAATAAATTGCTTTTTAGAGTTATAGACAAAAATGTTTGTTCATTTTAATGTAGTGACTGGAGCTCAGTTGTCTTCGAATTCATTTCTGTCCAAAAAGACACTCAAATAATCCAAATGGTTCTCTTGGTCTATCTTGTATTGAAGATTTAAAGAAAACATTTTTAAAGTCTATATTTTAAGCTTGTTTTAGCGCATGATGCTCAGTTAGCTGCTAGGCTAGCTGCTTAACTCTTGACTGACACTTACAATGTGTTTCATTGAGGAAAGATGTCTGGCAGGACCTGAGAGACTGAGAACTTCTACTATAAACCATCTTAAAATATAGATTTAATTAAGTTTTTCCTGAACAATTTCTCATGTCGAGGCTTCAATACAACATTGCAGACCAGCAACAGGTATTTGGATGTTTCTACGTGTCTTTTTGGACGAAGATGAAGACAACTGAGCTCCAGTCGATACATTAAAATGAACAAACATTTCTGCCTATGACTCTAAAAAGGAACAGATTACTCTGAAATGTGTCATGTCCCGTGGTTTAATTTGAAACTTGTTTTGTATGTTGAGTCCCATGATGCCTGTTGCTCTCACAGCAGCTGCAGCTCGTCACACAATTACCGCCTCAGCAGCAGATCTTAAAGCCACCTCTGCTGCAGCAACAGGCGCCGGATTATAATCCTCACCTCCTGTCTCCTCATGTTTTTTTTCTCCCCCCGATTTGTGGTGCGCTTTGAGTTTCCTTTGGACAGTGATATAGACACTTAAGACCTTTTTTTAAATTATTAAATATGAACTATTGTGATTTCCATTTGTGTCTGTCGTTTGCTTGTTTGCATCTGCACTTGGGTCCAGCTCTAGTCTAATCCTAACCAAAATAATCCAAACCTTTAGTCGAGGGTGAGTAGAAAATGAGTTAAGTTTAAATCTTTTTAAATTTGAGTCATTTCATGAAAGGTTTTTACATCAACATAACAAGGAAGACAGAAAAATACAAGTTTAAACCTGAAATATAAACAGATTATTTTACATTATAATATTAAATAATATTAAATTCATATAATATATACGTTACAAGAATCTTATCAGACGGTAAAGAAACTAAATGTGTTCTTGGAATTATAACCCAAGAGTTAGTCACTATCTTACGGTGTGTAAAGGTCACTTCCCTTTAAGATTAATGCAAAAAGTTTCCTCGCTCGGGAAAAACCCTGTGATCATTTTTTTTGCCTCCAAAACAAAATTTGTGCGACTCATCTCTGGTGCCGACATCAACTGTCATTTATCTCCAGAAATCCTCGCATCTCTTCCATCTCTCCCATCTCTCGACCTCCGCCGGCGTCACGCTGCCGTGACATCACCGGCGTACGAGCGCTTATGTCACCGTCACAGAGGAGCGTCGCCGCATCGATTACGTGGTTCTGATCCATTTCCAGATGATGTCGGCGCTCGTCCTGCGAGAAGGTCATGTGACGGTCGATCCTCTCTTGAAAAAAAGCCAGAGTCGACCTTTTGTCCCCGTTGGCGTAATGCTAATGGGATTAGCGTAGCATCACGAGCTAACCCGCAGCAGGAAAACATTTTGTTTCATAAACATGAACATCTGGATGCGGTTCTTCACCTCAGCAGCGCGAGGGGTTTATATTTGGATCCTCACTCGAGTCAGCTGACCTCAGATGACTCGATACTGCTGGTTTCTGATGATGAACACAAGATTACTCAAAGTTCCTCCTTATCTCGGTTCCATCGCCGACTCCCTCAGTTCCGAGAGGTTTTATTTCAGCTTCCTTTGCCGAAATCCAGACCAGCTTAGAAGAGCCGTGAGTCACAAACTAGTTGCTGGCACGAGTCACTGCGTGGGACACACGGATGTTTCCAACACAGTTGTGTAGTTGGCAGACGACGGACAACAAAACGTGGACTAGGTCTACATTAGTGGGTCAATGTTATCATGTTGGGGAACAGGAAGTGGTTCAGACTCATTACATCACTTCCTTAAACTCGAGAAAATGGTTTTGACTCAGCAGAAATAAAATTCCTCGAAAGAACGGGGCGAATAAAATAGCTTAAATATGAAAAATGTATATAAAAATAAGAATAAAATGGACATAACATAAAGTTAAGATGTAATTTTATTGTATATTATATCATTTTCTAGTAATTTTAATGAAGGACCCTTTTTGAATTTTTTTTTCTGAAGGCGTTTAACTTATATGTTGTTTTGAGTTTCTTTGTTTTTTATTTTTTTAATCATTTTTCCTATAACTTTAAACAAGTATAATCAAGTTTCTTGGAATGTTGGATCAGCTTTTTATGTTGAAGTTAACTTTTCCAACAATAACAAAAAATGTAAAACATGAAATGAAGTTATGCCATGATATCGATAAATAAATGTAAACATACGTTTCATTAATAAATGTGCCATAAAACACAATTTTAAAAAGTAATCCCTAAAAAAGAAGAAAGACTATAAACAAACTTCTTAAAACTGTAGAATTGTTCGCCTTTAGAAACATTTAAAGAGAGGATTTCAAGTCATAATGTGTCAAATGAGGTTTTTCAATTCTTTTGATTTGAGTTACGAGTATCGTCAAAATACACAACGACCTTTAAAGCTAGTTCAAAAAGACTTTTTCCTGATCACACCTAAAGTAGCTACTGACCCAGGATCAGTCAAGAGACACTTCTCTTTACACTTCAGCATCTACATCAACATGTTTTTCCAGACAGAAGGCAGCGATCAGCTGATCGTGACTCCATGGACTGTAAACGACCCACAAGCAGAAATAGAAAATCCATGATCCTCAAGCGTTCCATCCTGCAGGTCATGTGACGTCATGAAGAACCACCTTCATAAAACGCATCAAAACATGATGGAGGGGAATATTTGTGTTTATTTTCTGAAGGGATCACTCGCTCACATTACAGTATTTTAGGCTTATTTTTATTAATTTTATTTAGATTTACTGTATTTATTCTTTTTTTTTTGTCTGGCCTGGTCTAGAAAGGCGCTATATAAATAGAGATTATTATTATTATTATTATTATTATTATTTTCTGTTATCTTAAACCATTTATATATTGAATTTCTTGGAATTTTGGATCAGCTTTTAAAAATGTATTTCATTTTTTAACTTTTTTTTTTAATTGTCCATTTTAAGTCGTTTCTGTTCAACTTCTGCTCTTTTAAAATAATATTTTGATTATGATACGAATGGAATTTTATATATATTTGCCACCAGAATATATAAAATGTTAAATAAATTATAAAAAAAATTTTAAGCTTCTAAAAGACCATTTTAATGACTACATGTTATATTTTCTGTATTGAATTTAATTAAATTATTGAATAATTGAATAAAAACGGTCAAATATAAATCAAAATGAGTTTATTTTAGCTCCATGATTGGATGTAAGTTTGATCAAGTAGATCTGAACTCTTTTGGTTTTGTCTGATGTCAGTATTGTATCAATTTATTTATGACTTTAATTAATAATTTACAATTTAAAAGGCTATGATATTTCAATAAAAATATCATTTTAATTGTTGCTGTTCTACTTGTTTCTAATTTTATAGTTGTTGTGTTTTGTTGTTTGTTTTTTAAATATTTGTGGAATGTCACATATTCATTAGAACAAGATGATCTGAAGACATTTTTAACCGAAGTGTGAAACTCTGCGGTGGTGAATATCAATTTCATCGGTTTATTTCGGGCGGCGTGAAGAGACGGTCGCCTGTGGCTCGAAGCGTCGACCAGCTCGACCTCGTGCTCGTGCGTGAACACGTGAGACGACAAACGCTCAGGTTGTAAACACAAGAAGACTTCCACAGACACATGTCGTCTCTTCCTGCTCTGGGATCTGTGTCACAACACTTCCTGTTGATGCCCCCTCACAGGAAGTCTGGCATCTGCTGTTGCTGCAATAATTTCGTTCGGGACAGAAGAAGCGACGCAGACGAACACGACTGACAACGAAAATGATGTCAGGTTTGAATGTTTCGATATCGTGGTCAATTTATGAATCACCATCAGGTCACGAAACCACACGTATATCAACACAAAAGTCTCACTCAAATCTCAACAATCAAAGGTTCGACACCAGACGCACATCATGTCGACACTCATTTGCTACACAACATCTATACACACCTCAACACAACTATCATAACCTTCTTCATGATATCGATTAACTTGGAAAGTACCTTAAGAATTTAAAATTAAATACAATGGAAATTTTGATATTCTCCGATTCCATTATTTTCTGTCAGAATTATTTTGGGGTAAAACTTTTCATGTCATAGACACAGTATAGACAGACCTAAGTAAACGATAACCATCATATCTCTTGAGTCAGGAAAGGGGAGGGGCATACACATTTTTTTTACAACCTTAAAAAGCTTGATTATGTGATAAAATGTCTCCAAAGAAAAAACTACAACGAAAGTTATTTTTGAATTTACTGGTAACAATGTTGTGATGTACTGTTCTCTCAGATTTATTTGGGGGTTTATTTCGGTGTCAAACCAACAGTTGACGTAATGGTCGACTTTAGCTCGTGGACGAGTAAGAAAGTAAACGTGTGCCATTGACTTGAACGTGAATTTCAAACGCCAGATTTTTACGTCATCAAAATTTGAAATCTGTGTAAAAAAATTAAGTATTAAAGATTTGGTGGGAACTAAATTCAGTGTTAACATACCGGCAACAAGGGAGAAGCAATTGATCCCCGATGTTATGATACGACATCAGGCAAAGCGTCTCTTTTACTTTAACTGCATTCGTAACATATTTCATATAGAATTTCTTAAACTCCATTTTTTGAAATTGAATTTTTTATTTTATTTTAACATGCATTGACAAAAAAAAATAGTGTATGATATTGTTTTTCAAATTTAAAGTCAGATTTTGATGCTGTAAAAAAATTCAGTGTCCAAAAATGATATTCAAAGTCCGATGTCACACATCTATAGGGGAGTGAGTGACGGGAGAATCATGGGATGCTACAGATCTAGATTACAACGATGCTAACGGATAATAAGGGTCCAGAGTCCCAGAGTTCGTCCCTCCAGGTGTTGAGTCTGGTGTCGAGGCCCACATGGGCTCAGACGTCTGCGATAGCATCGGTTCTGGAATGCGAGGAAAACAGGCTGTTTTGACGAGCGCCGACCTGGATCCTGATCCAGAAGAGGATCGTTGGCACCGTGACGAAGTGACTCAGGAGCGACTCTCATGACGCTTGTTGACACGAGTCAACAGCCGAGTCAGAGGCTCGGGGAGACGCCGAGGAATCACTCGGCAAACAAGGACACGACGTCCTGGCAGGACGGAGAGTCGAGCGCAGAGACGAGCGTTCGTGACGCGAAGACTCGGTTGACTCACTTCAGTTTGATTTGAAAACACGTCAGCTTGAGTTATCTTCTTCCGTCTCCATGACGACCGACAACAAAGTCAGCGTCACCTCGAGCAGAAATTCATCAGGAGAAGTTAAGAGATTAAACTCTGGAATAATTAAATAGAAAAGTACAAATTAAATATGAAAAATGAAATGTAAAAATATCGTTAATACACGGAAATATTAGGGTTAAAATTCAGAATATTGCAAAAAGAATAATGATGTAAAAGATTATTTTATATATATATTTATTTGTTAAAGTAGTGCATTTCAAAATAATGCGAAATACATTTTTAATTAAAAAATAAAAAAGATAGAAAGGCGAAATAAAATAAAAATAAGTAAATAAAATAATTACATTTAAATGTATATAAATTATAAATAATCCATTGCTATAGAAAACTAAAAAGGATACATATAAAAAGTTAAATAAATCAATAACTATAACATATATTTTGAGCTAAATAATCAAATGGGAACTAAAAAAGATGGAAGTTGGAAACGGAATCTTGTGTGAAATAACAAGAACAAAACGATGAAAAATAAATAAATTAACCAGTGATAAAAAAAACTTAAGTATAATTTAGGAAAAGAGTTTAACTTTGAGGATTCAGTTTGAACCTCCAGCTGCCACCAGATGTCACTCACACTCGACAGTAAAGCTGCTCAACTGTCGCGTGTCTGTGGCAGGGTCCGTTGAACAGACCCTGCCACAGACACGCAAACACACACACAAACACACACACACACACACACACACACAGACAGACAGACAAACACACACACACTGGTGTGTTTGTGTTGAGTCTGAGCTGAGAGTTGATCTCATCTATAAACTCTCGGGTGGACGTGTCCTCTCCTGCCTCAACCGTCGCTCCTGTTTTCATGAGATTTGCATACAAGCCAGGTGACCACCTGAACCGGATTTCAACCTTCAACCTCCTTCTCCTCGCCGACTCCACTGGCTGTCAATCATTTCAGAACGCAGCTACTGATTGAGAAACTCCAGTGAAGGTGTCGAGGAACGACTGTCCGGACACCTGTCAATCATCCATGACGACACATTCCTGTCTTCGACTGAACTCAAGTCAATATTTAAAAACGATACAAAAAGTCAAAATGTGTCATTATGATTTTAAATAAATTAGAATAAATAAGTATTAACTGAGTTATCAGTGAACACAATCATAATATTTAGCATTTAATTATTAAAAATATGATATTTTTTCTATGTTTTTAAAAAATAAAAAAAAAGTTTCATTTCACACCATGACATTTTCTTTACACACCTTTTCTTGAAGTGACATCAATCGAAACCTTGCAGGAGACAAGGTCTCAAGCAGTAGGGGTTCATTTAACTCCAACTAGATTGTTGCGTGAATTAGCTGTACGTGCTTGCTTAGCTAGGGGGCTAACAGTGCTAGCTGGCGTACCAATGCGTAACGCTTTGTTAATGTTTAGATTAAGATGTGTAAATATTCAACGAAATAACAAAATATAATTTCAAACCGAGTCGAAAACATCGACTGTTGTGGTATAAAAGTATCGTAAATGTTACAGGATGATTCATATGTACATGGATTTACGTATTTTTAACAGAGTTTGTAAAACAACTTAACTATCATCTACGTTACACATGTGTCTGAAGAAAAATGTATTGAATAGTTGGCTTTAAAACGCCTAAAATACAAGAACTGTGAACAAATACTATTAAATCACCTTTTACATGAATACTGTCAGCATTTTTGTTTTTTGCTAACTGTTAGCAACAAGCTTTCGCTGGACACACAAACACACACTGACAGAGAAAGGGAGACACAACAACAAACAAACATACAATGTTTTTTGTGCTTTTAAGACCAATTACGTCAGTAAAAGTCGCAACGAAATCAACCCCGAAGAAGCGCTAGCTAGCGGTTAGCATCACTAGCATCACCGTCAAACCTGCTCAGACTGACAGCAGGTCAGAAGATGCGCAGAGAAGCGGGAATTCAGGACGATGTAGACAATAATGGAGGTTCTTGACGCCCCTCGACACACTAGCTGGGTCGTGAGAGACTCTGAAAATATCCGATCAGATGACGGCGACCCGGAGCACATAGTCGTGATTGTCCGACGCTCGGGCCTTAAGTGAAAGGAATTCCAGAGACGGCCGATCTCATGACGCTGATCTCCGGCTTCGCTCTCACTCGTCCGGAGGTTTTACCGCTCGCAGCAGAGAGAGAGAGCCGGGGGCAAAGGTCAACAACGAGACGAGAACAACAACAGCTTCAGCGTTTTTTGCGACACACTTCCCTGTCGACGTCGACGCTGATCCGCTGGTCGTAATGTTTCCAGGCACTCGCTGCCGGATCAGAAGAGCTGAAGGTTCTCGAGCTCTGAAGATGCTCTACTCTGAGTCTCTTCCTGACGCCTCTGGTGCAGCTGTACACAGCGTAGTGCTGCACTCTTAGATATTTACTTCCTTTATCATTCAAGTGGCGTCTATCAAAAGTACTTTCAATTTTAGTTTTTGAAGACTTTCTTTTCTTAATCCATTTTCACATCAATTTAAAGTTTTTTTCACTTCAATAAAACAATCGACTTCAAACCTTTTCTTTAAATTCAAAGCAATAATGAAGACAAAAATCAATTAAAAAAAGGAAACATTTTCAATCCAAACTAAAAGTTGCTTCAACCAAAAAAATATTTTAAATTTAAAAATGTATTTTAAACGCTTTGTTTTGAAGTGAAGCAAATGCTTCAAAACCTTTTTCACATCAATAAATAAAACAACTTCAAAACCTCTTTTTTTGTACTTAAAAAGAAGAAAAAGACGTTAAAAGGTCTTTTAATTCAAACGCAATTTAATGGATTGAATAATCACAACACAAATGTCCTACACATAATATGTTCCAAACACAAATATTTTTAATAATTCTTTTTTAAATTGTGTTTTTCCAATTGTAAAAAGGTGCTTAAAACCTTTTACTTCAGTAAAAGAAAAGCTGTTGATTTCCTTTTTTTCCCCATGAAAATTCTTTGGGATTCATTAAATAAAGAAGACAAAAATATAAATAAACAACAGGTAATATCGCCCAAACAATAAAAAGGTGTTTTTCATTTAATTCTCATCACCATCTTTCTTCTTATTTATTGAGGCAAATTGTTATTAAAACTAAAAATCAAACTAATTTCCATCTACAACAAATGGTCCAGAGTCACACGTTTGAACCGATTAAACCGGACCGATCGTCCAGGAGAACCTTTCCGACCCCTGAAGATAAACGACCCCGACTCGTGACCTGCAACCGTGACGGACGTGAAATATTGGCGTGAAAAGTGCGATGGAGGTTTTCTGGAGGTTTGTTTCCTCTGTTGTTGTTCCTCTGTACAGTCGCAGCTGCCGCCGACGTCCGAGCGTAAATATGGTCCGGCGTTAAGTAGGAGACAATGAGGACCGCGGTGGGTTTCCAGATGACACCGATGACATCATGGCGGCGCAGGAAGACGCCCGGTAACTCCACACAAACAGAGGACAGCTGTATTTATGCTTCTCCGTCCAATCCTATTACTGGACCCGCAGCAGCCAGATGCAGCTCCAGCTAATAAACTCTTATCAGGGGCACACGCGTCTGGCTTTGATGACATCACGGGGGGTTTGGATCGGGACAAACGGTCGTCTACAGACGTACCAAAAGCATCAACAGCTGCACGCCGTTACGAGAGCGAGACCCCCTTCCCCATCCCCATCCCCATCCCCGGGACCCCGCTACACAGATCTGCAGCTCAGAATAAATAAAAAAAAGATGACTAAGCATTTCATGTCCCAGTTATACAACGAGAGGCTGATCACATGACCAACCGCTGCCTCTTATCTCCATAATGTCATTATTAGCATCACTTCCTGTCATGTGACTACTCAACAACAGACTCTTCACAACAACCATTACTTCTCACATGTGATCCAAATCTCCACGAAAACAATGGTTAGATCACATGACCCACGCGGTATTATTGACCGTCTTAAGGTGTGTATTGTTGTCGTCTTCTGTATTTTACATTTAATAAATACACATTTGTTGCGTACAACAATGCACCATCAGTCAGGAGGGGTTTGCGGAGGATCTCCTGATGTGATGTTTTGATTTGAAACAGGGATCAAAACACAATCTTGCCATTTAAAGTATATACTTCATTGAATATTGTTTAGATAGTTTAAGCGCTTTGTGACCCTGGTCTGGAAAAGCGCTATACAAATTAAAAATTACTTACTTACAATTTTTCCTCAATGGTTCTGGACCTGCTTCACTACAGCATCCCAGTAGTAGTTGTTGTTTTTTTCTTACTATATATGGCAGGTGTGCAAGAATATCTCAGAACGTTTGAATCGTAACTTTATCAGCAATATGTGCGACAACAATGTTAACATCCGAATTAATAATGAAGGATTTTAAGAATTTCTCGAACTAAAACAAGTGCAGTTTATGTTTGTGAATCAACATCACGGTGAGGATTTAAATCTCAAGCTACACCGCGATATTGATAACGATACGATTATCGAACACGATATTTCACTTCATCTTGATTTAAATCTTCCGTTTTTGTTTATAGTGTCAAAGACGTGATGTTGGCCTCGATGTCATCATGCATCGATAGAGTCGATAATTAATTCTGATATCGATTAATCGTTTGTAAGTTGTAAAATTGTAACTCATGGTTTCAAAGTGAAAGTAACTCTCTTGAGATATTTGGGGTTTTGGGGGGGGACCCGTCACGTGGTTCAACAGCGACAGGTGTGGAGGTCCGCCAGCTTCAGGTGCACCTGCCTCACCTGGACGCCTCCACAACAACAACAACAACACAACAACAACACACAAAAAAAGACTCACATATCTGCGGAGCTTCTTCTCCGGCGGTGACTTCCTCAGCCAGCCCTGCAGGACGATCTCTCCGCCGCTCATGGTGTCTCCTCCTCACTGGCTCATGACGCTGGACCGGAGCAGGTTAAAAGACCCAGGATCTCCCAAATCCCCGACCCCCCCAATCCCACCATCCGCTGAAGGAAAAAACCCGGACCGGTCAAAGATATCCAAGAACCTCCGAGCAGCCCGGGGAGAGTCGACTGATGCGGTGAGGAAGTGTCACACTTTGTTTTCCAACTCTCACCCCGCCCACAAGAGAGGGAAGGGCTGGAGACACTTGTGTTTACAACTCTTATCACACAAACAAAGATGTTTGTCGCCGACGAGGACACATCTTTAAACAAAAACAAAAGGAGCGACACTGTTTTTTCAGCATCTTCTCTCCAGGAACCTGCGGACGTTTGGATCAGAAGATAAAGATTTAAACCGACAGGAAAGATTGGGTAACACCGCCATCTGGTGGACACGAGCCAGTATGACATCAGAAAACACTTAAAAATCAATGGGGGTAAAAAAAAAAAAGAAAAGCCAAAAAAAGTGATTTTATAGATTACAAACAAAGAAACACACTGACAGAGAAAGACACACAAACACACACTGACAGAGAAAGACACACAAACGCATCATAACAAACAAACACACTCACAGATAAATGGACACACAAATACACACTGACAGAGAAAGACAAACAAACACATCATAACAAACAAACACACACACTGACAGAGAAATAGACACACAAACACTCACTGACAGAGAAAGACAAACAAACACATCATAACAAACAAACACACACACTGACAGAGAAATAGACACACAAACTGACAGAGAAAGGGACACACAAACGTATCATAACAACCAAACACACACACTGACAGAGAAATAGACACACAAACACATCATAACAAACAATAATGGATTCTAAAAAAAAAAAAAAAAAAAAAAAACACACACACACACTGATAGAGAAATAGACACACAAACACACACTGACAGAGAAAGACACACAAACACATCATAACAAACAAACACACACACTGACAGAGAAAGACACACAAACACATCATAACAAACAAACACACACACTGACAGAGAAATAGACACACAAACACAAACTGACAGAGAAAGGGAGACACAAACGTATAACAACAAACAAACACACACATTCAGAAGCAAAAAGTTGAAGCCACGACAGAACTCTCTCACTCCTGCAGTCGAGCCTTCAGCAGGTCCAGTCTCTCCTCCCTCAGTGACCCCCCACACAGTTCCCCAAAAAAAAAGTAATTAATGATTTCATAGATTCATCATTTATTTCCCTCACAGCTGTCAATCACAGAAGACAAGAGCGGGAGTGTCGTGGAAACGGCGTCACGTCCTTGATGTTGTCCACGCCGAGCACGCACTGGAGGTAGCGTTCGAAGCCCATCCCGAAGCCGCCGTGAGGGACCGAGCCGAACCTCCTCAGGTCCAGGTACCTGAGGAAAAACAGATGGTGACTCGCTGGCTCCTGAATGTCTGGACCGAGAGACTCACCAGTCGTACGTGTCTTCGAGTCCGGCCCTGGAAGAGAAAGATGGTGAGCGAGCGATGAAGAGACAAGATGATGTCACGTGACAACAGGTGGAACTTTTTATTTCCTAATGAACCCTGATCACAGTTTTAGTGTTTAACTTGTGTTTTGCTGCCCCCTGCTGATGATACATGGCACTTACTCAAATAAAGGGAGGAAATGTGTTTTACTGATGAAACACACACACATTACATTATATACAAATATACAAATATACACACTGATACTAACATGAAGACAAACACAAACACAGAAATGAAAACACGCATATGTGCGCAAACTGACAGAGACATTTGCACACACACAAACGCAGAAATAAACACACAGAGACACACTAACAAACAAACATACACATAACAACAAGCACACACTGACAAAGAATAAAATCCCACAAACACATACTGACAGAGAAAGGGACACACAAACGCATCATAACAAACAAACACACACACTGACAGAGAAATGGACACACAAACACACACTGACAGAGAAAGGGAGACACAAACACACACTGACAGAGAAATGGACCCACAAACACACACTGATGGTGTCCATGGACACACAAACACACACCGACAGAGAAATGGACCCACAAACACACACTGACGGTGTCCATGGACACACAAACACACACTGACAGAGAAAGGGACACACAAACACACACTGACAGAGAAATGGACCCACAAACACACACTGACTGTGTCCATGGACACACAAACACACACCGACAGAGAAATGGACATACAAATACACACTGACAGAGAAAGGGACACACAAATACACACTGACAGAGAAAGGGACACACAAACACACACTGACAAAGAAAGACACACAAACACATCATAACAAACAAACAAACACACACTGACATTCAGATACAGAAAGTTGAAGTCATGACTCTCTCACTGTTGCAGTCGAGCCTTCAGCAGGTCCAGTCTCTCCTCCCTCAGTGACCCCCCACAAAGTTCCCCAACCCCTGGGACCAGAAGATCCACGGCCGCAGCCTGCAGACACACAAATAACACACACATGAAATCAAGATGAAGTGAAATCAAGTCCCCTTCGGCTTATTTCTCCTTCAACTCTGGGGAGCAACACGACCTTTGACCCCGGTGACTTTTGTCACGAGGGTCTACATTAGTTCCAAGACTCCAGCTGGACTGACCGTTCTCTGAGGAGCGTCCTGGTTGTCTCTGGCGTAGAAGGGTTTGAGGTCGAACGGGTAATCTGTGACGAAGACGGGAACGTCGCCGCAGTGTTTGACCAGGAACTTCTCGTGCTCCGTCTGGAGGTCGCAGCCCCACTGAGGAGACCAAGGACACGTCAGAGTTCTGGAGTCTGTCGGCCTGGATCGATCGTCAGAAGCTCTTACGTGAGTCGGGAAGGAAAAGTCTTGACGGCTCCGGTTCAGGATGTCGATGGCTTCACTGTAGCTGATCCTGGAGGATGAAGGAGATGTTTGACACGTCGTCCTCCAAGACTTTCATACCTGAGACACTCACACTGGAAACTTCCTCTCTATCATCTTGTCCAGCGTCACCTGACGTACAAACAGAGGTCATGAGGTCACATTCAGGGGCACATGTGGTCACTTTTAGGGTTACATGAGGTCACAGGTGTGGGCACACAAGGTCTCATTTAAGTGTACATTAGGTCACTTTTAGGGGAACATGAGGGCAAATTTGGGGGTACATGAGTTCACAGTTAGGGGCACAAGAGGTCACGTTTAAGGGTATATTAGCTCACTTTTAAGGATACATATGGTCACATTTAGGGGAACATGAGGTCAAACTTAGGAGTACATGAGGTCACAGTTAGGGGCACATGAGGTCACAGTTAGGGGCACATTAGGTCACTTTTAGGGTTACATGAGATCAAATTTAGGGGTACATGAGGTCATAGTTAGGGGTACATGAGGTCACAGTTAGGGGCACACAAGGTCATGTTTAGGGGTACATTAGGTCACTTTGTGGGTTACTTGAGATCAAATTTAGGGGTACATGTGGTCACAGTTAGGGGTACATGAGGTCACAGTTAGGAGCACACAAGGTCACGTTTAGGGCTACATTAGGTCCCTTTTAGGGGTACATGTATCATGGCACTCCTTGCACTTTGTTATTTTTATTTGCACTTCGTTCTTGTTGAACCTATTGTCTGCTGTGAACTGGAACCCCAATTACCCGAAGGAGATTTCACGGGGGAATAATAAAGTCTATCTATCTATGTGGTCATGAGGGCACATGAGGTCACATGCAGTGGTCAATTAATTCACATACTAAGGAGTACATGTGTTCACTTTCATGGCTAGATGAAGTCACGTTCGGTGTGTGTGAGGCAGTGTTCAGGGGTACATGAGAGTAGGTTGGGACTCACCCGGTGCCCTCGAGTCACGTATTTGTGAAACAGATCCAAGTCGCGGTCACAGCGGGCCAGAAGCTGCTCCGTGGTCCGGCGGAACAAAAGCTCCATCAGCTGAACCAGAACCAGGAGAAATGACATCTTCATCATCATCATCATCATCATCATCACAATGTCATTTTATGTAGAACAAGATTACAGTAAAACTATGCTAATGAGTTCACTGAGAGGGAGTGAGGAGGAGTTAGAAAATGAGTCCAAACCCTCAACATTCGTACCTCAGTGAGATCCTCGAGTGAGCGAGTGAAGGCGACCTCGGCTTCCACCATGTAGAACTCCGCCAGGTGTCGTCTGCTCTGGGAGTTCTCCGCTCGGAAAGTCGGCCCGAAGGTATAGACCCGAGAGAAGGCCCTGGGGGGACAAGAACATGCTGACTCAGGCCTGACGCTGGGCTTGAAATCAGCTGATAAACGAGGCCACACAGAGCAGGTGAAGATCCTCTGACACCCAAGCGTGACAGAAGGACTACCTCGTGACACTCAGCTCGGCTAACATGCGCGCGACCTCACCCCGACATGACCTCCAGATGCAGCTGACCCGACACGGTGAGGAACGCTGGCACTGAGAAGAAGTGGTCGTCCTTGCTGTCGGCACACGGAGACTAGGAAAATAGAAGAAGAGAAAGTCTGTGTGTGTGTGTGTGTGTGGGGGTGTGTGCGTGTGTGGCTGTGTGTGTGTGCATGACCTCACCTGCACCTGGAAGAGTTCTCCTGCTCCCTCGCAGTCGTTGGACGTGATGATCGGAGTGTGAATCTGAACGAAACCATTGTCCTGCAGAAAGAAACAAACATGATTTTTTTTCCATATTGAGTTAAAGTACATCCGCATTCGTGACTCTCCACTGACATTAGACCCAACCCGAGCAGATTGACCGCACCTTCATCGTCATTCGTCCGCTCACCTTGAAGAAGGAATGCATGGCTGACGTGGCTTCGCTGCGAATCCTCAGCAGGGAGCTGAAGAAGTTTGTTCGACACCGCAGGTGAGGAAACTGCCGAAGGTACTCGGGTCCGTGTCGTTCTTTGATTTTGAAAGGAAAGTCCTGAGAGAAGACGTTTTACACCGTTGTAATTACGCCGCTCGAACAGCAGGGGGAGCCAGAAACTTGTTCAAAAGACACACAGGAGCTGTGTCTCAAATCGCATACTTGCGTACTCAAAGTTAGTATTTTTAGTGCGTCTCAATTCTTAGTACGCCCACAAAACTGAGTATGGTTCGATGGACACCATCTACTCTATACGGCCGCCATCTTATTGACGTTGACGTTGTAAAGGGAAGTTACCTCATATATATACATGCATATATATTCATATACTTACAGGTGCATTTTCAGCAGCAGTGGAAGGATGACACGTCTTCGGTGCTGATACCGGCGTAAATATCTCGTGAATATTTCGTTTCTTATATTTTTTCTTTATTTCTTCTTCCAAACTTGCAAAACGTGCTGCCAGCAGGTGTCGATAGTGTTCCAACAGTTGGTTGCAACCATCGTTAAATAGAAGTAGAAGAAGAAACTGTCGCGTCATTTGCTGTTAGTGTGTAGCAGCAGTGTTTGATTTGAGACATAATATCGGTTGAGAATTTGCGTACTAGTTAGTACGTACACTATCCTGATGCATACTAACTTCTAGTATACGATTTGAGACATACCATCTGTCGAGAATTTGCGTACTAGTTAGTACAGTATGTACACTATCCTGATGCATACTAACTTCTAGTATACGATTTGAGACATACCATCTGTCGAGAATTTGCGTACTAGTTAGTACAGTATGTACACTATCCTGATGCATACTAACTTCTAGTATACGATTTGAGACATACCATCTGTCGAGAATTTGCGTACTAGTTAGTACAGTATGTACACTATCCTGATGCATACTAACTTCTAGTATACGATTTGAGACATACCATCTGTCGAGAATTTGCGTACTAGTTAGTATGTACACTATCCTGATGAATACTAACTTCTAGTATACGATTTGAGACATACCATCTGTCGAGAATTTGCCTACTAGCTAGTATGTACACTAACCTGATGCATACTAACTTCTAGTATATGATTTGAGACAAACCATCTGTCGAGAATTTGAACACTAGTTAGTACGTACACTACCCTGATGCATACTAACTTCTAGTATACGATTTGAGACACAGCACTGGCTATTGAATCCCATCATAATGTAGTGAAGGTGTCACTCACCACTGGGTCACATTGACCCACCACGTTGATTTCCTCGGCCTCCAGTTCGACCAGCTGTTGGGCATGGGGACTTTTCTTCAGGACGCCGGTCACCTCCACAGCACAGGCGAAGGTCAGCGACCTTGTTTTGAAAAATGAGTTAGAATAAAATGAATTTGTTTCGGAATAATAACAAGAAAATAAAAAAGTCGATTTAAAAAGCTGTGTTAAAGATATATCTTGAGATAACCAGCTACTGGTCATGTCATGTTAGAATTTATTTTATCCAGTGAGCAGATGTAACATTTATAGGTAAACGTATGTCGTCATAACATGTCTTTTTATAGATATGTCGTAAACATGTAGCTCCAGGACTTGCAGAAGGAGGACTCCTGGTCCTTCAGAGGAAAGTGTCAGTACCAACACAGTCACTCACGGGTTGTCCAGCTCTGGACTGGCGACGACTTGCAAAGACTGCAGGCAGCTTCCGTCGTTGACGTCCAGAAACAGATTCTGCTTCTGAGCCCTGGTGGAGCGAACCCATCCCTGCGACAGATACAAGTTACACTTCTGCAGTGAAGACAAACAGTATTCCTGGAAGCACAATCGAGCGTTTGAGTACGACTTCAAATAAAGAGCAAGTAAGTAAGTAAGTAAGTAATTTTTATTTATATAGCGCTTTTCCAGACCAGGGTCACAAAGCGCTTAAACAATCAAAACAATTTTCAATAAAGTATATACTTTAAAGGTCAAGATAAGACTGATAACACAACAGGAGTTCCAGAAAATCAAGGAAAAGCCTGAACAAATAAAAACGTCTTAAGATGTTACTTAAAGGAGTCAGTAGATCATCAAACACAAAGAGAGAGGAAGATCGTTCCAAAGCTTAGGATCAACAGCCTGGAAGGATTTCTCTCCTTTGGTCCTGAACTGTGTGCGTGGAACCATCAGTAGATTCTGATCCACAGACCTCAGAGCCCGAGCTGGGGTGTAAGTCTGGATCAGATCACTGATGTAAGGAGGAGTCTGACCATGAATAGCTCTGAAAGTAAGAACCATAATTTTAAAGTTGATCCTGAAAGAAACTGGAAGCCAGTGAAGAGTTTTAAGGATCGGAGAAATGTAAGTTCTTCTACTAGAGCGGGTCAGAATTCTCGCTGCAGAGTTCTGAATCAACTGCAGGCGAGACAAATCCTTCTTGTTAAGACATGAAAACAAACTGTTACAGTAGTCCAGACGTGAAGACACAAACGCATGGATTACAAGCTCCAGATCATGTTGTGACAACATTTTCCTAAGTTTAGAGATTTTTCTCAGTTGAAGTCTCGATGTATTGATTTATTATTTCCTTTTCATTCAATTCTCTGAGAAAAACATCACGACTCTCATTTGTCTCTCATCCTTCTTTCTCTCTCCCCTCCAGCTGTTTTGACGCCACTCTTCTCCACCCTGCCTGCACTTTCTTCTTCACCCTCATCTCTTACACATAACGTCTTCATGCTAACTCACAAGAATCACTGTATCAGCAGGAACTAAATAACATTGTCACGGTTGACATACCTGGACTTTGACATTCGCTCCAATCTCAGCTCCACTTATCGCTTCGCAGACTCTGAGTTTCGCGGCGATTCTTTTACAATAAAGCCGAACATGAGTTAATATCCTGTGGTTGACACGCACGTGTGCGCAATTCAGCGTTTTAACTACCGCTTGAAACATCTTTTAGGAAACAAATCATGGGCTGCAGCAAGAAATAAAAACGAAAATATTGCAATAAATTATGTTACAAGCATCTTTTTCTACTCGACTTGACTTTCACTTTGTGTTGACACTTGTCTGCAGGCTACACTTCCGGGATCCGGACCCACGCCATTGGTCTAGTTCACTCACGTGGTATCGAAGCAGCCAATCGCATCATGCGTCGCTTTTGCTTTACGAGGACCACTCATGGTAGATGTAATTTCTTGTGTAAAAAAAACAAACCCTCCTCAATCCAGACTTTACCTCATGCTTATCTTCTATCCATCGTTTTAAACACATGTATATATTTATTAATAATTAAAATGACTTCACAAAAACCAAAAGATTGCTTTATTTATACCAATTATTCTGACAAGCGTTCAATAAATTAAGCAGTTTGTTTTATTGACAAAATAAAATGTTATCAAGAAAATAATTGATCATTTCGTTGACAACTGATATGAATCTATCACCTGTTACTCCTGCATTAATCCAGCAGGGGGAGCTGAAGACAGGCGAGGAGAGGCAAACATGTAGGTCGACTTGATGTATAGAAAGAAAGTGGAGAAAATAGAACGAGGGAGGAAAACACGGCTGTGAGAAAGAGAAGGTGCAGAACAAGTTGACCCGGGACTAGATACTGGTGATAAATAGAGGAACAGGACTGTGGAAATAAGAAAATACTTGTGTAGGAGAGAGAATAATAAGTAGGGAAGTGTAGATATGTAGGTCAATAAATTGTAAAAGTGAGCATGGAAGAAAAAAAGAGGAAGGAATTGAATTAAACAAGGAATGAGAGTTAAGGAATAAAGGACCTAAAGTGGGTAAAGAGAGAAAAAAACAAGACGAAAATAGTACAAGGAAGACAGGTAAGAGCAGACAGAGGAAAAGTGTGGCCCTTTGGCAGAATTTATGTGGCCCTTGTAAGTTCACATTAAAAGACATAAAGATATTTTTTCAGGTCAAACTATTTTTCTTTGCACTTAATTGACTATTTATGACTGGTTCGAATTTAAATATTGCTTATTTTATCACGTAAGTCATTTGTGAAAAATGTATTAAACATAACAATATGCAATTTATATATATATATATATATATATATATATATATATATATATATATATTTATAATAATTAACTTACAGACGGTCTTTGGTTTGCAGTTATTCCATCATATTAATATCTGAGATGTTCTCTACAAGCCAGTGGGCAAAGGCAGAAGTTTTCATTGCTCCGTCATTACTATACCTTTTACAAGAGAGACCCGGATGATGGTTTTGCAGATCCAGCAGCACCGAACCTTTGCTGCTGTCAAAAAAAATCAATCATATCAATGGAACAACTAACACAAGTGGTTTATGGACACACCAGAAAATGTTGTGTGGTCTGTAAGTCTTTAAGAGTGGAGGACAAACTTTATCTCTTTTGAATGTACAATAGTAAAAAACACAATTTAAAGTGAAGTTTAAACCTGCTCAGCAAAATGAAAAAGAAAAAAAGGCTTTAAGTGACGCAGTTGCAGGATCCACCAGCAGGCGGAGCTGTGTCTCCATCGCTGCTCTTCGCCGACCACAGTTTTCATCTCTGATATTCGATTCATCTGCGGGATGGAAACGAGCCGCCATTGTTCGCTTCTCTCTCTGGTTCTGTTGGAGCAAACAGGTCCGCGGTGATACCGCCGAACCCCGAGCAGGAGGACGTGAGCAGGAGCTTCCTCACTTCCACCACAAGAGGGCGACAGACTGTATCCCGGGGGAGCGACGACATGGTGATTCATAAACACACAAAGACAGACGTGTGCAACACACACAAACACGAACACACACAGTCGTTATTACACACAGACTCACAAACAAGTGTATTGTGAAGCAGCAGAGTGACAAAATGTGAGAAGAAAAGTCCTAAAGACACACAAAACGGTTGTGGTCACACACACACAAACACATTGTTGTTGTGTTGATAGACTTGGCACTTTAAGGCGGACGAGCTGCTTTGAATCTGTGCTCGGCTCGTCAGCCTGAGCGGTGACACACGTCAGCTCCTCAGAGCCGGAGCATCGATTTAGCGCCGCACGGCTCGTTAAGTGCTGATCACACCATTATCCTGATGTGGTTCCAGGGAGCGGCCCTCGTGACGGGCGGACGCACACCAGGCCAACGGAAGCAACGACCGTCGCACACGTTCGCGCACGTCAAGTGGGCGGACACGACAGGAAGTCAAATCTGTCTTCAGGTGAGTCCAACTCTCTGGACAGGAAGTGCACAAGTTAGCCCTGTTCAACTGCAGGTTTGATGCCACAAAACACACATAGACACACATAGACACACTATAATGTCTCAACACACAATGTACTTAGACAAAAAAACACACCCCATCAACACACGGATCAAATTATTCAAAAGACACACAAATGACACTCTTTCATTGATGATACGCTCTTAGACAACTATACAAAAACAAACTTTAGAAAACATGTCTCTGAACACACACACAAAAAAAACATATTCTACATTAAAATGCCACCACCAACTAGCACTAAAATACACACTCCTACACAACCACACTCGTAAGACGAACTTCACAAAAAATACACCTACATGTACAATAACACGCAAGAATAATTCATTGTTAACATAAAAGTCCTCACCACATAAAGAACCAAGTGCAACACATATGCTAAGAGTAACGTAATCAAATAATTTCAGTACACACTCACACACACCAAAGTGCGCACCCTCTCACAACATTTACACACTCATTAAACACTCACACACATAACTACCCCAAGGCTTTCATAAATTACACATTTACAAACATAATTGCTAAAATAAAACACACAAAATAGGATATTCACAACACAACATACACGCAGAAAACACACACTAACAAACACAGGAGGAACCTATGAACTAGTGATGGTCTGATGAAGCTTCATGAAACTGTGTCATTATCTTCCGAGTCCACTAGATGGCGGTCTCTGCACTATTTTCCTTTGTTTGAACAACTGTTCTAACGAAACATCATTTTTAAACTGATGGCGCCACCTACTGACCTCTAAACAACATGACACTGCTTCATGAAGCTTCATCAGACCATCACAACTATGAACTCTTGTCACACAAAACACACACAACTTCATAAATAACCACTTTATAGCAGCTAAACAGCTCCAGAGACACACAACCATAACACGCACATCTAAGCCTGCAAAAACAAATCCAAGCACACACAAGACAACACAAACTAAAACATGCTTGTAAGTGACGATAAAAGTATGTTTTCCTCGCAAACTAGGAAAGCACCCAGAGAGCACAGACCTCTGCCAAGCAGCTGGTTTTGTTGCGGTACTTTTATCTGATCTCATATATGTGTTTATTCTTTATTATTTTTACCTGTAGGGGGCAGTAGAATTGCAGAACTCACACGATTTAATGACGGTGTTACAAAAAGATTTCTGTGAAATTTGTCCTGTTTTTGAGTTATTTTGAGTTTCATTTCGGGTGCACATGATTGTCACCGTGACAACACGATGACAGGCGGGTGGATCCACCATTAAGATAACAAGATAAAAAATTAATGAACCATTGAAAAGGTCAAGTTAAAGTTTCTCGGAGAGGATTTCAGAGTCATTGTTTCGGACGATTGTTTCCTCCACAGCTCAGTCGCTAACGTAAACTCTCCGAAAATGAAATTGAACGATCACTGCTTCTTACTGACGGTGAGTCGCTCGTAACCACCTCCTAAAGTTTCAACTCTCACGGTCTCTTCTCGGACTCGCCACGCCTTCGGGTTCTTGAACGAAGTCCAGGGTCCAACAGGAACAAGCTAGTTCTGGGGGAAAATGTAGCTTCACTTGTCCTTCCTTGTAAACTGTCCACTTATCAATTCACATCTGTTTCTAACTGACTCAACAGTTACAAACTACTCAAGACAAAAAAAGCTGTTTCGTCTGTTTGCTACACAAAAGTTTCAAGGTCACGTGACTGGTTTAAAATACCGTATTTTCCGGACTATAAGTCGCCCCGGAGTACAAGTCGCACCAGCCATAAAATGCATAATAAAGAAGGAAAAAACATATATAAGTCGCACTTGAGTATAAGCCGCATTTTTGAGGGAAATTTATTTGATAAAATCCAACACCAAGAACAGACATGTCATCTTGAAAGGCAATTTAAAATAAAAAATAGAATAGAGGCAACAACAGGCTGAATAATTGTACGCTTACGTTACATGACACAACTGAGAACATGCCTGGTATGTAAACATAACATTTTAAGAGTTATTCAGATAACTATAGCATAAATAACATGCTAAGAAGTTTACCAAACCATCCGTTTAACTCCAAATAACTAAAATCCAATGAAATCTTCATCCTCGGTGTCACTTTTAAACAACTCCGCTAACTCCGGAGGTAGAAGATGCGGCGCTTCCTCTTCTACGTCGAAATTATCAACATAGGCCTAGAGCGCCCTCTTGCGGTTTAGTGTGAAAATAACATGTGAAATGATATACCGGTAATAATGTGTTAATAATTTTACACATAAGTCGCTCCAGAGTATAAGTCGCACCCCCGGCCAAACTATGAAAAAAACAGCGACTTATAGTCCGGAAAATACGGTACATTAGAACCGACACTTGTGGATAAAGAAGAAAATGCACAAAAGATGTTTTGTTGGTACGAACAGATATACATTTACTTACTTAATAATTTCTTAATTTGTCGTTGATTTTGTCTGGTTTGCTTCGATGTAACCAGGGTCAGCCATGTTGGATTCTCAACTGATAATCATGGACGACAAAGACGGTACAAATACGAGCGATCACAACGATTATCGAAGGAAACACGATTCCTCATCTTCGTCCTTCTGTCGTCTTCATCCATTCGCTGGACCAGAGACGACGACTTCTCATCAGGTTTTTATATCGTATCAGGTCGATGGCGACGAATCCCAGATATTCCGTGACGACCGGAAAACTACTTCTCGGGAACTACGCCGTCAGTTTATCCGTGATCAACGCCGAGGATCCATTCCGAGCCGGCGCGTGGGCGTCGGCCCCCCAGCGGTGCCGCCGGACCAAATGTGTTGTCATTATCTAAAGTGTCTTTTTTTTCTTCTGGAAAATAACCGTGATGTGTTTCCTGCTGCAGGTCCGGGACCTTCCCGTGACCCTCCGCAAAAAAACTGGTCATCATCGCGGCGGGCGTCCAAACGAGACCGGCACCTCACGGCTCTCGTCTATGGCCAGTTGGTTTAGCACCGGCTGCTCCATTAGCTTTTATTATGGCGCCGCCATTTGCGTAACGTGGCAGAGAGAGAGAGAGAGAGAGAGAGAGAAACCTGGACCGGAGTGCTTAAAGACCTGGAGCGGCTGATGAGGCGTGCGGCGCTCATCACGAAACACCAGAGTTTGTGCGAAAACAATTCCAACTCTGAGCGAAAGTGATCGAAATGGTCGTCAAAGACAAGTCGTAAACGGGAAAGGAGGAGACCCCGGGGCGGACCCAGGACAAACAGTAGGTCTCAGTGAAGAAGATTTGATCCGAAGAAGACGAGGCGTCGCTGAGGAAGATGTTCTACAGTATATCTATATATACAGACGTAGCAACGCGTCGCAGCAGGTTTTCAACCTTTCGCTGGTCCCGGTTTATTCAGCAGCCGCTTCACAGGGTCTGATCATCCGAGGCGACAGACTGTGACAGCGAGCGCGAGGATGGCGAGGACGGTTGACCAAACACGCAAATGTCAAACACGGACCAATATTTGTCTTCCTGACGCTTGAGCGAGGAAACCTGCATATGAATAAAACCGTAAAATGAATAAGAAACATCTCGCTCTTGGACCAGCCACGGCGGTCGGTGGTGTCGCCCCCTGGTGGTGTGTGAAGAGAGAACTCGAGTTCAAACTTCACTCATTTTCTACTCGCCGTCGCGTCGATTTAGGGTTGGGATTATTTACAGAGTAATCTTTTTACAGTTATAGACAAACATGTTTCTATAACCGTCGCTAACTGAACTTTTCTTCATCTTCCTCGTCCAAAAAGACACTTAAAAACATCCAAATACCTCCATGGTTCTCGTCTGTAACGTCCATCTTGTATTGAAGCCTCAGCATGAGACATTTTTCTGAACAGTGTTTACACTGAGAGTTCTCGCAATATTTAGAGCGTTTCCTGTGTGTGTAGCATGTTAGCATTTTAGCTTCTGCTACAGAAAAAAACGTAAAATAAAGACAATTCATCATCTTGAGGCTTCAATACAAGATGGACGTTACAGACGAGCATCATGGAGGTATTTGGATGTTTTTAAGTTTGTCTTTTTGGACGAAGAAAAGTGAGCTCCGGTCAGGACCAACATATGGACATACATTTATGACTGTTACTTTCCTTAATCCCAACTCTAAGTCGACACGAGGGTGAGAAGAAAATGAGTTAAGTTTGAATTTTGCAGGTGAAGTTAAAGCTTCCAAGTGAATGGAAGTGGAAGGAAAAGTGAAGGGAGAGTCCAGGTGAACCTGATAGAAAACATTTGTCTCTCCAACACAATCACATCAACTTGTACACAGCACACACACACTTATAAAGAAAGATACACACACAAAGACACACTATGAATTAATGCCCATACGAAGAGACACAAACTTGTTTCCAAGAATGCAAACACAGGATACACACAAAGACACACTAAGAACAAAAAATAATACACACACAAAGACACACTAATAACGAAAGATAATGCACACACAAAGACACACTAATAACGAAAGTTATTACACACACAAAGACACACTAATAACGAAAGATAATACACACACAAAGACACACTAATAACGAAAGATAATACACACACTAATAACGAAAGTTATTACACACACAAAGACACACTAATAACGAAAAATAATACACACACTAATAATGAAGGTTATTACACACACAAAGACACACTAATAACAAAAGATAATACACACACAAAGACACACTAATAACGAAAGATAATACACACACAAAGACACACTAATAACGAAAGATAATACACACACAGACACACTAGGAACGAAAGATAATGCACACTCAAAGACACACTAATAACGAAAGATATTACACACACAAAGACACACTAAAAATGAAAGATATTACACACACAAAGACACACTAAAAATGAAAGATATTACACACACAAAGACACACTAAAAATGAAAGATATTACACACACAAAGACACACTAATAACGAAAGATAATACACACACAAAGACACACTAATAACGAAAGATAATACACACACAAAGACACACTAGGAACGAAAGATATTACACACACAAAGACACACTAAAAATGAAAGATATTACACACTCAAAGACACACTAATAAAGAAAGATAATACACACTCAAAGACACACTAATAAAGAAAGATATTACACACACAAAGACACACTAAAAATGAATGCCCATGCGTCGAGACACAAACTTGTTTCCAAGAATGCAAATAAAACAAGTGCACTAAACAGAGACTAAAACATACTGTAGCACAGAAAAACACACAACAGCGCAAATAAGTAAACAAATAAGACGCTTGAGGACGCACAGGAACATGGTTCACACACAGCAGCATGTGTACAAAACACACAAATATAATGGACAAACATTAATAAAGAAACACAACAGTATTCAAAGGTGCACAAAAAACACAACAACAGATGGATAAGACACACAAATATTTCTAAAACCTGAGTAAATGTTTAGAAAAACACACACACACAGAATGATAAGACAAACAAATATTTCTATAACATGAGTGGATGTTTAAAAAATGCACATGGTGAAAATACAACAAAAAAAGAAACACAAGAACATGCATAGAACACACACTAATACAAACAAGAATTAAAGACGCACTGAGGTTTGCCAAACACACACTAAAACACAAAGACAAACACTCACTTCAGATGTGTATCATTGTGTAAACAAGAATAACTTTCACTGCGGCTGGTTCGTCCAGTTCCTCCAGGAGTTAAAGCGGCGGCTGTGACACACAAGACGCACAATAGACACAAAATATTCCCTTTATTTTTTCTACCTTCAGACTACACAGCGTCACTGATGTAGCGCTAAGAAGTATCTACATTTGCATTTCTATGTACAGCAGACGTCTCCGTATGTACACAGCCAGAGAAGCGCTAAAAACACAGTGTCGGCAACACAAACTCAAAAGGTTTTTAGAAAAAACGACAACAGTTGTCAGTGCAACAGTCCACAATGCATTTCCTTCATTCATAAGATGCTTCAACGAACACATATACAGTCGGACGGCGAGAGTTGGGATCGTGAAGGTTTTCCGGGGTTTTTTTCGCCCTCAGACACACTTACGGACATTAAAAACCGACGACACTTGTGTGTTGACGAGGGGCAGCACTTCTTTTGTGTTACCGTTGCTAAGACGCGACATTTCATATCGCCAGTTTAAAAACCATAAAATAAAAAAACGGGCTTCGACTCAAGAGTCCAGGGTGACGACGGTCCAGCAGTGGTCAGTTTGACATAAATGAAATGTCAATCAAAACCGTTTTTGTTTCATACAAAACTGTTTTTTTTTGACTCCAGCACCAAGTCTTTCTTTCAAACAAAATTACATTTCATTTTTGGATCACAATTTTTGACCCATGGTCTCAAACTCAACTGGTTTTTGTACACTTTTGGAGTCCGGGCCGCAGGTTGGTGGTTTTTTTTTTGGTTGTTGTTTTTTATTAACGTCTTTTAAAGTATATACTTTATTGAATATTGTTTTGATTGTTTAAGCGCTTTGTGACCCTGGTCTGGAAAAGCGCTATATAAATAAAAATTACTTACTTACTAACTTACTTCAAAAAAACGTATATTTCTTTAGTTGTGTAACATTTTATGGATTTTTGTGACGAATTTGGTCCATTTTTGTAAAATTTTACGTGTTGTTTTACTTTAGAACTCTGTTCCATCTTCGCCAAAATCAACCAAAACCAAAGATTTGTGTTCCTCGCTCTCCCTACTTCATAAAAACATGGAGGATAAATATAAATACTAAACACAGTTCTGACCTCCGGACCGGACCGGGCACGACGTCGGGTGTAAACGTTACGTCTCGTGTGACGACATGTAAAACAGGAAGTGGACGATGACTTCTGGAGCGTCCATGTTTTTTTAAATATTCCGTAGTTTCTCCAGCGGTCGATCTGGAATAAAACAACCGGACGCTCGCCCTCGGGCAGCGCCGCGGGCCGGACCCGATTTAAACCTCTGATGTCTCCGACAATACATTAGGACCGGCCCCCCTCCGGCGCCGTCACGTGACTTTTAATTGGACTCTGGGAAAATACTGGACGAAGCTCGAACAAACACTGACTCGATGCAGATTCAACTCAAACCGACTTTTCAAGTACGACGACTAACGATGAGCGACACTTGTTCACATTTTTTTTTTTTTTTTACCTCAAAGTTCACATTTTGCTATACTGTTATAGATATTTATAAAACAGAACCGTGAGTGTGACGTTTGTTCTTTTTACGGCCGGAGCTCGTCTCTGAGAAGTTCCTTGAAGGCCGTGGACATGCACAGTCGGGGGGAGGTTGGGGGGGGAGGGTCAGAAGTCCCGGTCCTGGGGCGGAGGGGCCGGGTCAGGTCCGCCGCCGGGTGGGTTTTCAAGTATCAAAAGAAGATGACGAGAGAATCTCCTTGGCTGAGGCGCAGAGAAAGGCAGAATGAATCGAGCGAAGGTCGAACCGGGTCGGGAGGCGAGGACGACGAGGAGCAGGAGGGAGTCGGGTCGGTCCTCCGGGGGAGACGTCGGGCACTTGTGTACAGAACCGGGGGACGAGCGTGGTCGTGTACCTCACCGTCTTTGGCAACGAGTCCGGCGTGCGGCGCATTCCCGTCATGTCACCTGCGACCCATCTCGCTCTGTCGCATGAACTGAATGTTGTTGACGCTGTCCGCCAGTTCGGGGTACTGGTCCACCGACACCACGTAGAACCCGTCGTAGCCCTGGACCTTCCCCGCTCCCAGCAGCTGCTGCTTCTCTCCTTCGGTCCAGACCCGAGAGCCCTCCTCGCCGTCCCGCATCCTCTGGCGCTCCCGGGCCCACGCCTGGGCCACGGCTCTCTGCCGGGCCAGCTCCAGAACCCGGGCCTTCTCCTCGTCCACGCTGCTGCCGTAGCGCGTGTTCAGCAGCAGGGCGCCGTACTGCAGCTGGATGTCGGTGATGCGCCGAGTCCTGCTGTTCAGAACCGTGTTGACCTGCGACACCGTCACGTTGACGCCGGTCTCCAGCGTGCGCCGGCCCACCGTCATGCCGATGAGCGCCAGGTCGCCCTCCACGGAGCCCAGCTTGACGAAGTGGTGCGTGTCCACGCCGCCCACCGTGTAGTGCATGTGCTCCAGGTAGAAGGCGTCGTTCAGCACCGCCGCCATGCGCCGCCCGTCCTCGTTGGCCAGGCTGATGATGTCGGTGCTGACCCGGCCGTCCCGGATGGCGAACTTCACCCCCTTCCCGAAGATGGAGCCGACGGAGGCGAACGTCTTCTCGCCCTCGGACTGAGGGCAGCCGGCGCTCTTGGCGTCGTAGATCTGAGCGAAGCGCTCCAGCTTCACGAAGGCCTTGAGCTGCCGCTGGACTTCACACTGGACGCCCAGAACAGACTGTGGACACAGAGCAGGCGTGAAGTCAGAGGCTGGTCACTGATGAGTGTGTTGTTTTAGAGTGTTTTAGTGTGAGAGTGATTTAGTGTGATTGAATAATTTGGCGTTTAAGTGTGTTTGTATGTCTGTAAGTAAATGTTTTGTGTCATGTGTGTGTTTATGTGGGAGTGACTTAGTGTTTGAGTGTGTATGTCTGTTTCTTTAGTGTTTTAATGTGTGTTTTAGTGTGGGAGGGTTTTAGTGTGTGTGATTGTCCGTTTGTGAGTGAGTGTTTTAGTGTTGGTTTTAGCCCATGTGTATGTTTTGGGGTGTAAGTGTCTTAGTGTGTGTTTAAGTCCATGTGTTAGTGTGATTTAGTGTGATTGAATGTTTTTCGTGTAAGTGTCTTAGTGTGTGTTTAAGTCCATGTGTTAGTGTGATTTAGTGTGTTTGTATGTCTGTAAGTAAATGTTTTCATGTGTGTGTTTATGTGGGAGTGACTTCGTGTTTGAGTGTGTGTGTCTGTCCGTGTCTTGGGTGAGTGTTTTAATGTGTGTCTTAGTGTGGGAGTGATTTAGTGTTTGAGTGTGTATGTCTGTTTCTTTAGTGTTTAAATGTGTGTTTTAGTGTGGGAGGGTTTTAGTGTGTGTGATTGTCCGTTTGTGAGTGAGTGTTTTAGTGTTGGTTTTAGCCCATGTGTATGTTTTGGGGTGTAAGTGTCTTAGTGTGTGTTTAAGTCCATGTGTTAGTGTGATTTAGTGTGTTTGTATGTCTGTAAGTAAATGTTTTCATGGGTGTGTTTATGTATGAATGATTTAGTGTTTGAGTGTGTATGTATGTTTCTTGAGTGTTTAAATGTATGTCTTAGTGTGAGAGTGTTTTAGTGTGATTGATTGTTTTGGGCTGTAAGTGTCTTAGTGTGTGTTTTATTCCATGTGTGACTGTGATTTAGTGTGTTTGTATGTCTGCAATTACATGTCTTCATGTGTGTGTTTATGTGTGAGTGATTTAGTGTTTAAAGTGTGTGTGTCTGTCCGTGTCTTGAGTGTTTAATGTGTGTCTTAGTGTGAGAGTGTTTTAGTGTGATTGAATGTTTTGGCGTGTAATTGTAATAGTGTGTGTTTTATTCCATGTGTGACTGTGATTTAGTGTGTTTGTATGTCTGCAAGTAAATGTTTTCATGTGTTCATGTGTGAGTGATTTAGTGTTTGAGTGTGTGTGTCTGTTTCTTGAGTGTTTAATGCGTGTCTTAGTGTGAGAGTGATTTAGTGTGATTGACTGTTTTAGTGTGTGTGATTGTCCGTTTGTGAGTGAGTGTAGTAATGTGTGTGTTAGTGAGTGAGTGATTTAGTGTGTGTTGTAGTCCGTGTGCAAGTGTTTAATTGTTGGTTTAAGCCCATGTGTATGTGTGAGTGTGTGTGTGTTAGTGTGTGTTAGTGTGACATCAGCCTTCAATTCTGGCTGGAAACCCCATCAGCTCAGAGTATTTCATCCAGTAACAGGTACAAGTCTAGACTTCCTTTGAGCCAAACCAGCTACACATCCGGAGTTTAAATGAAGTGGAAAATCTATTTCAGGACATTAATCTGTATTTTCTGGCAAACGTTTCTGCTTCACGTCACCACCAGAGGTCACATCTTCTCCAAGACGACAGCACAAATCTCTGCTGATGTTTCTTCTTCACGAGATTTGATGAGTCGTTTCTTCTTCCTGCCATGAGACGCTGCCTCACTGGCACGCTGACAGATTTGAAACGAGATCTCTTGGCGGAGATCTCTCCACTCGTTCTCGCTGGATTCAGAAAACGCTGCAGGCAAGAATGATGCGTACGGTTCGGTCCAGGAGGTTTGTTCCGCTCCGATCTCAAAGAAGGAAATAACGGAATGTCTTGTGACCTTAAGCAGCAGAAGTTACTGAGTCATCCCTGAGAAGCATTTATGAATAGATCTAAAAGATCAATATTCGAAACAGGAAGTGGTTGTAATTGTTAAACAACACATGGATTGACTTGTAGTGAAGCTGCTTAATGCAAACATCCAGGGAGTCTCTGTAAGAAGCTCAAAACTTCTGAGGGACTTGTTTTAGCAGAAGTGACTCAGAGTCATGAAATCCTTGGATCCCTTGATTCATTATCACTAAACAGGAAGTTATTTAGACTCAGAGTCACGACAGTGCTTAGACTCCCGGTGTGTCTCAAATCACGCACTTCTGCACGTACACTTATTATTTTGAGTACACAAGTGCGTCCACATCGAGCAGTGTGTAAAAAACAGACACAAAATCTAGTGTGTCGATGGATACTTTCCACCCTTAACGGCGGCCATCTTAGAGGCGTCGATGATGCTAAACAGAAGCTACGTCACTGACGACCAGCGTAAATGTCTCGAGAAAACTCTCATTAATCAATTGAAAACAGTGCACTTTGCTGTGAGTAGTGCTCTGTGTCTCAAATCAAACACTTCTCCGAGTGCACTGATTTACGGTAAAATTTCAACAGGGTAGTACTGTCTCAAATCCGGAAGTGGGTCAGGTTTTTAAGCCTGATTGCGACCAGCCGTTGGAAAAACTATCACCAACACTTGACAACGCTTTTTGTCAGTCGAAAGTTATTGTTGTTGTGTGGTTTTGTGGTAAAATAAGTGTTTTCTCAAGACATTTACGCCGGTATCTGCTCCAAAGAAAAGTCGACACTGACGTAGCTACTGTTTAAAACATGTACGTCACTAAGATGGCGGCTGTTGAGGGTGGAGAGTGTCCATCGATCCACACTCGATGTTCTGGCCGTTTGAGTGCACCAATTAAGTGCGCATTGAGCACTTCGTTTTCGGACACTGCTCGATGTGGACGCATTGTGCACTCAAAATATTAACGCTATTTGGGACACAGCAATGGAAATTTCGTTCGGTGGTGGTGCAACTGATGGGTTCACTGTACCTCATCTTAGTGAGTCCCCTTTCGTAAGTTATAAAACAGGAAGTAGATCTTAATCTCAAATTGAATATATATCTGGGTCATATTCGTTATGCTTTCCCCGTCCTTAAATCACTGTAAACTCACAAACCTCTTTGTGACTCCCTGCAGTTTAACAGGAAGTACTTTTGACTCAAATATGTGTGAGCTGAGTCAGGAAAGTTTGAGGTGACATATTTTTTGATAACAGGAAGTTCTGATCAATTAGTTGGGCCAAAGTGAAAAGAGTAACTAAGCAGCTGGAACAGGAACCATCAGTCAACCGGATCACACCAGACAAGAGGCTGGCGGCGCCGCGGTTGGCGGCGTTCCTGAGCCTCCGTGTAACCCAACTCCGGCCATCAACAGCGACCTGTTTAATAATTCAGAAGCGGCGACTTGAAAGGCTGACGAGTGCTCGACTCTGACGCGGTCGTGGCTCTCAACCTGACTGGAGGCGAAAGGCTGAGATGGAATCGATGCGCGGCGGTGGAGCGAGTGAATCTCCCTGATGGCAGGACAATTACAAGAGCTGTTTAGCTCGAGCCCACGAGGAGGTGTCGGACCGGGATCACCGGGTCATGTTCCAGCACCTCCGGGACTCTGGCTATGTCCTCTTTGCTAATGGTGTGGAGGAAGGTGTTACCTTGGTGCTGTCCCACTCCTGGGTCTTGATCTGTGTGCGCAGCAGCTCGTAGGACGGCTCCATGCTGTCTGTGTTGGGTTTGCGGTATCCGGGGATGACATTGTACAACTGGAAGCCGAAGGTGACGAGCCAGCTGTTGACATCTGTGTGGACGAGAGAGAACATTAGACCACAAGGTTTGTGTCCTTCGCCACTTTCTTATCACGGAACACTTGCCTAAGTGGACAACTGTAGTATGTCTCCACGTACTTGTTAATGCGACCTTGAATCTTCTCACGGTAGTTATCAACCCACGTGTTTGTGTTTAAACATGGTTTAAACATACGTTTGAAAAGTTTAAAAGTTGTTTTATTTTAGTTCGTGAAATAGCTAATGCTACTTAGGAACATAGCTCCTGCTAGTTAGTTACATAACCAATGCTAGTTAGTAATATAGCTAATGCTAGTAAGTAACATAGCTAATACTAGTTAGTAACATAGCTCCTGCGAGTTAGTTACATAACCAATGCTAGTTAGTAATATAGCTCCTGCTAGTAAGTAACACAGCTCCTGTTGGTTAATAATATAGCTAATGCTAGTAAGTAACATAGTTCCTGCTAGTTAGTAATATACCTCCTGCTAGTTACTAATATAGCTAATACTAGGAAGTAACATAGCTAATACTAGTTAGTGGCATAGCTAATGCTAGTAAGTGACAAAGCTAATGCTAGTTTGTTGTATAGCTCATGCTTGTTCGTAACGTAGGTCCTGCAAGTTAGTAATATAGCTCCTGCTAGTTCGTAACATAGCTCCTGCTAGTTAGTAATATACCCCCTGCTAGTTACTAATATAGCTAATGCTAGTAAGTAACATAGCTAATACTAGGAAGTGGCATAGCTTATCCTAGTCAGTGACAAAACTAATGCTAGTTTGTTGTATAGCTCATGCTGGTTTGTAACGTAGGTCCTGCAAGTTAGTAATATAGCTCCTGCTAGTTCGTAACTAAGCTAATGCTAGTTAGTAACATAGCTCCTGCTAGTTAGTAATATACCTCCTGCTAGTTACTAATTTAGCTAATGCTAGTAAGTAACATAGCTAATACTAGTTGGTTGCATAGCTCAAGCTGGTTTGTAACATAGGTCCTTTAAGTTAGTAATATAGCTCCTACTAGTTCGTAACAAAGCTATTGGTAGTTAGTAACATAGCTAATGCTAGATATAGGTAATACCATTGATAGTTAGTGACATAGCTAATGCTAGTAAGTGACATATCCCATGCTAGTTAGTGAGATAGCTAATGCTATTTAGTGACATAGCTAATGCTATTTAGTGACATAGCTAATGCTAGTTAGAGACATACGCAATGCTAGTTAATGACATTGCTAAGCTTTAAGCAATCATTACTAGCAAACCGTTAATGTTATCTGATGCTCTTAAACTTATAAAATCTTAGTCTGTGATGATGGTTGGAGGCGGATCAAGAATCTACAGTTCATCATCATACAAACACAATACAGACATCGACAAAGACTCAAGGACTTTGTTGTTTATACAGGTGCAACAAAACACGGACATTTCTTTGTTTTGTTAACACGAAAATGATGTTTTCAATCACAGAAAACATTTCTTCCTCCCAGTCAAAGTAAAGCTCTTTGAAAACACTTTTCATGTTTTTGTGGTAAATTGGAGACGCTTGTTTTAGTTTCCTAAAAACATCACAAATCGAGGAGCAGATGGAGAATTTCTCTTTGAAGATGGGTTGCCAGATATGAATGATAGTTTCAAGCCCAAACACGATTCAAAGCGTTTTTTAAACCTTACATGTTCGGGAGAAGAAACCAAATAAACCAGACTGTAAAATGTTACTCGTGCATTCTCGATGTCACCTCATTAAGTCACACAGAAGACCAATGACTCCACCATAAATGTTCACTTGTCAAACTCCGGCAATAAATCCATCCTAACAAATTTGGTTTGTCTTAGTGACTATTTTGTGATTACTTAGGAACACGATCTGGAGCTTGTAATCCATGCATTTAAGTCTTCTATTTTAGACTTTTGTAACAGTTTATTTATGTGTCTAAACAAGAAGGATCTGTCTCGCCTGCAGTTAATACAAAACTCTGCAGCGAGAATTCTGACCCGCTCTGGTAGAAGAACTCACATTTCTCCGATCCTTAAAACTCTTCACTGGCTGAGAGTTTCTTTCAGGATCAATTTTAAAATTCTGGTTCTTACTTTTAGATCTATTCATGGTCAGACTCCTCCTTACATCAGTGATCTGATCCAGCCTTACACCCCAGCTCGGGCTCTGAGGTCTATGGATCAGAATCTACTGATGGTTCCTGAACACAAGCTTTGGATCGATCATAACCTTCGATGGATCTACTGACTCCTTCAAGAAACATCTTAAGACATTCTTTTTTGTGCTTTTCCCTGATTTTCTGGGACTCCAGTATTTGTCTTATGTGGCTTGGCCCTTTAAAGTATATATTTTAACTGTGTATTGTTTTTAAATGCTAAAGCGCTTTGTTACCCTGGTCTAGAAAGGCGCTTTACAAATAACCATTACTTACTTAATTACAAAGCGGACGTGAGTCGCTCACTCCGTTGACGTGGTTTAACTACCTCTACAAATCGAGCCCCTCTAGATGTTTTAAACATGGTTCATGACGATAATAAAAAAGGATTTAAAAGTCATCAGGTCATTAACTTTCATCCAATGACTGGTTCCTTCTCTCACTTGATAGGCTGAGTGAGCCGTTAACAGCTAACAAGGACAAAAAGACGATTGAAGATGTGACTGGGAGACAAAGAGCCGACAGCCTCCGAAACATGTCACGACGACATAAAGATCTATCTCTGTCACGCTGTCTTTCTGTTGCGAGAGGTGAGTGAGGAGAGGGACTCTGAAATGAGTCACTTCAGGAGGTGGGAGCACATAAAGCAGGCGTCCTCCGAGACGTGTCATTCTCCAGAAAACATACATGCATTATTGATGGCTCTGGAGGGGGGCGCTTCAACATCTGTCAGCCCGGCTATTTATATTCAGGTACCTCCAGTCAGCTATCCAAACACCGTTGCTCAACAGTGGGCCACCCCCTAATGATAGTAAAGACTTTCTAGGATGAAGCGCAGCAGGTGAGTGACGTAACCGCCAGCCAGGGAAAGACATTTACCACCAAGATGGAAAAAGAATAACAATGTCCTTTGATCTAAGATTCAAGTCTTATCCAACCATTCTGTGTAATATTGCTTTAAACAAGGACAGAGAGGCTTTACGCTAACATTAGCTTAAGTTGAAGGAGAGTCTTGTATTGAACTCACCACTTCATGTTCAAGAAGTAGGTCGAAAAAGGTTTAAAAAAAGACTCACCTGTCATGTAGCACTTGATCTCTTTGTTGTTGCTCAGCGGGTTGTTGCTCTTAAACATGTAGAGGTTGAACGGAACTATGTGATGGCTGTTGAGTCTCTTCCAGACGTCATGGTCAGGAGTGGTCCAGCGTCCGGCCAGAACGTCGTAGTCCCTCCGGCCCATGTGGACCAACTTGCTAAGAGGCTCATACAGGCCTCCCTGGTAGCCGACAACCAGATGGAAGCTGGGGTTGGTGTCGAGGTAAACCTCTCCGAAAGCCGTGTGCAGGACTTGCTTGATCATGTGGCCCGAGCCGCTGAACACGGCCAGGGGGGTCCCGATGTTGTCACAGGCCACGTAAAACTCGTCGCCGCTGCTTAGCTCCATGGCAAACAGGTGTCCCTGCAGGTCGTAGTAGAGCGAGGTGATTTCTGAGCTGGAGTGGTTGTACATGTGGGTGACCCGGTTTGGGCTGGACAGGTCTGCGTAGAAGAACTGCAGATGGTGGCCCACACTGCTTCTACTCGACACCCGCCGGCCCACGCCATCGTAGCGGTAGCGAATGTTCCAGTTGTTCACCTTGTTGTACACCTTAACCAGCAGCCCGGCTGAGTTGTACTCAAAGTACTCGTTCCCCCTTTGCTTCAGGAAGCCGTCCTCGTCCATTCGGTACTGGACATCTCCCAGTCGGGTGATGCGGTCTCGAACGTCGTAGCGCAGCGGCGTCAAGCGGGCGCTGTTTCCCGGGCTTAGCAGGTGCAAGTTACCGTTGAGGTCGTAGCTGTAGCGCCACAGGGGCTTGTCGTTGATGGAGACTACCTGGAGCTGACCATCGGCGTCGTACTCGTACGTGTAGCGGGTGGTGTTGGCATAAGGACCGACCTTCAACTCTTTGGCAACCACGCGACCCATGTTGTCGTATTGCACCATCATCCAGTACATGAGAGAGCGGAAGATCTCGTACTGCACCTCCTTCACTCGCCCGTAGGCGTCAAAGTGTTTGGTGTGCGTCATCACTGCCGTCGTGATGATCTGATTGATGTCGTAGTAGATGACGCCAAACTTCCCAAACTGCTCGGCTTTGCCAGAGACGTCGTCGTAGCGGTACAGGTCTATAGGCAGCGGCGTCTCATTGATGACCGCCTGCATGCTGGTGACCCGGAAGCTGTTGTCATAGACGTAGTCGAACCTCGCGTTGACCATTCCCTCTTCGCTGAACCGGAAGATCTGCCTGTCGATCAGTGGGCCGATCTGCCTGTAGCGGATGGTGCAGGTGAAGCCCTCGCTCTGCAGGTTCACAGTCTTCAGCATGCCGGCCACCTCGTCGTACGAGAAGCCGATGCGTGTGGTGTCGTACAGGATCTCCAGCATCTTGGACAGCTTTCCGTACTTGTAAATGACCCTGCGGCCGGTGCCCAGGTAAGTGGTCTGGATCAGCTGGCCCTCCTCGCTGTAGTCTTGCAGCACCGAAGCGTTCCCTTCCGGCGGGTGGTAGGTGTTTCTGTAGTAGCCGATGCTGCGCGACGTCTCCATAGTCTGCCGCGCCACGTTGGGCATCGTCACGGATGACAGCCTGTTGTTTCTGTCGAACTCAAAGATGTACTGTCTCTGGCTGTAGAGCAGCAGGACCATCGACTGCAAAGAACAAACAACACATTTAGCCTCAAACGTCGGAAGAAAAGCCAACACATTTAATGTAGCGTGAGATAAAGCCAGCTGCATCAAACTAGCACTAGCATCATCTGACAAACAAAAGAAAGTTTTGCATCAAAATTATGGGTGTGTATTGGCAAGAATCTGGCTATTCGTATCACGATCCAGGGGCAGAAATATAATATATTGTAATACTGTAGAAAATAGAATATATTTTTAGTGTTGACCAAGTACTTGACTGTTGCATTGCAGAATTTACAGACCACATGACTCTTGACAATGTCATTTTATTCATTTTGAATCCATAAAATGTCCAAACATCAGCTTTAGGCTTCTGAAGTCGACTGTATCCTCTCGTCCTCAGTCATCGCCACTATCTCATGGGAATATTTCTCATTTAGCTGTGGGTGAGTGCTACTTTCTAGTGGCCAAAAATGTAATTGAAAGACAAAAATGGTGTGAATATATGTAAATACAAAAAATTAATGGAATTCTTTTATTTTCCTCACACTTAAACACACTATTGAACTATGATCATATAAAATAAGATTTAAAGGCAAAAAAATCTATATTTATATAGTGATGCTGAATATCGATGCAGTATCTTGAAAGAATATTGCGAAATTTAAGAGTATCAATATTTTCACCACTAATCAAGATCATAAAACAAATAAAGTCAACTCAGTTAGGGACAAGAATAGCAAGTCACATAATTACAGTGATTCCTTCACAGCGCCTGGACATCTCGACTCTTCTGACCTCTCCACATCCTTCACTGCTCGCTGCGAAACAAGCCCGGACTTGAGGGATCTTTATTAACAGATAGACTGACACCTCCGAGTCTCACCTCTCCACTTCATTCCTCACTTGAGCTTCATTTAAAGAGCGGACCGTGACATTTTCTCCATTATTCTCACCGGAGCCATTTCAGCTTCAACTTTTCCATCAGACTTTGCTAACGAAGTTTCTCATCTTCACTCTCTTCTGTAATCACGACCTACTCAGATCTTCTCTGCTCAACTTTTTTTCGAGCGACACGTCAACCCACCTTTTCCAGGTAAGTGTAGCTCCAGGATTTGCCGTCGGCGAACGTCTGCGACATGATCCTGCCGTTCTGGTCGTACTCCATGCGCACCGACATGGTTCCTCTCTGAATCCCCGCCACGTGCCCGCCGGGCGAGTACGTCACGTTGACCCCGTTCAGGCGGCTGCTCGGCGCCCAAAGGGTGGGCCGCCCCGCCTGGTCGTAATGGATCCTCAGAGTGAACTTCCTGTGGTCGTCGTAGACCTTCTCCGTCCGCGTAATGCGGTCGAAGTCCAGCGACAGAAGGTTCCGGTTGTGGACCTGCAAGAGAGGAGAACCATTTAGCTGCTGGTCCCATCAAGACTTCTGGTCCCAGTGGAGGGCTACACTTGGCTCACTTGGCTCACTATATTATAAAATACTATATCTATAAGGAACAGTTGAGTTGGATTGGTTTGGACTATATCTTAGTTTTTGGCAGAAAAACAGTCGTGGCCGAACTCTCTTATTATTAGTGCAACGGCGAGAATAGATACATTTTTTTTGTCTGGTTTCAAGGAAGGTTTTAAGCTTTTTGTAAGTCAGATATTAGGTAAGTTACACCCTTTCATTAGTTAAAATTCCGGCAAAACTTTTGACTTCCCTTTAGCCATTAGCAGCTTCGGCCCCAATTTCGGAATTTGTCGCAATCGGCTAAAAAATGAAGCTAGCACCCTTTTAACCATGTATGCTAAAGGGACAATTAAATATTTAAAACTTATTTACATGGACTTAAGATGCTTTTCTGTATAAATATTTGGTACTTCAGTTGGTATTACGCTCAAACTATATATATATATACTGTATATACATTTCAAAAACTCTGAACTCTAAACGCTACTACCGCTAACGCTACCAACTGTGTACGTTTAGTTCTCGAGCAGAAACAAAAACAATTCTACAACCAGGAAGAAGAACGGACTGATGGAGCCGGGAGGCAGCCGGAGTTGCCATGGAAACCCTAACTTGGCTAGTTTCAAAGTGGTCTCACATGAACCTCCCCTGCAGCGATGGTGACCACAGAGAGCAGCGGGAGCTCCAACACTGACTGCAGGAACATTACTGCAGGAACCGCAAACTACATTATGACAACACAATTGTTACTTAAGGTCCAGAAACTGCCGGACCACATTTATGAGTGGGTGCTGGCCGGAGGTGGGGGGTGGGGGGGGATCCTACTGCGACTAAATCAGCAGAGCCTCAAACTGAAAATGAACCCCAGGTTACACCTTCTTCTTCATCCTCATCATCTTCTTCATCCTCATCATACCGTTTCAAATTCATTTTAAAACCGACTCAAATTCATCAACAAAAATGACGAAACCATCACATCAACTATGTTTATTAGAGACAATTGTATTGTTTATTTTAACATTAAATTAACTATGTCCACTGAAAGACTTTACTTCGATCATATTCGATCATCACTTCGAAAACATTCTTGTACAAAATACACTGCGTCTACTCAAAATGATAGCAATGTTATTGTGGTCACACATACATCTATAATAAAAATAAATTGATCACCCAATATTTTGAGATTTTAAACTAACAAAAACCTATTTATCTTGTGTGTACATTTAAGGTATGTTTGGCATTTTGATTTAAGACATTTAAATTCATGCCAATTAAGGCCATTTTATTAGATTCACGAATTTAATTCCTTTTAAGACTTTCTAAGGATGCGTTGGAAAACCTGGCGACTAAACACTTGATCTCAAGTATTTACAAAGAACAACACAAAAATTAAAAATTAAGAGATTTTCTATTAGATCTACGATCCGGTCATTGCTCTTGTTAGCTTTAGCAGCAATGCTAACCTGTTTTCAAGGTTCTAGCTTGGGCTATTCTTCCTTATTTTGTTAAATAATTGATTTTGAGGTTGTCCACATAAAAGCACACCGAGTAAAATAAAATTAACTAATTTTATTTTTCATTGCAAATGCCAGTCAGCGAGAATTCCCCAAAAGTACACAGTTCACAGGCACCAGGAACAGAGGTACACAAACAGATTGGATTTTCTCAAGAGTGAAGCAACTTTAATTACAATCTAAAAAAAACAATATTAAAGTTTTCAGGTTTGTTTTGTTAAGAGATTGAAAGCGAGGTTTCACGCGTTGTTCCTCAGGCTCTCCGTATAATTAATTCTTCCTCTCATGATGTGACTTTGTTTCTTCAGAGTCACCTGATGAAGTGCCGCGAAACATTCATAAATCGCCGCCGGCTGATCTCCGGGCTTCACTGCAGACCCTGCAGCTCAACCGAGAAGCTTCTATCTGAGCTGAAGAAGAATATTGCCGAGTAAATCCACAATCTAACACCGCTTTTATCCAAACCTGCTGAGTCATGAACTGATGCTTGACCTAAAAACCAGAGCACCAAAAACATAAAAATGGATCAGAGTTACTTTTCAAGTCAATATGATTAAAAGAGCAACTAAAGTATTGATTTAAGTGTGTATTAAATAGATGTTAGACTCTATTGTACCATCAGTATGTGTCTGTTCGTACAAAACTCTATTTTCTTTTAAATATTTACATTAGAAAATGATCAAAAGCCCCGCCCACTGAAAACACTTGGTGTTTCTAGAGAGTAAATCCTATTAACCATAACCACGCCCACTCTGCTGTGATTGGTCAAGCATCTAAGTTTGTCACCACGCGTCACCAATCCCAGAAGTCTCCACATTCAAGGAACTCGTTGTATAAACAAAGCTTGACGTGTTTACAGCTGGCTGGAGGTGGAGTGAAGACCATTATTCTGTCATAATGGAATCCGCTCTCATAACCTCTTGTTCGCTGAGATTTCTGACAATGGAGATTTTCATAAAGTAATAAGTTCAAAACATCAGTACGTGTCTGTTTGTACAAAACTCTCCTTTCATTGAAATAATTACATTAGAAAATGATCAAAAGCCCCGCCCACTGAAAACACTTGGTATTTCTGGAGATTAAATCTTATTTACAATAACCACGCCCACTCTGCTGTGATTGGTCAAGCATCTAAGTTTGTCACCACGCGTCACCAATCCCAGACGTCTCCACATTCAAGGGACTCGTTGTATAAACAAAGCTTGGCGTGATTACAGCTGGCTGGAGGAGAATTGAAGAAGATTATTACATAAAGTCATAATGGACTCCGCTCTCTTAACCTCTCGTTCGCTGGGATTTCAGACAATGGAGATATTTTATATAATAATAATTTCAAAACATGTTCATGATGAGGGACTTACTGCATCTTGACGACTTCAACATTTGAAACATGTGAGTGTTCCCAGTATATTAAAGCTTTTGCTACTTCATTTTTGCTTAAAACGTGGCCCCTGAGGAAATATAATCCCTCACCCTTTAATCAACACAAACAAATACTTTTAGTTTCACCTGAGAGATTTGGTGAGTTTATTTTTAAGAAGCCACATTCAGCAGTGCTTCAGCGAGGTTAACTGGGTAGTTTTTTCCTCGAAGGTAAACAATTGGCTCCGCTCGAGAACACGGTTGTGTTTCCATGGAGACGGGAGTTGTCGTCCACCGCGGCGCTGATGTCTCACTGCCGGAGCAGCTCATGCAGGCCGACGGCGGACGTGAGGGTCGGGCGGCCGGTCGTCTCCGTGATTGAAGATTTCTCGGCGCCGCTCGCCCGCCCACGTAACAACACTTGACAGGCCACTCAAGGTCGCTCAATGACTGCGCTCATCCCCTCTGCTCTCGCCATTAGGGCTGCTCCCGTTTCCCATCATGCCCCGGGGCCGCCCTCTCACGCCCGCATTAGAGGGGTTCGCTTTCGGGGAGGGGGTTAAGTGAAGAGCCTACGACCGATTCCCATTAACGCCTTTGTCTCCTCGAGACCTCGACGACTTCAGCGGATTTGTTAGCTCACTTAGCTAACTAGCGTCGTCTTTATCTTGAACCTTCAGATAACTAATGTATTTAGGATGTTAAAGACCAAATGTTATTTTTCTGAACATCTCAATAATCTTTATTTAGGCCTTGTTGGGAATAAATGTCAAAGAGAGCTCTAGCCAGGAAGGCAGCAACATGTTAAAATGTAAAAACAAAAATAAAAAAACAGTACATACATCTGCCAAGGAGTTAACATCACATGACATTTTGAAAGAATGTAATCAATAAAATGTCCTAGACTCGTCCTAGAGTTGGTTTGAGTAAAAGATGAATTTCCTCTTTTTCCTTATTACTAAAACTCTATTCCATCTTTTATAGTAACAATGTAGAATAAACAAGTCATCACAGTTAGGGGTGAAAGAAAATTTCAATACACCGTTGTATAGCAAAAGAAATTTCCACCATATTCAACATTACTTTTTCAGTTTCTTGGTTGTTTTTTATTTATTTATTTTTTACTTAAAAACACCAACTTATAGTCACATTTTATTTTTTTTACTATAGTTAAATATTGTTTATATTTCAGTAAAGGGTTTGTTCATTTTTGTGTTGCAATTTAATTCCGTCTGCAAGATGGCAGCATGTCCTCCGCAGCTAAAGGGAAAAGGACGATCTTGTGAGATTTTAAGTGATGACTGAGGACGAGGGGATACAGCTGACTCCTCCAGCTTTTATAGCTGATAAAGAGTCATGCGGTAAATTCTGCAAAGCCAGAATCAAGTACGCGAGCAATACTACTACCTTGTTCCTACAGTTTTTGTTCATTTTTTATCATAATAATATCTCAATTTATATATTATTTATTTATTATTGAATAAACACAACTCAAAAAATGCTATTATCTTTTCCATGTTCCTTTATAACCATTACCTGAAAGCTTTATTGCGATATAAGCGGGACGTTTTGAAGTTATTTAGCAGTCAGATGACAGCATCACCTCCTTGGCAGAGGTAATTTATTACGTGAGCACCAGGCAGCTTCAGTAAAACACTGAGACATTTAACAACAATCCACCGGCAGTTTTAATCTAACACCACCAGAAAAAGCTACTCTTCTAGCATCTGCTCCTGAGAATAATAAACTATTATTAAGTCAAGAATCTGTGTTTTTAGCTTCCCCTCCTCCGCTCGCGAGGACAGCGGAGCAACAAAGTGTTGTGTTTATCCGAGGTGCGACACGTGGTGATTACCCAGCTTGTTAATATCACAGCAGCTCTGGATGTTAAATAAACCACCGCGGCCGCCTGTTTATCTTCTAATCCGACCTGACATGTTGATATTCCGGGGCCCTCGCTTAAATAAACCCACACATATTTTATTCATCATCGTCAGACCTCCGCTGGGACTGTTTTTTTTTTTAAATCGCAAACATCTTGAGCGACACTAAATCCTGGACGTGGCGACTCAGCCTCTGGCAGCGCGAGCGCTTAAACCCTCGCCGCAAACACATATGTTGGCGACGTCAAGCTAATTTATTCGGCGTGTAGGCGCCCGATCGGCGGTTGTTGTCGTCGTCCTGCAGCGACGCCACAATAATGTCCCTGAAGATTTCTTTTCTGGCGAGTCTCTAGCACAGCGGGTCTTAACCTTGTCGGAGGTACCGAACCCCACCAGTTTTATATGCGCATCCACTAAACCCCTATTAGTCTTCCTTTAGTTTTTCCAGTGCTAGACTGGAGTTGCGCAACTTGGCGTGGCGAATCATTCAGACAGGGCGCTCACTACCATCAGTTCCGTGATACATGTAAGTAAAGTAAGTAAGTCGTTTTTATTTGTAAAGCGCTTTTCCAGACCAGGGTCACAAAGCGCTTAAACAATCAAAACAATATTCAATAAAGTATATATTTTAAAGATCGAGATAAAACTGATAACACAACAGGAGTTCCAGAAAATCAAGGAAAAGCCTGAACAAATAGAAACGTCTTAAGATGTTTCTTAAAGGAGTCAGTAGATCCATCAAACACAGAGGGAGATGAAGATCGTTCCAAAGCTTAGGAGCAACATGATTTCTCTCCTCTGGTCCTGAACCATGTGCGAGGAACCATCATTGGATTCTGATCCACAGACCTCAGAACCCGAGCTGGGGTGTAAGGCTGGATCAGATCGGTGATGTAAGGAGGAGCCTGACCATGAATAGATATGAGAGTAAGAACCAGAATTTTAAAGTTGATCCTGAAAGAAACTGGAAGCCAGTGAAGAGTTTTAAGGATCTGAGAAATGTGAATCCATGTTGTACATATTCGTCCGACCACTTTCTTTCTTTTGCCCGACATAGTTAGTATGGATTAAAATATTAACAAGGAAATCACACGACGTTCTACCACGACAGTCACACGTTGACTACTGAGCGCACTAAATTCCCCTCGGCACTGATTGGCCAAGCAGTGTAGCGTGTCATCACGAATTTACCCCATAATTCTGGTGTTTTTCCTGAAACCTCCGCGGCGGAGGCTCTGCCGAACCCCTGAGATCGACTCACCGAACCCTAGATCGAACCCAGGTTAAGAACCACTCTTCTAGCAGCATTGACCTCGCCAACCCTGGTGGCCACTACCTCACATTACACTCAAGTATTTCTAAATGAAGCATGCGTGTGTCGCCGAGGGCGACGCCCGACTCACCCTCAGCCGGCGCCCGTAGACGGTGACCTGACCGCGGGCCTGCTCCTTCCTCTGACGCCACTCCACCAGGTTGAGGCCGTTGTCGATGGCGAGCGTGATGTTCCTCTTGCTGACCGTGGGGTTGACGGTGCCGGCGAGCAGGTGCGGCTCCGTGTGCAGCGACACCTCCATGCCGTTGGCGAGCACCAGCCGGAGGGAGCCGTCCAGGCCGATGAAGTAGCTGTTGCGGACTTGATCTGAGGAGGAAAAACACATGGAGGGTTAAGTTAGTGAGCGAGTGTCTGCTTCAGACCTTGGCTCCTGTAGGAGTTTAAGTTTTATACGGCCATCAAGCTAAAAGAAGGAAAGGAACAATAAAAAACGAATAAATAAATAAAGGAAATTGTAAATTATTCTTGACATCATTTGAATGTATATAATTCTGTTTTATTTAAAGGTTTAAAATTAATAACATTATATAGTACATTTATTTAAACATTTAAATGACATTAAAAAGTGCTAAAATGCCATAAAATAAATTGTGTAATAGTTATGCAGATGGTGCGCTACAATGCTTCTTCCCAGATACAACACTAATAGACTCAGGGACTCATTCATTCCTCGTGATATTAGTATGTTTAATTCTGAATTTGGGGGCAGAAGTGGAGTGAAATGATGATGATATTCTATTTTAAACTTTGTATCCTTTGTGTTTTTCGCCTTGATCTATGCTCTTATATTTGCACTTTGTTATCTCTTTGCACTTTCCTTTTTTTATTTGCACTTCGTTCTTGTTTTTTATAAAACTTGTACTGTACCTTCTATTGTCTGCTGTGAAATATAAACCTAATTTCTCTAATCTCCAGAGGGATTAATAGAGTCTATCTAATCTAATATACATTTAATTTAAAAAAATCATATAAAATCAGTATGAAAATTATAAAAACAATATCTATGAAAAGAAAAGAGAAAAGTAAGAAAAGAGGAGACACATAGTTTTGAGTTGAACTAGTGATACAGTAGTTTGATAGCCCTCAGAAACATTTCTAAATGGTCAGCTTTACATTAGTATTTGACCTCATGTGTGCCGCATAGATGGAGTCAGAGGGCTACGTGTGGCCCCCGGGCCGCACTTGAATGATCTCATCCGTCTGTGATGTGTGATGTCGTAACAGTGACATCGTAGCGGAGCATGAAAGTGTAACAGGGCGTCTTGTGAACCAGCAGGAAGGGACGTAAATGATGATCTTTATGGACGAAGTGAAACTTTTATTTTGAAAACCGTGTCGTTTAATAACAAGTTTCATTTTAATAATGAAAAGATGTAGGCTTTTCGACACCCTCCATCATTTTAAGGGCTGTCGTTTATCTCCTCCGTCAGCCGGCGCGAGGGGTCCTTCACAGCAGTCAGTGGTGAAGCTCACAGCGATGATGGTTTATAAATCCTCGCTCTCCTCGCGGCGCTCAGGGTCGTCGCACTCGTAGAGTCGACTTAATGTTTCTCTCCTGCTGTTGTTAACATCCCAAATTAAAGAGGAAAAAAACAGAAGCTCAGCAGAAGAAAAAAAGCCAGGAGGGGCAGTATTTAACCGAGACTGCGTTAATGTCGCGCCCGTGACAACCGGGATCAATGGAGGAGCCAGTAAACTTTTACAGTCGCTGCAGCAGCCGCAGGACACCGGAGGAATGAAAACCACCAGATCTGCTCGGCTGGCCTGCAGCCCGGAGCTACACACACCTACAGACACACACACACCTACAGACACACACACACGAGTGTGTGTTTCACCATCCCAGGTGACGACGGCTGAATGTCGGGCAGCTCTGGTGATTAATGTTTCCGTCTGGTGCTGGTTCTTCTCTGCTGTCATGGACCAGCAGGTGGATGAAGCTGGTTCTCATTAGAGCTTCACTCATACCCACTTTGCTATTTTCAAAAACTGTTGAACATCTCACACGTTCAGACGCCGTCGAGGTGTGTAGTGGACACACCTTCATCCTCACACTCACTGCAGCTCCTCAACGAACCTGAATTATAACCCCTGAAGTATGGGAGAGATGTTTTCTATTTCTCGTCACAATGATCTGGAGGAGAGGGGAGGCAGGTGTGACCTCGCTCCACAGCCCTCCTCCCCTCCATCACCACGACACTTCAGGGCTGGACGGAGGTATCAAGTGGGAGGGAAACTGACAGCAGGAGCTGACCTGAGAGGATCATGTGAGGTGACCATGAATCTGCTGCAGGGCCCGACCATAAAAAGAGACAGTGATGATGATGATAATGAAGATGAAGAGCGTCATGGAGATGATACAGGTGGAGAGGATGTGAGGATGACAATGAGGATGATGACAACAATAATGATGATGAAGAAGGTTTTGATAATGATTAAGGAAAATAACAATTCTGTTATCATCGCCATCATCTTCATAATTAATGGTTATGGTGATGGAGACAACCATGATGAAGATGATGATGATATAATGATGAAGATGATGATGGAGACAACCATGATGAAGATGATGATGATATAATGATGAAGATGATGATGGAGACAACCATGATGAAGATGATGATGGTATAATGATGAAGATGATGATGGAGACAACCATGATGAAGATGATATAATGATGAAGATGATGATGGAGACAACCATGATGAAGATGATGATGGTATAATTATGAAAATGATGATGGAGACAACCATGATGAAGATGATGATGATATAATGATGAAGATGATGATGGAGACAACCATGATTAAGATGTATAATGATGAAGTTGATGATGATATTATGATGAAGATGATGATGGAGACAAACATGATTAAGATGTATAATGATTAAGATGATGATGATATAATGATGAAGATGATGATGATATAATGATGAAGCTGATGATGATATTATGATGAAGATGATGATGGAGACAACCATGATGAAGATATATAATGATGAAAATAATGTTATTATGATGAAGATGATGATGGAGACAACCATGATGAAGATGAAGATGATATAATGATGAAGATGATGATGGAGACAACCATGATGAAGATGATGATGGTATAATGATGAAGATGATGATGGTGACAACCATGATGAAGATGATGATGGTATAATGATGAAGATGATGATGGAGACAACCATGATGAAGATGATGATGGTATAATGATGAAGATGATGATGGAGACAACCATGATTAAGATGATGATGATATAATGATGAAGATGATGATGGTGACAACCATGATGAAGATGATGATGGTATAATGATGAAGATGATGATGGTGACAACCATGATGAAGATGATGATGGTATAATGATGAAGATGATGATGGAGACAACCATGATTAAGATGACAACCATGATGAAGATGATGATGATATAATGATGAAGATGATGATGGAGACAACCATGATGAAGATGTATAATGATGAAGATGATGATGATATTATGATGAAGATGATGATGGAGACCACCATGATTAAGATGTATAATGATGAAGATGATGATGATATTATGATGAAGATGATGATGGAGACAACCATGATGAAGATGATGATGATGATATAATGATGAAGAAGATGATGGTTATAAGAATGAAGATGATGAAGATGATGATGGTAATAAGAATGGAGATGATGAAGATGATGAAGATGATGATGGTGGTAATAAGAATGAAGATGATGATGATAAGAATGGAGATGATGAAGATGATGATGATAAGTATGGAGATGATGAAGATGATGATGATGATGGTAATAAGAATGAAGATGATGATGATAAGAATGGAGATGATGAAGATGATGATGATAAGAATGGAGATGATGATGATGATAAGAATGGAGATGATGAAGATGATGATGATGGTAATAAGAATGAAGATTATGATGATAAGTATGGGGATGATGAAGATGATGAAGATGATGATAAGAACGAAGATGATGATGATGATGATGATGATAAGAATGAAGATGATGAAGATGATGAAGATGATGACGATGATGATGGTAATAACAATGAAGATGATGAAGATGACGATGATAAGAATGAAGATGATGACGGTGACAAAATAACAGTTATAAACACGTCACTGATGAAGACGACGACGACGATGTTTTGTGTAACATTCAGTCGTTGATTGAACGCAATTATTTGTCTCTACAACAAACTGTTGATTTGTTTGCGTGAGCGACTGTTTGTGCGAAGACTTCCTGCTGAGAGCCGTGTGTAAGTGGAGCGCTGGCAGCTTAATACACCCGCTTGATTAAAGCAGCGCTCGAACCAGAGGGAGGGAGAGAGAGAGAGAGGGAGAGAGAGAGAGAGGGAGAGAGGGAGAGAGAGAGCGATAGATCAGCTGCAGCTGCACTTCATCACGTCGCACCATTAAAGGTCAACTAATGTGAAAACTCTCATGTTTCAAATGTTGAATCTTCCTCTCCAAGAGTCAGTCCCTCATCATGACCGTGTTTTCAACTTCATAAAGTTCGTCTGAAATCTTGGCGAACGAGAGGTTACGAGAGCAGAGTCCATTGTTCACTCCTCCACAGCTTTGTTTATACGACGAGTCCCCGCGTCTTAACCCGGACAGGTGTGTGTGCGTGGAGGACTCACCCTGCATGAGCGTGTAGAAGGTCCCGGAGGCCGACAGGTTGGTGGTGACGGTGATGTCTTCTTTGCTGGATCCCTCCGCCTGGACCCGGACGGCGCTGTCGGCGTCGCTGCGGTAGCTGCTGACGCGGCCCGTCGGGTACGTGACGTTGGTGAGACGCCCGTAACTGTCGTACCTGCAGAGAGACACCAGGACGGTTGAGCATCACAAACTGAAGACCTTTGACCTCGTTCTGGTGTGCGGCGCCATCGTCTGGTACCGAGAATGATGTCACAGTGACAGATCACGGACAAATACAACTGTTGAATAGAAGATTCTGAAGGGAACTACTGCCACCTGCTGGCCTGGAGGTGCAGTTAAACAGATGCAGAATATTAATGTTTGGTGTTTAATTGAAAAAAAAACGTTATTTAAGAAGAAAAAGTCATAAATAAGTCAATAAACGTAAAAAACAAAAGAAAAAGTGAAGATATAAATGACAAACTAATACAAAATAAAACAAGATTCTTTATCAATGCGATATCTTTAATTAAAAAAAAAAGAAGTAAAATAAGCATTTTAAAAATTAAATAAAACTGTTAAAAACATCTCAGTCAAATCAGAAATATATGTATCATTAGTTACTTTAAAAAAGAATAATGACTGTACGAGGACAATCGAAAAGTAAATCAATTAATATAATAGAGATATATAATAAAATATATGTAACTAAAAAAAGCATAACAATATAAAACATATTTGGAAGTTTTAAAGACCATAATACAAATCTAAATGAACTGGAAAATAATAATAAATATTTTGAAATGAATTATTATGAAGTAAAATAAAGTACAAACAGAAAAGAGACTTAACATTATTACAGGTATAAGAAATATTTGTAGAAAAATGCATTTAAAATGAAGAAAGGATCAGAATCTCATGTGGGATAAGGAGTTTGAGCGTCAGCTCATTTTTTTTAGTACAATAATTATTCATTTTTAATTACAAATATTTTAGTAATTCATTATTATTATGGATATTTTTTAAATAAAAATGTAAATGTAAAGACTTTAGACAGAAATATTGGAATGAAAATAACATAAACAATGAAAGACTTGATGGAAAGCAGGTGAAACCAAAAAAAGAAACAAATAAAACGAACGTCAAAAGAACAAAATACAAAGATCTGATCTAATCTCTCTGGCTCAGGAACATCTCAGAGAGAGTGAGCGGGAGAAGACTCTGGGTTATGCAACCGTCGACAGAGACACTCCAGATTTTAGGAGCCTCGCTGGAGATTAAAACGTCACATGACGGATGAAAGCGGCGACGCAGCTTCTCTCGGCTGCAGATTATTTCAGCAGCACGAGCGAACGATTGTCTTCACTGCAGGCTCTGCTCCCAGAATACTGATGAGTCGCAACCATGTGACCGCGGAGCTGCTGCAGCCCTGTTGAGTCATGGAGGGGAGGTCGGCGTGAGGGGTCAAAGGTCAGGAAGTCTGACTTCAACACTGACACTTAAAAATGTCCTTTATTCAACCAGAACTATGATCGTTTATGATTGTATAAATACTAGTGATGGTCTGATGAAGCTTCATGAAACAGTGTCATGTTGTTTAGAGGTCAGTAGGTGGCGCCATCAGTTTAAGAATGATGTGATGTTTCATTAGAACAGTTGTTCAAAACAAAAATAGTGCAGAGACCGCCATCTAGTGGACTCTAAAAATAATGACCCTGCTTCATGAAGCTTCAATAGAACATCACTAGTTCATAGGTTACTCCTGTGTTTGTTAGTGTGTTTTCTGCATGTGTGTGGATGTACAATTGTGTGAAAGTTACTTTAGTGTGTGTTTTATTTTGGCAATTATGTTTGTTTAATTTGTTATTTATGAAAGCTTTAGTGTAGGTGTGTGAGTGTTTAATGAGTGTGTAAATGTTGTGATAGGGTCAAACTAAAGGAAAATTATGCATAGACCGCCATCTAGTGGACTCTGAAGATAATGACACTGCTTCACGAAGCTTCATCAGAACGTCACTAATAAATATCAATAAATAAAATGTGATGATTTTTATTTTATGACTATTTATCTGAAGTCTTCATTTTCTGTCATACTGCAAAAATGTCTTCACAAAAATATATTTAAATAAAGAAAAAACGTTTTTATGAAAAGGGTGAAACACAGAATGAACAACGAAAAATAAAAATTGTCATAATATGTTTTGACTTATAATAATAAATAAATACAATTTAATTTAAGGTTTAAAAAAGGGTTTCTATAAAGTGATACAACACCTAATAAAACCTTTCAAACAATGTCTCTGTAAATGGTGGAAAAATAAAGTTTCTTGGAGCACAGGGAAGAAGAAGAAGAAGACAGTAAACTAACAGGAAATGACAATGCAACAAAAACATGAAGGTTGAAAGGGAGTAGTTCGGTTAAATGTGAAATATTGATGCTGATTGTTTTTGAATTTTTCATCCACAGAGCGACTCGACTGCAGAAGATTTCCTTCTCCACTTAAATGCCTCCAGGCTCGTCTTCTCCTCCTCGCTCCGATCTGCATCGACTCTCTCCCTCTTTTTCTCCCCCTCTCTCTCTCTCTCTCTCCCCCATGTTCCCCCCTTCGGTCGCTCAAGTCCAGTGGGATCGCGTCACGTCTGTGTCACATGTCGACACTCTGACCTTTCGCGCCCAATCCTCGGCTGGACGCCGCGTTTCTGCGCCCCCAGCAAAACCGTCCAGCAGCTGTCCAGAGCGCCGGCTCTCCACCAATCGGGACGCGAGGATGAGAGACCGACTGTCCATCACTTACGCTCGTGAATTTCACTGACCAACAACTCTATTTATAATGTACATATACAATACAAATATATATATATATTTAAAAATATAAATGGCTTAGTTTAGGTTCATTTATTCTCAATGTGATTAAAAGAAGAAGCTGCTTCTTTAATTTTGCCGACTCTAGGAGGCGCTCTTTTTATGTTGAAGGTATTAAATAGTGATGAAGCTTCATGAAGCAGTGTCATTATTTTCAGAGTCCACTAGATGGCGGTCTATACGCCATTTTCCTTTAGTTTGACCCTATCACCACATTTACACACTCATTAAACACTCACTCACACACCTACACTACATAAATGACACATTTACAAACATAATTGCTAAAATAAAACACACAGCAAAGTAACTTTCACACAATTGTACATCCACACACAAAATAAGATATTCACAACACATACATGCAGAAAACACACACTAACAAACACAGGAGGATCCTAAGAACTAGTGTTGTTCTGATGACGCTTCATGAAGCAGTGTCATTAATATCAGAGTCCACTAGATGGCGGTCTCTGCACTATTTTCCTTTGTTTTGAACAACTGTTTTCATTAAACATAATTTTTTTAACTGATGGCGCCACCTACTGACCTCTAAACAGTATGACACTTCTTCATGAAGCTTCATCAGACCATCACTAGTTGTAAAACAAATATTCAAATTATTATTTCAATTTTTAATTTATTTCATTGTTATTCAAGTTTTCTTTCAATCAACATTTTCAATAATAGATCTTTAATCTTTAGGTTTTTTCATCATATTTGTTTAATAATTTCCGAGGGATTCAATTAAATGTATTTAATTTTTTTTTTATATATTCTTTATAAATATTTTGTCTACCTTAAAACTTCTGATGGTTAAGTTTTTTTTTATTTAAATCTTTATTCATCAACATATTATTGTTTTTTAATGACCTTTTTTTTCACCACTTTATTTTACTTATTTATTTATATATTTTAACTATTGTTCAATGTTCCATAATGTCTAATTGTTCTTTTCCTCTCCTTTAATTCTTTAACAATCTAACAACTTGATGTTTCTGTCAGCGGCCAACAGAAGGTTCTGACACGAGTCACGAAGCTGCCACTGAAACTGGTTTCACGCGCCGTCACTAACACCTGCGTCTCCGAGCGCCGCCGGTCCCTGAACGCACCGCACGCAGCAGCAGGTCCCTGAACGCACCGCACGCGGCAGCAGGTGCCAGACAGGTGAGCGACGTCCGCTCGGATTAAACTGTCTGACGTCACGCCGGCGAGCGAAACACCTGACCGGACGTCTGTCCATCAAACTGCAGCGGGTCTCAGAGTCGCCTCCGGGGTTCTGGGTCTTTGCACGAGAGGTCCGATCACGGAGCTGACACCAGCTGTCAATCACAGACGGGCGACACGAACTGTGTTCAAAACGATTTGGAGTGAAGATGTCACTGCCGTGATAGTTTTGACGTTGAAATCAAATGGAAAAGTTCACATTTAATATTAGGAAAATATGTCACGTTGCATTGTATTATAATGAAAAGTATTTAATTTGTAATATTATAAAATTATAATTTAATTATAATTATAATTAAAAAATATATAATTTAAAACCCAACCACCAGTCCAGGGTTCTATTGATTATTATTGTCTGAAAGCTGTTTTGTTTTTAAATCATATTTTTTCTATAGTAAGACAAGCTTGTGACTCTTGACACGTCAAGACACTCGTTTCAGTCGAGTTAACTAGTAAAAATAAACCTGCTAACTAGTGAAAATGAGTGAAGCACAAACTCTATTTTTACTGTTTTAAATTGAAGGGTCGGTCTGTGACTATGCCGTGCAAAAAAAAGTTGGGGACCCCTGATTTAAATGATGAGAGAAACTTTTATTTAAAAAAATAAATTCACACAATATGAATGAAAAACGAAAGAGAAAAAAAATGCTAACATAATTAGCATAATAATTAGCATCAGAGACGGAGATTTTTGTGTGAATATGTTGATTTAAATTAGTTAATTCAATATAATATTAATTAAATAATAGTAATAAATAGTAAAATATAAATAAAATATAAACATTATTTTATATAAATCATTATAATAAAATATAATACAATAACAAATCATATTATCGTTAAATAAGTTAAATAAACAATGAAACAATATGTTTACATTTACAATACTAATTAAAATGAGCAAATAAAAGGAATAAAACATAAAATCGCATTTCTGGAACGTAGCCATTAGCACAACATATGTATCGCCGCAGATCGCTAACTCCTGAATTTCTGATCAAGACTATTGTTGATTAATTGATCATGTGACGACTCCTGTCGCTGCAGGTGAAGCTGAAGCAGTCGAGGCACCGAAGCAGCCGAGCGTCAGTTAGCATCACGCCGGCATCACAACATCTCTTAATCTAGTCTGGAAATGCCGCCTCACACTGTTCGCGGGATTTAACGGATCAATCGGCTCGACGCCGTAATAGGCTCCAGCGAGACGCAGTGTTTTTTTTGTGTTTTTTTTTCTTCCAAGGAGGAATCAAAACACTTGAAACTAAATAGACGTCTGTGGAGCTCAGTGTGTAAACGTATGGATTAGACACAAACCAGATGGTTCTGATGCAGGATTAACGCCAACTTTGGGACTTTTAAAAGACATAGTGAAGTTGATACAGAGGAGACGAAGAGACACAGTTAATCTTCGTCGTGAGAGAAGCACAAACTTCACCAGCATCTTAAAACAAGTTGAATTTTCCACATAATTACTCGAAGAAAGTCAGATTTTTCACTTTTTAATCACATAAGTGCGGATTTATCTTTTTAGATTGGATTTTAAATCTAACAAAATCCGACTTTGTAGAAGCATCTATTGCTCACGGCTGACTTATTATCAATTATAATCATATAATGATCAAAAAGAACAATTCCACCTTTCTTTTGTTTTAACACATTTAAATCTTGTATTACTGTTATAAATATAAATAATTAAATGACAAAAATAATAGCAAAATAAGGTTTTTAACAGGAATATTTTATACATTATTTTATATATACAGTATTAGTATGCATTATTAATTGAGTAATACATTTAAGTTATTTATTTTTATTTTTACTTTTGAAATGTTATTAACATTCTGTAATGAATTGATTTATTTTTATATCATTTTCCTTTTTGTTTACCAAGATTTTTAAACACTTTACAACAATTCATTTGCTGTATCTAAATAATGGAGGAATTTACACTTTAATCTGCATTATTTAATAAAAAACTTTCTCTTTTCCGCTTTTTTTCCCCCAATTTTTCCTCCCTATTTCCTTTAATTTAAACCTTTTATTTGTTAACATTTACTTCACTTAATCTAATAACTTCCCATAATAATGGACTTTAACTAATAATGTTTTTACCAACGACAAGAATGTTTTATCATTTTGAATTAATTAATTTGATGATTTTTGTGGTGTGATATGTATTGATCTGTTGCCGACATGTTTCATGTTCGTGAGATCATGTGACTGGTCATGTGACCGGTCATGTGACTGGTCATGTGACTGGTCATGTGACTGGTCATGTGACTGGTCATTGTCAGGTGATCGATCAAACCGCTTCAACAGTTTTCAGAGGAAGACAAAAAAAAAGCAACTTACTCAAAAAAGGTGGTCCATCCGTTGTCGTTGGTCTTGGTGGCGAGCAGTCCGGAGCTGCCGTGGTACGTCATCACGGCCAGTTCCTGACCTTGAGCCGCGACCGTCTTCAGGGCGCTGTTGGTGCCCATGGTGAACCAGAAGGTCTGCCCGTCAGGAACCATCAGCCAAAGAGGCATCCCGGTGGAGTCCCGCCGGATGGTCACCACGTTCTTGTTCTTGTCGGTGATGCCGGTCAGGTCGCCGGCGCCGGTGTAGGTGAGGTTGTAGAGGTGGTCTCCCGTGGTCAGGCTCTGCGTGAAGACGTGGCTGCCGTTGGCGTCGAAGAGGTAGAGCTCGTCGTGGATGGGCGAGGAGACCTCGTACATGCTGAGCGGGTTCAGGTACGGCTTGTTCTTCCTCACGAAGCGGATGCGGATGTTGGCCAGATCGGCGATGAAGAGTTCCCCGTCCGGACACACCGCCAGGGAGGACGGCGCGTTCAGCTTGGCGTCTTTGGCGTAGCCTTCGTCCCCGGAGTAGCAGTCGCAGTTGGCGTCGTTCTTGCAGTCGCAGCCGCTCGGCGCCCCGGCCACCAGCGAGATCTCCCCGTTGGTGGACACCTGCCGCACCCGGTTGATCTTCTTCTCGTCCGACTCGGCGATGTAGAGGACGCCGGTGTGGGACACGGCCAGGCTGTTGGCGGACTCCAGCGTGGCGTGGACCGCCACCTTGCTCATCAGGAAGTGGTCTATCCCGGGGACCTGGCAGTGCATCGGCCGGCCCGCCACGATGCGGACCTGGTGGTTCTCGGAGATCTGCAGCACCACGTTGTTGTCCAGGACGAAGAGGGAGTTGTCCATCGGACTCACCGCCAGGTCTGTCGGCCACTCCAGACGCACCTGAGGAGCACAAAGACTTCATTGATCCAGCATTCTTTCTCCGAGAGCAAACAGCTGCAGGAACATCTGCTTTTACCAGGATGACTACGAGACCTCTGTGTGACCTTCGGTCTTCTCTGGACCAGATCCTAGGAACACCGGTGATTTGCCGAAGAGTATTTGTAGTTAATCTAAATTATATCAGACTTTATAACAATCTTATAGAGTTGTGAGTTAATATCAATACACGATATATCGGGGATACAATTAGTCGATTTTATTTACAATTAACATGCAAATATTCATGGCGTTTGTTCATTTTTGTGTAGCAATTAAACCTCCAGCCAGTAGATGGCAGCAGTCATTACGTCCTCCACAGCTAAAGGAACAATTTTAATCCAGCAAGAAACCGGGGATGACTGAGGACAAGAGGATACAATCAACCCTTAAAACTCATATTTGGACAAATTTTGGTTTCAAATCAAGTGAAAGCACTTAGGACTTCGTCAAGAGTCACGTCCACAACGATGAAATCTGGGCCCCGACTAAGGACAAGAGGATACAGTCGATTCCAGCATCTCTTAAGGCTGATGTATGAACATATTTTGGTTCCAAAACAAATTAAGTCTGTTACGACTTCATCAAGAGTCATGTGTCTGTAAAATCTGCAACATCAGAGTTAAATACTTGGACAATACTACAAATATATCCTACAGTATTAGGATATATTGCAATGTATGGTATTGTTGCCCCTGTATCCTGACACCTATCCCCAGACCCTCCTACTGCAGCACCCACCGAAGACAACAGCAGTGTTTATCTGACCGTCGCTGGCATCAGAAGTCGAGAGACTCCGTCGTCTGGTAATGAGATCGTCTTTGAAAAGAGGCGACGGCGGGAATGAGAGCCAGGCCTCCCGAATTAAGACTTATTGTTCTGCTAACAGTGTTTCAGGCTTTTAACAAATTGGGACGAAAGGGATTCATCCACTTAGCCCGCCTCCGACTGCCTGAGCATCCCTCAGGGGAGACCCGAATATTAAGTCCCATATTTTAAAACCAGCTCGCAAACTGATTAATGCGAAACCTCGGAGACGAGATTTGAGAGAACTTATTAGATAAGTGCTGCCTCAGCATCGATCGCTGCACCTCCACCAGCGGAGATGCTAATTCCTCATCCTGCCCCGGAAATGTACTTAAAAGTTTATCACTTCAGGTACACAAGCATCTGACAACAGTCGGGGAGCAGGAGGGTTCAGTCACATGACCGCCTGGACTGAGAGCTTCACGACTGGACTAATAAAGATAATAAAGATAGAATAAAGGATGGAAAGAAGAGAACCGTAGGCACGCCAAGAAATGAAGGGTTTAAAAAACTGTAAAAAAAAAAAAATGGTTTGCTATTTATTTATTATAGGTAAAGAAATTATAAAACATAACAATGATTTTAGAAAATTAATTGAAAAAAAGGTATTGTATAAAGGAAAAAATGATACAAACAAAATGTTATAAAACTAAATAAAGTAAAATAAATAATTTTAGCCCAATTCCACAAAAAAACATTTATAATACAAGTATAAAATATGTTAACAAAACATGTCTAAAATAAAAAAAATAATTTTAAGATTGTCCTTTTTTTAATGTAATGTAAAACATATCATAAACAAAAAGAAATATGCAGTTGTTTTATAAAGACAAAAGAAAATTAAAATTGTGTCTGACACACACAAAAAAAGATTTTTTCTTGTCTTTTTTTCTAGATATTTCCCGATATTTTTAAATAATAAAATATTGATCACTAGTTAATATTTTAAGTCGGTAAAAAAATCTCAGGGAAGGCGACAAAAAAGTCACAATTTAAAAAAAACAACAACTTATAAAATAAAAATAGAAAACGCAAAATGCTCAGAAGCAGAACGAAAAATGTATGTTATAAAAAAGGGAAGAAAAATTGTATACTATTTTTAAGCAAAAAAAACTTGATTATAAATCAATTAAAAAAAGAAAGTGTTTTATAATTTAAAAAGACCCAAAACAAAATGATATAAAACAAAATAAAATAAATAAAACCAAGCAAATTCCACAAAAGAACATAATACAACCATATTAAAAAGACAACAAAGAGAATGTATTTCAAAAAATGTCAAACAAAAATAATAAATATGTGGGTTTTTTTCTTATCCTTTTTTAAACGGAATTTCAAGAATGTTTTTTTGTTTAAAGACAAAGGAAAAAAGAAAACTGTGTCACAAAAACAAAAACAAAAATTAGATAAGTTTATTTTTATTTTTATTTTAATTTTAATAATGTGTCACCTAGAAAACATATTTTAAAATTATAAAATATTGACTACATGATGAATAAACATTATAAGTAAGTAAGTAAGTAAGTAATTTATATTTGTAAAGCGATTTTCCAGACCAGGGTCACAAGCAGCTAATGATACTCAAGAAAGGTGGAAAAAGGATTTGAAAACAAAAATGCAAAAAAAGCAAGATGCTTAGAAAATCATGAAAACCTAGATTGAGGTTTTAAAAAAAAAAATCCAAAATAACATAGCAGCTCGATTACATAACCAGATGTATCTGTGGTACCGGGCCCCGGCTTCCGGACGTTCCGCACGAGAGTGCATTCGCCGTGAGATCGAGGGGGGGGGGAGACTTTCAATTTCTTAAAACCTATTTCTTGTCAACATTGCTGGTTAAATATTTCATGAGCGGCGGCTCTGGGGAGCTGCCTGGAAGGAGGTTTTCACGCCACTCTGACTGATTAGAGGATATTTCCCGAGCTGCCGGCCCATATGCTGAAACCGGATCACACCCTCCCCTTTATTTAGCGGGCAGCTGTCAGAGGCCGGCCGGGCGGACCGTCAGCCGAGACGGTGATCCGTGGATTTACATCGACTCGAACTATTTTTATGAGCGGCGGAGCGACGTTTGCGTTAACGCTTGTGTTTGCTCGCGGCTGGCGGAGGCGACGACTTTATCTGTGTTTGACAGATCCCACGTCGCCGTCAGGACGCCCCGTAAATCCGTGTGAAGCCGCTAACGCGTCCACAACCATGTACCTCACCACGCATGCTGGAGACCACACAATAGATTTCCATGGAAACGAACATCTTTTGAGGAATAAGATCTGAACATGCGGTCGCGGAAGTGTAGTCGTGCTGACATGTTAGCTCAGGTGTTTAAAGTGTTTGTAAAAAAGTACTTTCTGTTTGTGAGTCGGAAAAGAGTCGCTGTTTTTAAAAAGATCTGATAACCTGAGGTTGTGTTTGGCTCGGATGAAGAAGTTAAACCCGGTCAAGACTGTGATCAACTCAGCCTGCTCACGGTGACTCACTTAGAGATTTGAGTCTTTTTGAGATTTTAACGAATCTGAGTCACTTCCTGATGAGGATCGTCGTTTAAGGCTACTAGCATGACGGACGTTGTTGCTAAGCTATTCTGCACGAGGGAGCCCCCTGGTGGACACTATGAAATATCAATAAACCAATATATTGCAATTTTATTTTCAACAATACAGTATTGATATTTAACAGAACTGCATTTTTGCATTTTATTTTTACATTCAAATCAAGTTTTATCTGTATTAATGTTATTTTATTGTTTATATTTCAATACAGTTGTTTATAAAATATCAAATTCAAATTTTGATTTGACAATTAAAATAAAAGTAATTACAGTGTTTGTCATTTTGTGTTTAAATACAATTTCTGGCATCCAGATGGCAGCAGTGATCCTCTGCCACAACAACAATGAAATCTGGGCCACGACTAAGGACAAGAGGATACAGTCGATTCCAGCATCTCTTAAGGCTGATGTTTGAACATATTTTGGTTACAAAACAAATTAAATCAGTTACGACTTTATCATGAGTCATGTGGTCTGTAAATACTGCAACACCAGAGTCAAGTACTCGGACAACACCACAATACTACTACTATAGTACTATAGTTGAACCTGTATCGTGATAAGTATCGTATCACCAGATTCTTGCCGATAAACACCCGAAGTGGACACCGTTGTTACTGAACCTTTAAGTCATAATAAATGTGTGCTTTTACAATTAGATTCACTGAACACAGTCTGAGTTAGTGACTCATAGGTTAATACATTAGTTCAATACACAATACATCAGGGGAGTGGTACAACTTGATCTCAGCGGTGAGAAACACACACTGTAACTAGTGAATTTCTGATGAAGCTTCATGAAGCAGTGTCATTATTTTCAGAGTCCACTAGATGGCGGTCTCTGCACTACTATGAAACAACACATTATTTTTAAACTGATGGCGCCACCTACTGACCTCTTAACAACATGACACTGCTTCATGAAGCTTCATCAGACCATCACTAACTGTTTCCTTCCCCTTGAGTGTGGAAGAAGAGGGTGAGTGTAGAAGGAGAGGGTGAGTGTGGAAGGAGAGGGTGAGTGTGGATGGAGAGGGTGAGTGTGGAAGAAGAGGGTGAGTGTGGAAGGATAGGGTGAGTGTGGAAGGAGAGGGTGAGTGTAGAAGAAGAGGGTGAGTGTGGAAGGAGAGGGTGAGCATGGAAGGAGAGGGTGAGTGTGGAAGGAGAGGGTGAGTGTGGAAGGAGAGGGTGAGTGTGGATGGAGAGGGTGAGTGTGGAAGAAGAGGGTGAGTGTGGAAGGAGAGGGTGAGCGTGGAAGGAGAGGGTGAGTGTGGAAGGAGAGGGTGAGTGTGGAAGGAGAGGGTGAGTGTAGAAGAAGAGGGTGAGTGTGGAAGGAGAGGGTGAGTGTGGATGGAGAGGGTGAGTGTGGAAGGAGAGGGTGAGTGTGGAAGGAGAGGGTGAGTGTGGAAGGAGAGGGTGAGTGTAGAAGAAGAGGGTGAGTGTGGAAGGAGAGGGTGAGTGTAGAAGAAGAGGGTGAGTGTGGAAGGAGAGGGTGAGTGTGGAAGGAGAGGGTGAGTGTAGAAGAAGAGGGTGAGTGTGGAAGGAGAGGGTGAGTGTGGATGGAGAGGGTGAGTGTGGAAGGAGAGGGTGAGCATAGAAGAAGAGGGTGAGTGTGGAAGGAGAGGGTGAGTGTGGAAGAAGAGGGTGAGTGTGGAAGAAGAGGGTGAGCGTGGAAGGAGAGGGTGAGTGTGGGAGGAGAGGGTGAGTGTGGAAGAAGGGGGTGAGTGTGGAAGGAGAGGGTGAGTGTGGAAGAAGAGGGTGAGTGTGGAAGGAGAGGGTGAGTGTGGAAGAAGAGGGTGAGTGTGGAAGAAGAGGGTGAGTGTGGAAGGAGAGGGTGAGCGTAGAAGAAGAGGGTGAGTGTGGAAGAAGAGGGTGAGTGTGGAAGGAGAGGGTGAGTGTGGAAGAAGAGGGTGAGTGTGGAAGAAGAGGGTGAGTGTGGAAGAAGAGGGTGAGTGTAGAAGAAGAGGGTGAGTGTGGAAGGAGAGGGTGAGCGTAGAAGAAGAGGGTGAGCGTGGAAGGAGAGGGTGAGTGTGGAAGGAGAGGGTGAGTGTGGAAGGAGAGGGTGAGTGTGGATGGAGAGGGTGAGTGTGGAAGAAGAGGGTGAGTGTAGAAGAAGAGGGTGAGTGTGGAAGAAGAGGGTGAGAGGTCACCGCTCCTCCAGTAAGAAGCTGCAGATGAATTTTTAATGGGAGTTTTTTACCGTCTGAGTGTCTCTGGCTGAGCTGCTGCCATTTGTCACCATCGCCGCAGCTGTAGGTGTGTGTGTGTATATTTGTGTGTGTGTGTGTGTGTGTATGTGTGTGTGTCTGTATGTGTATATTTGTGTGTGTGTGTGTGTCAGTGAGCAGCCGGAGTTTCCCGGACGAGGACCGGACGCCGGGAGACTCGGCATTCTCGCCACGTTCTCTCACTTTCGTCAGCACGAAAATGATTTCAACGACGAGGAAACGTGGAGCGACCTCGGTGAGGCGTCCTTGCCTGAGGCAACGTGGACTCCAGCGAACTCGGGGGAGACTCGACAAGGTCAAAGGTCACGCTCATGAACGGCCTGCAGCTATAGGTCAGCCCCGCCCATCCCCTCCCCCCCCCCCCCCGTGTGTCGGACATGTGCGGCGGCGGCGTCGACCCTGTTGTTGTTGTTGGTTACAGGGTCATAATATGAGCGTCACATGGTACCTGTGAGATGTCCATCACTGCGTCGCAGCTGAGAGGTCGCGCAGAGGTCAAGTCGTTGAAGCCCAGAAGGGTCGAGATGATCCCGTTCTGATCGATCCGGCGAATCATGGTCCCGTCCACGAAGAAGACGACGCCGTACTTGTCCACCGTGATGCCTGCGGACGGAAGGGAAGGGTCAGGCGTGACCTCTGACCTCTGACCCAAAGTTTTGGTCAGGGTGTCGGTACCTCTGGGGTTGGTCAGCGTGGCCTCCGTGGCTTTGCCGCCGTCGCCGCAGCGGGCGTCGTCGTACGGCAGACACTGGTCGCCGGTTCCTGCCACCAGCTCCAGGTTCTTGGCCACGTCCTTCACCACGTTCAAGGACTTGACCTTGAACACCTTCTTGCTGCTGGTGTCGGACAAGTAGACGACGCCGCTCACCGGGCTGGTGGCCAGATAGTACTTATGGGCCGGACTGTTGCTGCGAGGACAGAAGATCACGGTGAAGATACAGTCCATACAGTTACACTCAGGAGTGTGTAAGTGTGTGTTTATTTGTGTGTTTATGTGTATGTTTGTTTATATGTCTGTGTATGTTTGTATGTGTTTATCTGCATATTGGTATGCGTGTGTAAGTTTGTGTCTGTATGTCTGTGTACATGTGTGTGTATTTTTTGTGTCTGTATATGTGTGTGTACATGTGTGTGTATTTTTGTGTCTGTATATGTGTGTGTGTACATGTGTATGTATTTTTATGTCTGTATATGTGTGTGTACATGTGTGTGTATTTTTATGTCTGTATATGTGTGTGTACATGTGTGTGTATTTTTGTGTCTGTATATGTGTGTGTGTACATGTGTGTGTATTTTTGTCTCTGTATGTATGTCTGTGTGTGTATACACATGTGTGTGTATATGTGTGTGTCTGTATATGTGTGTATGTTTGTGTCTGTATATGTGAGTATATGCGTGTGTAATTTTGTGTCTGTACAGGCGTGTGATTTTTGTGTCTGTACATGTGTGTGTATGTTTGTGTCTGTAAATGTGTTTGTTTGTTTATATGTGTGTGTTAATTATTTATTAGTGTGTCTTAATGTGTGTTTATGTGTGTAAGTTTGTTGACGTTTTTGTTCATGCTTGTGTGTGTTTATGTGCTTGTTTGTTTGCGTGCGTATGATTGTGTCTGTAAATGTTTGTGTGTGTTTATCTGCATGTTTGTATGTGTGTGTATGATTGTGTCTGTAAATGTTTGTGTGTGTTTATCTGCATACTTGTATGTGTGTGTATGATTGTGTCTGTAAATGTATGTGTATTTGTGTGTGTTTATGTGCAAGTGTTTGTTAATGTGCATGATTGTTGTTGTGTATTTATGTGCATGTGTTTGTTAAAATTTGTGTGTATGTTTGTGTGTACGTATACAGTGTTCATGTTCATTTTTGTGTTTATAAGTGTGCATGTGTGTTTCTGAATAAATGTGTGTATGAGTTTTTCTGTACCTGCTTGTATACTTGTATGTTTGTATTTTCGTTTATGTGTGTTTATGTTGTATATGTGCGGATGTGTGTACATGTATGTGTGTTTATATTTTTGTGTGTTAGAGAAGCATCTCAAGTTAATGCCAGAGAAGTGACGACATCACTTCCTGTTCAACACGACAGGTTTCAGAAGAGAAAGACTTGAGAATAAAGAGGTAGAACGAAAAGAACGACAGACAAACGAGTTTTCTTCGGCGGCGACTCGAGTCTCCGGAGCGAAAAACAGTCAAACATCAACAGATCGGTTTATGAGTCACCGGGTCACGTGACTCGTGCGAACACATCTCGCCGAGAAGGATAATTAGATTTTTCTGCTGCAGCAGCGAGCGGAGGGAGGATCTCCTCGCTCGGGGGTCAACGCACGTGTCGCCCACCTGGCTGCGCCGTCGAGCAGGAAGCAGCTTCAGACACACGCCGCGGCGTTCCTCCATGAATCTCAAGTAACGTGCGGGATCAGAGCTGCGGCAGACAGACTCAAACGATCTTTTCATCCCCAGTTTGACTCTTGTGTTCCCGGCGCCGAGGTCACGACCTCATGAGGGAAAATCAATCAATCGCCTTCTGACACAGACGAGGATCTAAAGAGCAGGATCTCCCTGGTCGCTGCCTCTTATCCACACGGAGAGAGTGTCGGCGACGAGGAGGTCGAGGGCAGAACGACCAGTTCCTCACCTCAGATCACAAGCTCAATTATTTCACTAAGTTTTCGCAAATTTAATTTCCCCTTGTGTGTATTTTTATCTCTGTATGTATGTATCTGTGTGTGTGTTTACACATGTGTGTGTATGTGTGCGTCTGTATATTTGTGCATGTTTTGTCTGTATATGTGTGTATATGCGTGTGTATTTTTGTGTCGTTATGTATGTGTGTGTGTGTGTGTCTGTATATTTGTGTATGTTTTGTCTGTATATGTGTGTGTATGTGTGTATTTTTATCTCTGTATGTATGTATCTGTGTGTGTGTACACATGTGTGTGTATGTGTGCGTCTGTATATTTGTGTATGTTTTGTCTGTATATGTGTGTGTATGTGTGTGTATTTTTATCTCTGTATGTGTGTGTGTACACATGTGTGTGTATGTGTGTGTCTGTATATTTGTGTATGTTTTGTCTGTATATGTGTGTGTATGTGTGTGTATTTTTATCTCTGTATGTGTGTGTGTACACATGTGTGTGTCTGTATATTTTTGTATGTTTTGTCTGTATATGTGTGTATATGCGTATGTATTTTTGTGTCTGTACAGTTGTGTGTATTATTGTGTCAGTAAATGTGTGTGTATTAATTATTTATTTGTGTGTCTTAATGTGTGTTTATCTGTGTAAGTTTGTTGACGTTTTTGTTCATGTTTGTGTGCGTGTTTGTTTGTGTGCGTATGATTGTGTCTGTAAATGTTGGTGTGTGTTTATCTGCATGCTTGTATGTGTGTGTATGATTGCCTCTGTAAATGTGTGTGTATATGTGTGTGTATGCATGTGTTTGTAAATGTTTGTCATGTAATTATTTAATTATGTGTCCCAATGTTTGTGTATATGTGTACATTTATTTATGTGTTTATGTGTTTGTGTGCAAGTGTTTGTTAATGTGCATTTTTGTTTGTGTGTATTTATGTGCATGTGTTTGTTTAAATTTGTGTCTATGTTTGAGTGTAGGTAGACAGTGTTCATGTGTGTATTTGTTGTTTATATGTATGTGTCTCTGAGTCTTTTATGTGTTTATAAGTGTGCACGTGTGTGTGTTTGAATAAATGTGTGTATGAGTTTGTTGGTGTTTTTCTGCGTCTGCTTGTATGTTTGTATTTCCGTTTATGTGTGTTTATAGTGTATATGTCAGATGTGTGTATATGTACGTGTGTTTATATTTTTGTGTGTGTTGGAGAAGCATCTCTAGTTAATGTCAGAGAAGTGACGACATCACTTCCTGTTCAACACGACAGGTTTCCGTTAAGAAAGACTTGAGAATAAAGAGGTAGAACGAAGCAACAAATCTTTCAAATGATTCGTTTTTTTTTTTTCCTTTTGATTCTCTCACTCGCGCCCCCTAGTGGAGCAAGAGCAGGAAGCTTACCTATGTCTGAAGTCTTTATTTCTGCCAGAAGCAGCAGAGAAGAGAAGAGAAGAGTCAGTGTTAGTGAAGGAAAGCAGGAAAAAAAACAAGTCGTTAGTTTCGAGGGGAAGATTCTCCGTAAAGCGTTCGGACCCGACCCGGGTCTCTCTGGTACCTGAGCTCCAACACGCTGGTGACGTTGCCGGTGCTGAAGATCCTCCTCACGTAGTTGAAGTCGCCCACGTACAGGCTGCCGTCCGAGCCGCAGGCCAGAGCCACCGGCGCCAGGAGCTTGTTGCCGTCGGCGAGGCCGTTGCAGCTCGGGCAGGAGATGCTGCGGCGCCGCCCGTTTCCCATCACGCTGCCGATCACCGGCGGCTGCTGCGAGATGAACACGTTCTCGCCGTTTCCCTTGTGGAGGATTCCTGGTGGAAGACAGACACGAGCGACTCATGGATCCGTGGTTTCGGACTCGTGATGTGGGAGTGAGTGTGAGGAGTTGCGTGAGAGACGAGCAGCGCCGACTCGCTCGTCCTTCTGTCGGCGCCGCAGCACAGATGGCTCCTTAAATATGTTTGCAAATCATATTTTTATGTCTCCTGGACCAGCTGATGGGCTTTTAAAGAGGAGCTAACAGGTGCGAGTCGTAACTTTCATGTAGTTTTAATAACCGGAGAGGAGAACCACAGGAGTCTGAACTAGAATCTTCTGAAGTGACTCTTGTTAATGAGTCATTTGAATCAATAATTCAAGCTGACCAATGACTCTGATGTCTGTGACTCATCGACTGACCCACTGACTCTGATGTCTGTCACTCATCAACTGACCCACTGACTCTGATGTCTGTGACTCATCAACTGACCCATTGACTCAGATGTATGTGACTCATCACTGACCCACTGACTCAGATGTATGTGACTCATCACTGACCCACTGACTCTGATGTCTGTGACTCATCAACTGACCCATTGACTCAGATGTATGTGACTCATCACTGACCCACTGACTCTGATGTCTGTGACTCATCAACTGACCCATTGACTCAGATGTATGTGACTCATCACTGACCCACTGACTCTGATGTCTGTGACTCATCGACTAACCCACTGACTCTGATGTCTGTGACTCATCAACTGACCCACTGACTCTGATGTCTGTGACTCATCAACTGACCCACTGACTCTGATGTTTGTCACTCATCAACTGACCCACTGACTCTGATGTCTGTCACTCATCAACTGACCCACTGACTCTGATGTCTGTGACTCATCAACTGACCCACTGACTCTGATGTCTGTCACTCATCAACTGACCCACTGACTCTGATGTCTGTGACTCATCAACTGACCCACTGACTCAGATGTTTGTCACTCATCAACTGACCCACTGACTCAGATGTTTGTCACTCATCAACTGACCCACTGACTCAGATGTCTGTCACTCATCAACTGACCCACTGACTCAGATTTCTGTGACTCATTACTGATTCATGTCTGACTCAAAATAAGCAACACAGAGATTGATCGAGTTGATGTTGTTCATTTGAGTCACTAACAAGCCATCTGAGTCATAGTGACACACATTTGAGTCATGTGAGTCACGGTGAATCCTTCAAGTCAGCGTTTAAGTTGACTGACTCACTTCCTGTCCGGCAACATGACACATCGAACTCACTCTTAAAACTCATCAACCGACTCGAGTTGTTTAATAAGAGAATTGTCAGTTTCGGTTCTGACTCTCGATGGTCTCGTCCAGCGACTGAAATAAACTAAATGATGGAGCAGAAACCGTTGAGTCGAAACACTTAAACTGGCGAAAAGATCCGATCAAACGTCTCCATGACCTCAAAAAGAGCAGAACGAACTCGTCTGAGTGACTCCGCTGACCCGCTGGGTTCACATATGTACATATTTTCTGCATCTGAACTCGTCTGCTGACCCGAGCTGCAGCGTCCATCGCGCCAGGAGGGTCAGCCGAGTGTCTCACGTCTCATTAAATCAAGTTCTGAGGACTGTGGCGGGCAGAAGGTTCAGAGCGGCCGGTGAAAAGTGGCACGCGGCCCAGAACCCCCTCTCATAAATGCACCTTCATCTGCTCTGATGGACTGGCCTGGTTCTGAAATAAACTTGTGACAAAAGCTGCTTGTCAGCCTCGGAGGAGCAGAACACTGACCCGGCTGGACCCGGCGGAGCGGTTGGAATAAAAGTTTCAAGATCCGACAAAGCGATGAACTTTAAATAGCGTTGACTCGTCATTTTTAGATCATATTGAATTAAATGTTGTTCTATGAATATATCGTCAATATTTTAGATAAATAATAGAATACATGAATTATAAAATACAATATTTTACACTAATAATAAAACATTAGATTTTAGATAAATAATAGAATACATGAATTATAAAATACAATATTTTACACAAATAATAAAACATTAGATTTTAGATAAATAATAGAATACATAAATTATAAAATACAATATTTTACACAAATAATAAAACATTAGATTTTAGATAAATAATAGAATACATGAATTATAAAATACAATATTTTACACAAATAATAAAACATTAGATTTTAGATAAATAATAGAATACATGAATTATAAAATACAATATTTTACACAAATAATAAAACATTAGATACTAGATAAATAATAGAATACATGAATTATAAAATACAATATTTTACACAAATAATAAAACATTAGATTTAAGATAAATAATAGAATACATGAATTATAAAATACAATATTTTACACAAATAATAAAACATTAGATTTTAGATAAATAATAGAATACAGGAATTATAAAATACAATATTTTACACAAATAATAAAACATTAGATTTTAGATAAATATTAGAATACATGAATTATAAAATACAATATTTTACAAAAATAATAAAACATTAGAATTTAGATAAATAATAGAATATATGAATTATAAAATACAATATTTTACACAAATAATAAAACATTAGATTTTAGATAAATAATAGAATACATGAATTATAAAATACAATATTTTACACAAATAATAAAACATTAGATTTAAGATAAATAATAGAATACATGAATTATAAAATACAATATTTTACACAAATAATAAAACATTAGATTTAAGATAAATAATAGAATACATGAATTATAAAATAAAATATTTTACACAAATAATAAAAGATTAGATTTTAGATAAATAATTGAAGAGAATCGCCATTTTTTTCTTTTCAAATTAAAATTATTTGTTAACAATTAAATTAATATTTTTTTTTTTTTTACAAATTGTAATTTTTTTCCTGCATTAATTTGAATTTTTTTTTTTTAGCTTTTTTGGTACTTTTTAAATTATAATTTCTTCAATTAAAAATGTGTTTTTTCTCTCGGTAAAATTTTTCGATATTACATTTTATAAAACACCTTTTATTTGAAATGTTTTAAAATGTGTTAAAATTGTTAAAACCTGTTTGACCCTATGTTTTGGCTACTTTACATAATCAAATGTTGTTATATTCATGATCATATTATTATTATTAAATATGATCATATTTTACAATAAAGTAGGAAATAAGATTTAGAGAAACAATCATTTTATTTTAAATTATTTAAATCTACTTGCGCAAATAAATATTATAAGACCTAAAATGGATTCTAAAAGAAAACCCGGTGGCCCAGATGGCAGAGGTTCCGTCCTCAGGTGGACCAGGTGACCCCCATGACTCACCGCTCTGCACGTTCAGGGCGTGGTGCTTGTCGATGGTCCATCCGCCCAGTTTGGAGGCCATGGTCTCGTACCCTTGGAGAACCGCCGTCCTCTTCTCCCACAGGATCAGGTCCGGACACGACTCGTACTCGAAGCCCACCGACACTGTCGAGGAGATGATGGAGGGGTCAGAGGTCAAGGGGTTCAAGTCTTCAGGGGCGCCCTCTGATGCTCACCGAAGGCCTCGGACAGGCCGTAGACCTTCTGGCTGTAGACGTCCGTTTTGTCCCACACGAAGTCGTACAATAGGTTCGGACCGGCGGGGAACCACTTCCTGAACAGGCGACCCTCTACCGCCACCATGAGGTGAACCTTCATCAGGTTGAAGGGGATGGTGGCGTGAGTGAGGGTCACCCGCAGGATGGACTTGTAGCCGGGGGTCCTGCTGCTCAGGTAGCTCAGCTTCATGTCGGTGCCCGGGATCAGGACCTCCTCCTGCAGAGCCTGGGGGACGCATGGGGGTCGTCAGTCACCATCGGGTGGCGCCGCTCTCACAGGAAGAGGGGCGGACGCTCACCTGGATCTCCGGCACGATGGCGCCCCTCTCGGAGCAGGAGCCGGCGAAGGCGGTGAGCGGCGCCGGGGACACGAGCGGAGCGGGTCGGCTGAAGCTGCTGACGTCACAGCTGGGGATGTCGTTCTCCTCGTGGCGCATGACGATGGTGTCCATGACGAAGAAGCGTCCCCATGGCAACCATAGCGTGTGCTCCTGCGTGATGAAGGGGGCGCGCTCGAAGTGTAGCGCCACCGCGATGCCGCCGTTGGACACGAGGTCGAAACTGAGGAACGGAAAAAGGAAAATAAAAGTTGAAATATCAAATTAAAATATACACATTCATTGATAGGTAATGAACAAAAAAAAAAAGTATAATTATTCTGTACTGTAATGTTTTCATGAAGACGATGATGATGAAGAAGGTGTTGATGATGATGAAGATGATATTAATGATGATGATGATGATGAAGATGATTATGACGAAGATGATGATGATATTAATGATAATGAAGATGATGATGATATTAATGATGATGAAGACGATATTAATGATGATGATGATGATGATGATGATGAAGATGATGATGATATTAATGATAATGAAGATGATGATGATGAAGACGATATTAATGATGATGATGATGATGAAGACGATATTAATGATGATGATGATGAAGACGATATTAATGATGAAGATGATGATGATGAAGATGATGATATTAATGATAATGAAGATGATGAAGACGATATTAATGATGATGATGATGATGAAGACGATATTAATGATGATGATGATGATGAAGATGATTATGACGAAAATGATGATGATATTAGTGATGATGAAGATGATGATGATATTAGTGATGATGAAGATGATGATGATGATGAAGACGATATTAATGATGAAGATGAAGACCATATTAATGATGATGATGATGAAGATGATTATGACGACGATGAAGACGATATTAATGATGATGATGAAGACGAGGATGATGATGATAAAGACGATATTAATGATGATGGTGGTGATGATGATGATGATGATGATGAAGATGAAGACAATATTAATGATGATGAAGATAAAGATGATTATGACGAAGATGAAGACGATATTTTACTATATATATTATATTTATTCTGTTCCGTTGTTATCAAATGTGCAGAAAAGACACAATTAAACTAGAGAAAATTTGATTTAAAAAAAATATTATTTATTTACTTTTAAATAATGAGCTTTACATGTCATTTAATAAATTAATTACTTGTATTGAAAGATACATTCAAAAAATAAAAAATAATTTAAAATGTAAATGAAGACTTGACATCATCGTCCTCATTTCATCAGCTGCAGCTGAGCAACAACAAGTGAACCTGCAACACACTGCAACACCTCTCGACTCTTGCTAGGAGCCAATTATCAGCCAGCTACCTGGGGTCCCTGTGACCTCAGAGGAGGGACTTGTTTTTCCTTTGCTATAAATATATCTGCTGGAGAATCACACCGGCTTGAATGATGAACTATTTCCTAAACATCTCGTCTGAGGTATCAGGTGTCAGTGCAGAGTTCACACCTCTTCATCCTTCATCCCCTCCTCAGAGGAAAGAAGAGAGTGATGAAGAAGGAGAGAATGACAATGATAATGGTGATGATGATGATGGTGACGAAGAAGACGAAGATGATGATGATGAAGCTGGTGAAGATGATGATGATGAAAAAAACAATGATGATGGTGTTGTTGATGATGAAGAGGGTGATGAAGAAGAGAGAGGCGACGACAAATGTTTTCATGAAGACGATGGTGATGATGGAGTCGACGATGATGATGAAGGTGTTGATGATGAAGAAGATGATGATGAGGACGATGATAATGATGAAGACGATGAAGATGAAGAAGGTGTTGATGATGATGAAGACGATGATGATGAAGAAGACGATGAAAATGAAGAAGGTGTTGATGATGATGAAGACGATGATGATGATGAAGTCGATGATGATGATGATGAAGGTGTTGATGATGATGAAGATGATGATGAGGACGATGATGATGATGAAGACGATGAAGATGAAGAAGGTGTTGATGATGATGAAGACGATGATGATTATGTAGACGATGAAGATGAAGAAAGTGTTGATGATGATGAAGACGATGATGATGATGAAGACGATGATGATGAAGAAGGTGTTGACGATGATGAAGACGATGATGATGATGAAGACGATGATGATGAAGAAGGTGTTGATGATGATGAAGACGATGATGATGATGAAGACGATGAAGATGAAGAAGGTGTTTGATGATGATGAAGACGATGATGATGATGAAGACGATGATGAAGACAATGATGATGAAGAAGGTGTTGATGATGATGAAGACGATGATGATGATGAAGACGATGATGATGAAGAAGGTGTTGATGATGATGAAGATGATGATGATGATGAAGACGATGATGATGAAGACGATGATGATGATGAAGACGATGATGATGAAGAAGGTGTTGATGATGATGAATATGAAGACGATGATGATGACGATGAAGATGAAGGTGTTGATGATGATGATGATGAAGACGATATTAATGATGATGATGAAGATGAAGGTGTTCATGATGATGATGATGAAGACGATATTAATGATGATGATGAAGATGATCATGATAAAGACAATATTAATGGTGATGATGAAGACGATGAAGATGATGATGAAGACGATGATGATGATGAAGACGATGATGAAGATGAAGACAATATTAATGATGATGATGAAGATGAAGCAGCAGCTGACCAGAGCTCAGAAGCTTCAAGCCTCCTCTGACACCTCATACTGTGACACCTCTGGTCCACAGACTCAGAGCTGGTTATCGATCCTGACAACAGCCGCCAGTCATGTGAACGTACACTACGTGTAAGCGTGGGTGGGAGAGTGTGTGTGTGTGTGTTAGTGTGTATGTGTGTGTGTGTGTGTGGGGGGGGGGGGATCAGCCCTCGGGGGAGGCTTCCCGCTCCCAGACCTGACCCTGATGCTGAACTTGTTGTGAGGAATTAATCTGATTGTGTGTTGAGTGAGACATGATGATGAGCCACAGGAGGAGACTCCAGCTCCAGAGGAGCCTTCATGTCAGGGTTCTCAAGGGTTCAACCATTTCCTTCTTTAAGGAACAGCAACTTAATTCAAATGCAAAGACTCTGAACTCTCTCTGCAGACTGTCCTGCACACGACGACATCATCAGCTTCATGTCACGTTCTTTTTTTTTTTAAACGGGTTAATAAAAGATGCTCCTGGTTAGACGGGCGGTGAAAGTGGGACACAGAAGATGGAGAGCTGGAGGAAGGAGCCAGAAATAAAGTGAAGGAGCAGAGAAAGGCTCAGAGGCGGATCGGGGAGGAGGTCGAGGTGACCACGAGCCACTTCTCTTCGGCTGTAAAACCAGTCGAGGAAGACGACAGCGACGGGAAGAAAAAGGCGAGAGATCCGGATGTGTGTCAGTGACTGATAAGTGTCAGGAGGAGCCGGACCTCTGGAGCTCCGTAAACCAGAACCTCAAGATAGCGAGAGCCCCAGATAAGAGCGTCCAGTTGACACAGTGAGCAGCAAATAATGATTCCGGGTCGTCCCCGGGGCCCCTCGAAACACAGTCACTGTTGCACGGAAATGAACCAACTTTTATCTCTTAAATGATTCCTAGATAAAAAAAAACTTTCTTCTTCTGGTGTTTATCTTTGAACACTCGCATCTACACCCTGCAGACGATTACACAGATGACATTTTAGGGCCCTTTAAGGCCCCTAAATGGGGGGAAATGACCCCTGCATAATATATACAAGTTTAATGGATGCAATAATTGTGTATAACATGAAACTTTGTCTGTTTTCAACAGAGAACTGACAATTTTTAGTTCTTTTAAATCTGTAAAAAAAGTTGAAACTGAGTTGTACGTAATATTTTGGAGCAGTGCATGTTTAATTTTAGACTGAATTCATGTTGTATTTGCAGTGTTTATGTCAAAAAAAATTATTTTTGCTGAGGAATGTCTAAAGTAAACTTTAAGTTTAGTACTTCAATTCAGTATAACGTAAGTACACTCATATTACTTTTAAATATATTACTTTTTGCTAAGGGGATGTCAAAAGTTAACTTTGGGTTTACTACCTCAATTTGAGTATGAAAACAAGTTTACTCATAATAAACTTGAATATCCTTGTATTAACTTAGGTATGTCAAAAGTAAACTTCAGTTCAGTATCTCAATTTGAGTATAGTAAGAATACTCATAGTACTCTTTAATATACTAGTGCTGGTTTGATGAAGCTTCATGAAGCAGTGTCATTATTTTCAGAGTCCACTAGATGGCGGTCTCTGCACTATTTTCCTTTTATTTTGAACAACTGTTCTAATGAAACATCACATCATTTTTAAACTGATGGCGCCACCTACTGACCTCTGAACACCATGACACTGCTTCATGAAGCTTCATCTGACCATCACTGGAATAAAGATCTCTTTGATAAGGAGAATCAACACCAGCATTTGCCATCTGGTCATTATCTTATGGCCGACTCTGGTCCACTCAAAGTGCTGCTGGTATTCAACTATTCTAATGAAACAATAAACTGATGGCGCCACCTACTGACCTCTAGACTACACGACACCTCTTCATGAAGCTTCTTCAAACCATCACTATATCAAATGAAACATCATCTTCATCCTCTTATTCAACCTTCAAGTCTTCATCATCATCACCATCATCATCATCATCAACCTTCACGTCTGGTTTTGACCTCTAACAATCCGTGATGAACTCTCCTGCTCCGCCCACAAACACACACATCAACTCTGACTAACGTGTCTCTCCATCTTGAAGGACAATTTGCTTTAAAAAAAAAACCCTTGAGCAGTAACTCATGGCTTCACGAGCGCGACTCGAGCGCCCGGAGGAAGAACAAAACAAGGCTCCGGTAGAAGATTTCCAGCCTGATTCTAAATCGACAAATAAATAACGTCCATCTGCGCTGATCCTTCTCCTCTTTCATTTGGCATATTTCACCCCCCACTCCCCCGACCCTCTGCTGCTGGAGCAGAACTTATGAGTGCACCAGAAGGGCTTTGTTTGATTTCTCTGGGAATTGAGCCGAGAAACTCCACAATTGGCCGGAATGAAGCAGCAAAGCGGATCAATGGCTGCGCGGTTAGCATCGTTAGCGCCGCCGCCGCCGAGCTCAGCAACAGTGGTCTCACCTCCCGTCCTGGCGCGTCACCGTGTAGCCGAAGCTGGGGTTGTTGATGAAGCTGATGTTGACCCCGACCAGCGGCGTCCCGTCAGAGGTCACCACTTGACCACGGATGACGCAGGCGTGACTGAGGAAGAGGAGGGAGAGTTAGAAGAACTTGATAATAGCAATAGACGAGAAAACAAAAAAAAAGTTCATTTGATCAACTACTATCAGTATAAGTATATTAAGGTATATATTTAAATGTACTAAAAGTAAACTCATTTGAGACTTCTTCAGACTAAATTTGTATATATCTTAAGTTTACAGAAGTATACTTTCAAGTACACTCATATCTATACTACAAGTACCAGGTTTACAATCCGAGTCTATAGTTTAGTTTACAGAAGTATACTCAAATTACACTATTCTCTATACTACCTATGTACTAGGTAAAAACTTCTAGTACTTATTTTAGAAAAAAAGCACCCATATGTACCTGTACATAACACCATGTCTTTAAGGTACATAAAGGTATTTGCAAATGAGCACATATACTACTGTATACCATTTGCTATAAACCTGAACCCCACAAGTACAGGTTCATAGACATGTAGATTTAAAACAGGGGTAATACCTCAAAGTAAAGGTGTGTTTCAATGACACCAAAAAGTATTATTTTGAAGTATAGTATTTCAAACGTAAATGTATTAGTATACTAATTCAATTTTAGTAAAAAGTAAGAATATTCACAGTACTCTAGAATATACTTCTTTTTGCTGAGGAATGTCTAAAGTAAACTTCAAGTTTAGAACTTCAATTTCAGTATAACATAAGTACACTCATATTACTTTTAAATACACTACTTTTTGCTAAGGGGATTTCAAAAGTTAACTTTGAGTTTACTACTTCAATTTGAGTATAAAAAAAGGATACTCATAGTACTATTGAGTATATTAGTGATGGTCTGATGAAGCTTCATGAAGCAGTGTCATTATCTTCAGAGTCCACTAGATGGCGGTCTCTGCACTATTTTACTGGAACAACTGTTCTAATGAAACATCACATCATTTTTAAACTGATGGCGCCACCTACTGACCTCTAAACAACATGAAACTACTTCATGAAGCTTCACCCGACCATCACTAGAATATACATCTTTTTGATAAGGAGAATCAATTCCAGTATTTGCCATCTGGTCATAATCTTATGGCCGACTCCGGTCCACTCAAAGTGCCGCTGGTGTTTAAAGGGGGCAGAAGCGACGCCGGATGAGAAGATAACGCTCCTGCAGTCGCTCTAATTAAAACCAGGATTTATCTTTTTCCATTTCCCACAACAAGAGGCAGAAATAAAGGAGTCCCGTTATCAAGATCGCGGCGCCGCTCCAGGTCTCCACCCGCCGCATAAATTAGATCCGATCCTTTTCGATCGATGGCAGGAAGTCCAGGACCGTTAATGAACGGGCGCTCCGTCCGTCACCCTCCGAAAACATCTTTCTGGGTCCTGGACTCGCCGAAAAACAATTAACATGTTGGCTCCTCCACGCGTCCTTACCGCAGGCCAGACGTCCTCGCGACCCCCCTCTGGAGCACTCCGTATGCTAATGAGTCTCCTTCAGGGGACCTTGGCTGTCCGGGGTCCGGGCCCCCGTAAACAAGACTCATCTACATAGAGCCCGATTAATCTCTGAGTACATGTGAGCGACTCCTCTTTTTATAATGTAATCATAAGTTCATCTAGTGAGGACTCGGAAGATATGTTAGCCACAGCTGAACGGCTACGCTAATGGCTACAATTGAAAAAAAAAAAAAAGTTCGTTTTTTTTTGGGTTTCTATTTACATTTGATTTAAATGATGAAAAAAGATGGCGTTCGGATCAAGTGAGTAAAATGTGTTTGTTCTTTCATGTTCCGGCTCGTCGCCGCCGGAGTGTGAAATAAAAACCTCCTCGGTCACATGATTAGCGGCTGAAATATACAAACAGGAGTTTCTGCTGACGCTAATGTTGCGGCGCTAATGCTAAAAGAGTTGTAAATATTGTGATAAAAGGGGCCGTGAGTGAAGCGAGGGGCTCCTTTATGCGTCGCTATCAATCCCGGGCCCCTACGGAAAAAAAACTGTGGAGTTGCGGGTTTTATTCCCGCGAGCATCAACCGGCTTCTGCCGCATTCCATGAGAAGATGAAGCGGAGATTGATACGCGGGCGTGTCTTCGGGTTCAGCGCCCCCTGTGGACGGTGTTTGTAAAACGCGCTGATGAATAATAAATGAATCATATTTTTAGGGGATTTCAAGCGTGACTTATTTATGGAGCGAGACACTTCCACGCTCCTGTCAGGCGCTTCCGGAACACACCAGAAATCCTAGTGAGGAGATCAATAAATCATATTTTCTTTCTGTCAACTCTGTTTGTGTTGATTATTAATATTCCAGTTTATTTAGAGTTTTACATAATTATTTTAATCTTAGATTTATCTTTAATTTCTTAAACGAATGCTTTTTAAAATGTATTTTGTTTATTTATGAGTTGATTTCCTATTTTAAATAAGTGTTTCTACGTTTGAATATATTTCTTCTCAGGTGGGATGTTTGGCATGTTCATCTGTTAAATTATTTATGTAAATATTTTAAGTATTTAAGTACTTTCTTAAGGTTAAATTGTTTATTTTGTGTGTGTAAAGTATGTCTTTAAGGTACATAAAGGTATTTGCAAATGAGCACATATAGTATACTATTTGCTATAAATACATGTAGATTTAAAAGAGGGGTAATACCTCAAAGTAAATGTGAGTTTCTTACAATGACTACTAATACTTATTCAATTTTAGTAGAAATAAGAATATTATATATTTAGTTTTGCTAAGTAATGTACTTCAATTTCAGAATAACATAAGTACACTCAAATTACTTTTAAATATACTACTTTTTGCTAAAGGGATGTCAAAAGTTAACTTTGGGTTTACTACTTCAATTTGAGTATAAAAAGAATATACTCATAATACACTTGAATATACTTGTGAGTTGATCAATAAATAAAGTTTTTTTTAAAAAAAAAGATGCATTTTCTTTTTTTTTCTAAATATACTCAACAAGATGAAATGTATTTCATTTATTTAATTTTTTTTTTTTCATTTATTGTCTACTTATTGTATTAGTCTATCTTTATTTGTGATTTTCAATTTTGCAATATATTTTAAAAGGTACTTCTTTCCCTCAAACTAAGCATTTATCTTACATATTGTCAGTTGTACTTATTTTACTCTGAAAAATTCATCTTTCATTCTCTGAAGGTTTTTGAGTTTCAAAGGTTATTGTATTTTGTTTTTACACAAACATTTAACACATGAAACGCTTCATCGTCTGCTCAGGTCGTAAGTCGTCGCGGCCGAAACGTATTGGATTTTCTCGTCTGGAAGAAACGAAGACTCCCGCGACCTTGAGCTTTCGTGGAAAAAACGAAAATTAGTGAAATAAGAATTTGATTGTCGGTGACGTTTGAAGTCGACCGCCGGAGAGCAGAAGCCACTCTTTGTGTCGGCGAAGTTGCGATGATGCGAAGGGACTTTCATACGCAAGAGATCAGAGATGAAAGGAAAGAGGAGGCGACGACCGAGACTTCAGGGATGTGACGACACATCGGGGGAGAAGCCATGATGTTTCTGGAGGATCGTCAGGAGACGTCTGTCTGCATTTGAATCTTTTTTATGTTGAACTACGACCACAATTGTTTGTTTTTTCCAAGTATTCTCATTTATTTGTTTTTCTTATCCAGTCTAGAACTTTTATTCTCTTATCATCTAGTATTTTTTTTGACAGTAATGTCTTTTTTTTCTAGTCTTACATCAAGATTTTATAAATAAAAATAATTATTTGTAAGACAGTTTTTCTTCTTTTTTCCCCTCTTAATCTTTTTGCATCAATTCTTGTTAAAAAAAACACTACATTTTTAGACCTTTTTTGTCTCCAAAATGATTTTATTTATTCTATTTTTACTTCTTGAGCTTTGCCCTTCTTTAGAATTGTATAAATAAAAGTCATATATTTTGGATAAAAACGTATTCGTCTAAGTATTTCAAAAGTAAACTTGTAAGTATACTAATTCCATTTTATTAAAAAATAAGAATATTCATAGTACTAGTGAATATGGATATTTTAGCTAAGGAATGTCAAAAGTAAACTTCAAGTTTAGTGTTTTAATTTCAGTATAACATAAGTACACTCATATTACTTTTAAATAGATTACTTTTTGCTAAGGGGATGTCAAAAGTTAACTTTGAGTTTACTACCTCAATTTGAGTATAAAAACAAGTTTACTCATAATACCCTTGAATATCCTTGTATTAACTTAGGTATGTCAAAAGTAAACTTCAGGTCAGTACCTCAATTTGAGTATAAAAAAAAGAATACTCATAGTACTCTTGAATATACTAGTGATGGTCTGATGAAGCTTCATGAAGCAGTGTCATTATCTTCAGAGTCCACTAGATGGCGGTCTCTGCACTATTTTCTTTTGTTTTGAACAACTGTTCTAATGAAACATCACATAATTTGTACACTGACGGCGCCACCTACTGACCTCTAAACAACATGACACTGCTTCATGAAGCTTCACAAGACCATCACTGTATTAACATTTTGTTAAAACTGTTGTTTTTTTTTACAGTAATGCCTTTTTTCTAGTCTTCCATCAAGATTTTCTAAATAAAAATAATTATTTGTAAGACAGTTTTTCTTCTGTTTTCCACTCTTAATCTTTTTGCATCAATTATTTTTTTTAAAAATTACATTTTTAGACCTTTTTTGTCTCCAAGATGATTTTATTTATTCTATTTTGTCTTCTTGATCGTTGTCCTTTAGAATTGTTTAAATAAAAGTCATATATTTTGGATAAAAACGTATTCGTCTCACGTCATATTAACCAGCCGCAGAAACAGAAATAGGAAAATGTGTTTTGAACATCAAAAATACGTCATCAAGAACCCGCCGGAGTCCGGCAGTTTAACTTCCTTGTTTTTTTCCAGCGACATGAAAATGGTCATTAATTAACGAATGTGTAAAATGGCCGCCGCAGGGATGTTAAACTCGGGCTGCATTTTTCATAATTGATGGCTTCCTGTAATGAGATGTTATTTTAATCAGCCAGACCCATTAAAGCGCATGTGCTTTACCTAAGTGGTTCAAACACCAGCGAAAGTCTGATTTATTTATTCACGTCTCGCGACATCAGCGTTAATATTGAAAGTCACTCGGCGCCTGCCGAGGCTGTCATACCTTCAGACCGGATCAAAGTGACGAGAGCGAGCGAGAGCGCGGCCGAGCGTGGTCGACATTAAAACCCCCAACCGTCACCCCACCCGCCGTTAATGAGCCAATTAAAACACCCGACACAGCGAACTCACCGCCCGAGCGTTCACCAGTGAAGGCTGGAGCGTGAAAGACGTGAAGATGGAGCCCCCGTTACTCACCTGCCGTCGAAGGGGTTGTTGGCGGCCCGGACCACGTGGGTGCTCTCGCGGCCCACCAGGAAGCGGACCCGCTCGTAGAAGGTCCGCAGGTTGGCCTTGGAGGAGGACGCGTGTGTCTCCTGGATGATGTCCAGTGGGTCCGGGGAGCCCACGCACAGGGACGTGGTGTGGCAGGCGGACTGGAGGCAGCAGTCCGGGTCCATGCAGTCCACCAGACCGTCTGAGAGGAGAGACATGACATCACTGAAGACACCCCTTTAAGATGGTTCCTGATAATGTTCTTCAGGTTCTTGTCCAGTTACAACAGGAGCATCAATACTAACACTAACTTAACTTAACTTAAGTCAGTCTGTCAAACTGAGCCTGAGAGACCTGGGTGTTGTATTTGATAAAGACATGTCTCTTGTTCAACACTGCAGGAAACTGACCAGAAACTGTTTCCTTCAACTGAGAATCTGGATCTTGTAATCCATGCGTTTGTGTCTTCTCGCCTGAACTATTGTAACAGTTTGTTTTCATGTCTTAACAAGAAGGATCTGTCTCGCCTGCAGTTGATTCAGAACTCTGCAGCGAGAATTCTGACCTTCTCTAGTAGAAGAACTTACATTTCTCCGATCCTTAAAACTCTTCACTGGCTTCCAGTTTCTTTCAGGATCAACTTTAAAATTCTGGTTCTTACTTTAAGATCTATTCATGGTCAGGCTCCTCCTTATATCAGTGATCTGATCCAGCCTTACACCCCAGCTCGGGCTCTGAGGTCTGTGGATCAGAATCTACTGATGGTTCCTGAACACGCTTCCGAACCAGAGGAGAGAAATCCTTCCAGACTGTTGCTCCTAAGCTTTGGAACGATCTTCCTCTCTCTCTGTGTTTGATGATCTACTGACTCCTTTAAGAAACATCTTAAGACGTTATTATTTGTTCAAGTTTTCCCCTGAGCTTTTCTGGAACTCCTTTTGTGTTATCAGTTTTATCTTTATCTTTAAAATATATACTTTATTGAATATTGTTTTGATTGTTTAAGCGCTTTGTGACCCTGGTCTGGAAAAGCGCTGTACAAATAAAAATTACTTACTTACTTACCTGTTAGCTAACAAGCTAACGATTAGCTCTCACCCACCAACATCATCTGAGAGATCTCACCTCCGTCGTTGTCCTTCACGTCGCCGCACGCCGTCTCCATGGAGGTGTCGCAGCCGTTGCCCCTCCAGCCCACCTGACACACGCAGTACCAGCCGTTGTTGCCAAGAGTGCAGCGCCCGTTGCCGTTGCACAGGCCGGGGCAGCCCTCTGTGGGACAGACGGAAGACGGTCGTCATTGTAGCCACGAGCAGATGCTGAAGGAGACGACTTGTCAGTGGTGTGTGTGTGTGTGTGTGTGTGTGTGTGTGGGGGGGTGTGTGTGTTGTTGTGTGTGTGTGTGTGCGACTTTGGATGGAGTGAAGAGTCACATCAGACTGATGGTTCAGTGGAACAAGATGACTCGTCCTCACATTTAAAACTACATAAGTTTAAAGCGATAGTTCACTTAAAATTCAAACTTTACTCATTTTCTACTCACCCTCATGTCGACTAAGGGTTGGGATTATTTTCAGAGTAATCCGTTCTTTTTTAGAGTTATAGACGAAAATGTATGTTCATTTTAATGTAGCGAATGACAGAAAGTGCTAAAGGTAAATATTGCGAGTGCTTCCAGTGTATACTGTATATACTCTGGAAGCACTCGCAATATTTCCCCGAGTACTTCCTGTCTGTATCTCTTGTTATTCTTTAAATGTAATGCTACAAACGATCTTGAAATGTAGATTTATTTAAGATTTTTCTGGAACAATTCCTCATGTGGATGCTTCAATACAAGATGGCCGCCGAACAGACGAGCACCAAAGAGGTAAAAGTTTAAACTTTTTGGACGAATATAAAGACGACGACAACTTGCTTGGTTTAAACGAACACACACTTTTGTCTCTGAAAATAATCCCAACCCTTAAATCGACATGAGGGTGAGTAGAAAAGTTTGGGGTGAACTATTGCTTTAAATAACCTATAACAACACTGGAGCACTAATGGCTACAATCAGTAAATATGCTTTAAGTTTGAAGTTTCGTGAACATACGATGACAAACTCATTGAGTTGTGGCTCAGGATAAGTCTTTGTATTCTAGACTATGGGGAAACCCGGGAGGAAGAGGTTACTGCGGATCACAGTAGATCTAGTGGGTTGACAGCAAGACGTCACCCTGGACCCACAAACCCTCCCAGTAGAGTTCACCCATGACCCCCAGCGACCGACCCAGAACCACAGTTGATTGACTTGATGCACTTATTGTGAAGCTCCTCATAATCCTCGACAGTCAAATCGAGACGAGCGGGATCTTCCCGGATCGATATGCAGTCGTTAGCGCGGATTAGCCTTCGGGTGATGAGCGCCTGCTGCTGTGGCCAGACGTTCTAACTCGGTTATCAGTCGTGGAAAAAACGGTGCAGAGACGACGACTGCTGCTCCTCCGGTGATTCATCCTCCCGTTCAGTTTGGAACTCGATAAAACCATCAGAAGGTGTTCAGTCATTAGGAGGCGCTAAAGAGAGAAACGAGTACATCGGATTTGTATCGTGGATGTCTAATCCTGTTTCCTGTTGGAAACAGGATTAGACGGAGAGGAGGTGAGACGGGAATGCAGCAGCGGCTTCTGAAGCGGCAAGATGAAAGAGGGGGGGATGCCTTATCCAGGGGTAGGGGGCGCCCCTGCACCAGCTCGGGGATTCTTCCAGAAATAGATAGTGGATTCATTCTGGGAGCTACGTAGAGTCAGGGAATACTAGACGGGCCTGGATGAGGAAGATACTGCAGTTTTCAGCACAGTTTCCGATTATTGTGGTTCCTTTGTGTTTACGTTACAGTTGTGTTGCAGTTTTATTTTGGTTGCGTAACTGTTACTTTTAGTTAAAATTGTTAGCAGTTACTTGCATTATGTGTACGTTTCAGTCGTACTAAAGTTGCCCAACATTTCAATTACTTTGTTGAAGTCATTGACAAACACACACTTCTAAGTAAGTAAAAACATATTTGTCGCAAGTAAATATCTCTTATTATCTCTACATACATGATACTGTGTATTCACGATGATAGTATTATTCTAAACTGAAGATTAGATGTTAAAATGTGTTCCAATAAAATAACGTTGGGTCTTCCTGACACTGGTTCACTCTCAAGATGGACAACATGGTGGTTCGACATTAAACTGCGCTAAAATATGAAATATCTGTCTTAACCCTTGCATTATTTCAGGGTCATGGTGACCAGAAGCCCCGAAAACAAATGTATTTGTGGTATCCCTTGTGTTATCTCAGGGTCAAGGTGACCCGAAGCCCCGTAAACAAATTAGTTTGTGGTTTCAGTCGTAGTAAAGTTGCCCAACATTTCAATCCATTTGTTTTGGTTGCATTCTCTTGCTTTGTGCGCGTGTTGCAGTACATGAATGTTGCGTTTGATCTAAAATATTCACAGAATTTTCAAAATTCGTAGGGTTGATATTTCTTTCATTAAATTGTGTACAGAGACAGAACAAATCTAGAACTGCTTAAAGAAAAGTATGATGAGCGTTTTTTATTTTATTTTAAGAGTAACTGGAAGCTTTTATTTTGTAACTATGCTCCACTTCCTCTCCCGCCGTACTGCGCTGAGCTGAATTTGTTTGTGAATCTATGACACAAATAGAAAGTCTTGTCCGACTGCAAAAAAATGTCCTAATAAATATGGAAAATCTTTTGTATCCGCCGAGGTACCGTAACACAAACGCAGGTGAGTGTGCGGTTGCTCAAGGGTACGAGGGAAGAAGTCTGACCAGGGGGCCTGACCTGGATGAGTCAGTGGTGACAGGTGTGTGCAGTTGTGTGTAGACACAGAAAGGAGGCCAAGGGGACGAGTAGCACACACTTGTTCTGGATCCAGCGGTGGACACAGGAAGTCGCTTCCTTTTTCCTGCTGGTCGGCTCCGAGATTGATTTTATTCCAGCAAAGAGAAAACACTGAAGTCTGTCGGTGAGTCCTCACGACTGTGTTGCCGGTGGATCACTTTAATTGGTAGTCGGATTTAAATCCAGCACCCCCCCCCCCCGCTGAGATCCACCGGTACTGCCGAAAAAAACTGCTCATGAAAGAGCCCGAAAAAGGGCTCCAAAGACTCCCTTCATGTGGGCCGCTCTCCCGCCAGGCGCTCCATTGAAAGCGGATGCATCAAGAGCCGACTCACCGCGGACCGTCGGACCGTGAACCCTTTCAATTAGTGACCCGGCACTGTTGCGGCTCCGAGCTCCACTCCCTCAGAACTCATTAACACACTTGCACCTGTTTAACTACATCCACGCTTGGAACTGACTAATCCAAGATGAAAGCTTTTCTTTTTTTTCTCTGTATGAACTCTTTTAATACTGAGAACCTGGACTAAACTTTCTTCGTGTTCGTTTACACAGCAGGAACTAGGAACTACATCCAGGAGGTCCTCGTGAATGTAAGCTCCGGAGGAAGCTTTGTATGGTTTTCTTACCTTTGTGTGTCGACACCAAAGATGAGTAAATCTCAGGGAATTTGGTTTTATAATCGTAGTTTTACATGTATTAAAACACATAAATACCCCGAGATGAGGTCAGCTACTGTGTTGAGAGTTTTCACCATCAAACTTGGATCGGAGAAGTGCATTTGATTCAGGTTTAACCCTTGTGTTATCTCTGGGTCAAGGTGACCCAGAGTCCCGAAAATAAGAATACAAATTACCAGTGTGTTGTCTCTGGGTCTCGATTGTAACGACCTCCACCGCTTCATATGTATTTAAGGAAGCCAGGGACCCAGACACAACACAAGGGATACCACACACACATTTTTTTCAGGCCTCCAGGTCACTCTAACCCTGAGATAACACAAGGGTTAAACTAAACGTTGTATTTTGAGTTAGGAATTCTTCATCAATCACTTTGAAGTCATTGACAAACACACACTTCTGCGAAAGTAAAAACATATTTGTTTCTTATAATCTTGTTACATACATGATACTGTGTATTCACGATGATAGTATTATTCTAACCTGAAGATTAGATGTTAAAATGTGTTCCAATAAAATAACCCTTAACCCTTGCATTATCTCAGGGTCAAGGTGACCCTTAGCCCTAAAAACAAATGTGTTTGTGGTAATCCTTGTGTTATCTCAGGGTCAAGGTGACCCGAAGCCCTGAAAACAAATGTGTTTGTGGTATCCCTTGTGTTGTCTCTGGGTCAAGGTGACCCGAAGGCCCCAAACAAATGTGTTTGTGGTATCCCTTGTGTTGTCTCTGGGTGAAGGTTACCTGAAGGCTCCAAACAAATGTGTTTGTGGTATCCCTTGCGTTATCTCAGGGTCAAGGTGACCCAAAGCCTTGAACAAATGTGTTTGTGGTATACTTTGTGTTGTATCTGGGTTACGGTGAAAGACCTCCCTGGTTTTCATAAAATACAACTGCAGTGGTGGAGGCTGTTGACAGGGGATACCACAAACACATCTGTCTATGTACCTATGGGTCACCTTGACCCTGAGATAAAATACAAGGGTTAACAAACTGTGGAAAAAACGGAAATTTTACTTTAACTCGTAAAGAAGAAATTTAAGGAGAGAGAAAATTCAACAAAAAGAGAAATAAAATAAACTTGGCAACGTTTTGTGTTTACATCCGTAAGTTACATCCGCCTTTTTGACTCCGATATAAGACCCTTTTTTGTGAGCAAACACCATTACGCAGCTTTTCGACACTGAAAACTTCAGCAGGAGGACCGCGAGTAAGACTCTGTCTGACCTCTAGGTCCGGCGATGGTTTACGAGGACATGGACAACAAAGCAGAGACAGGAGTGAGAGGTGCTAAGTGAAGGTGGTGAAAAAAAAACGTTGATGGTGAGGCGGGCGCGGCCACAAGAGAGGCGTCAGTCGTGAAGGTGGGAATGTCGGGCCGGTGACGGATGTTGGGGACGGGGGGCGCGATGGGAGGAGAGAGAAGGAAGGAAATGCCGTACCTTTCACTACCTTATCCAGATAGTGAGCTTGGGAGATAAAAGACAGGACATGTAAAGGAGGAACAAGTTCCACGACAAGGACAGCAGCGGCGTTAGTTTACAGGGCGAAAAAGAAAGAAGCGCAGTCGACGAGGCACTCATGCAGTTCGAGCAACACAACACCAGCCCACAGGATGAGGGGGGAAGACTTTGGGGGAGGCGGGAGTGGGGGAGGGAGGTCACAGAAACAGAAAGTGAGGGGAAGAACATTTCCAACTGGTCCCAGTTAAAGAGCAGTAGATCTAGGTGATTGTGTCGAGGCCCCTAGACGAGACCCGGCGACCCCACAGACGGACCTCTCGTCACGAAACGTTGATTTAGGATCTTTTGCTCCGTAATGGACGACACGGGGGGGAGAGCGAGCTTCAATATGGCCGTCGTAAGAGTCGCATCAATGATGTATGGACATGATATAAAACATTCAGTCCAGGGGCTTCCGGGCCGTACAGTAAGAGGGGGGGATGGGAGGGCGGGATATCGACACATAACCGCAACCTCATCGTGACCTTTCCAGATTTTGGGTGAGCGGAGGCTAATGGCTCTTTGACCTCATTTACAAGTCAAATTGAACTCATATCTCGATAACGAACAAGATGAAAATGAAAGTAAAGACGTAAAAAAGTAAGTAAGACGTGAGAAAAGAAGCATCGCTAGCAGGTAAAATCTAGCCAACCCGAGCACATGCTAATAGCCGCTAACATCGAAGCTAGCGGGATGCTACGCTAGCCATAACACTGGAGGAGAATCAGGACTTTTGCAAAAAAACGTGAAAAAACAAACAAAAATATAAAACTTTACTTTAAGAAAAGTTATTTATTGTCACTCTATTTTCTTGTTTTGTCTGCTCCGTCAGACACTAGTTTCTGCAGTAGATTTATCTGTTCTATGGTGAATCGTTTTCGCTTATCGATGTCTTCTTTTTTTTTATTTTCTACAGTCACTCATTTTTTCCACGATCGCTATCCATTCTTTTTTTTCCCTATTGTCGTTTGTTTGGGCGCGAGCCCGTAAAAAAAACACGTCGGGCCGGAGGAAGTTTTCCATCAAGCGGTGGGACTTGAGGGGAAAAAGGAAGTCGCTGGTGAGAGATGGTGTTGAGTCTGACTCGCACTCACTTGTTGAACAAAAAGAGGAAGAAAGAAAGGGATGAGGAAGAGGATGGAGTTAAAGAAAGGACACCTTAGCAACATTCCCACATTAAAATGCATGAAGGGCTCAGATCCTCCAGGAAAAAAAACCCGCTCATGCTTTACCGACTTGCACAAATTCAATTAAGCATGCTTCCCCTTCTCCGGACTCGTCACAGCCGTCATACATCAGCAGGCAGACGGACAGCTTTTGGGGGCCCCCCAACACACACACAACCCCCTCACCCAAAACCTTCATCCCACCTATAGTGCAATGCTCTCCGTTCCAGCCGGGGCTGCATTCACACTTCCCGTCCTTGCAGGTGCCGTGCTCGGTGCAGCGAGGGTGACACGCCCTCTGGTCGCAGCCGGGGCCCGTCCAGCCGTCCTCGCAGCGACAGGAGCCCGACACGCAAACGCCGTGGCCCCCACAGTCGGCTGCACAAATCTCTGTGGGAGACACAAGGGAGGGAGGGACAATGGAGTTAGTAGGACGAGGTGGGAGAGCGAAAAAAAAAAGGACGAGGAGACAAAACGCCGGTGGTTATTGTGCGAGGAAGCGGCGTCCACGCTCGGCTACCTTTTGCACCTCCTTTTGTGACATACGAGTCTGATAAGTTACAAAGAGTACGGGGACGACTTCTGACTCCCTTAGACCCCAAGAACCTCTTCACACGAAACATTCCTCAACTCGTACGACACCTCAACTTGGTGACGTCCCTGTTATGAGCGATTTTTTACATTTAAGTCAACAAGTTTTTAAACTTAATCATATGTATTAAGAGTCAAAAGTCTTTTTACAGTATTTCGTTGTCCATAATGTGTGAAACTTGTTTACTTATTAAAGGGCAACTCTCCTGACTCAAAGTCTTCCTCTTCAAGATGCAGTAAGTTTATCATCATGACCATGTTTTGAACTTATTGCTTCATAAAGTTCTCCCCCCTCTGAAATCTCAGCGAACGAGAGGTTACGAGAGCGGAGTCCATTAGGTAGGTAGGTAGGTAGAACTTTATTGATCCCTCATGAGGTCTCTTGTTTTTTTTTTTTCAAATTATCCACAGCAAATACAGCAATTTTTCATAAAAAATAATCAAAATAAAATAAGAACAAAGAGAAATAAAGAGAAAGAACAAGATGATATAATCTAAGTCTAAAGATAAAATAAAATAAGATAAATAAATAAATAAGACAAAATAATTATGACCTAATTATGGCTTCACTCTTCCTCTGGCCCGCTTTGTTTATAAAAAGAATCCCTTGGAGGTGGAGACTCCCAGGATTGATGACGTACGGTGAACATTGACCAATCACATCAAAGTGGGCGTGGCTACGGTAAACAAATGTTCATCTTGAGGCGTTGTAAGTAGGCGGAGCTTAAGCACATTTTGTAAATATATGTATGTAATGAAAAGAGAGTTTTGTACAAACATAAACATACGTAAACCAACATAAACATACTGATGATACAATAGAGGTTCAAGATATATTCAACAAACACTTAAATCAACACATTAGTTGATCTTTAAAGGCTCTTCTTGAAGAACTAAATAAAGAAGAAGGAAAAATATCACTGGATGCTTGTTGACCTTGAGGCTAAAAGCTCTTATGATGGCAAAAATTAGAAATACAAACACAAAATGTCTCAATAATGCAAAAGAGAAGCAGGTGGCTGAAACTTTTCTCTCTTTTACTCTATTTTCTTGTCCTATTTTTCTCTTTGTTCTCTATTTGACTATTGTAGGTTTTGTTTTCTCTGTTGTCTTTTCCGTGGTCAAATGTTTGTCTCTACCAATGTATTTTTTTAAGACGTGGTTTTCTACCATTTCTCTCCGGGGCCCTGAAGTGCTAAACACAAAAACCATTTCGCTGTGGACAAAATTGAAATGGAAAAAAAAAAAAAAAAAAAAAGAACACAGGTTTTCCGGGGGAAAGAAATGAGCTGTGGTAACAACTTCATCGAGCGAAGAGAAAACATTGTTGACTGACCAAGAAACTTTAGCAAATATAGAGTCTTACTTAACTGGAAAAATGAAAAAAATAAATCATCATAATGTTTTTTACGTGGGTTGCACTTCAGGGCCACCGTAGTTTCTTTTCTTCAGTGGAATAAAAATGTTTCTTTTTTGTCATAATGGAAGTGATTAGTAAAAACCCAGCGTGCACGGCTGGTGGACTCCGAGGTGTCCGAGGACGGATGAGAGACGCCACCAAGATTAGAAAAGACTCAGAGAACCCTCTTTATTAACCAGCCCCTCACAAAAGAGGCTTAGCGGGAACAATGCATGCGCATTCTTGGATTATTAGTCTTTCAGATTTTGGCCCCCGAGGGCCACAAACTGGAGGCAAAATCTTTTAATAAGTCAATTAGCTCCTTTACAGTGTCGATTTAGCCCCAAATTCAATTTGAGCGTGTTTAGCCCGCCAGCTGTGGGAACACAGAACCAGAACTCTTGTCACATGATGATGACTCACCGCCAATGAGGCTTGTTTGTTAAACTTTCAATCTGAGGTTTCATCGGATTACGTCGCTGTCACAGACGGACGCAGCTGAGGTCAGGGACAGTCGGACACAGATCTGAAATCCTGTTCACCAATAATCACCTTTTTTGTCATTATTAAATACAACCTATTAGTTTTTAATGTAAGCCAGATTTGAAAAATGGTTATTTTTTATTTCGATTTTAAAGTTTGTAACTGTAAGTAAGGAAGTAATATTGACAGGTATCTAAATATATATTTGCAATTAACAACTTAATGTGATCAGAAAGATTTCTAATGTTTTTAAATAAAAAAAATAAGCCAAAACAAATAACCTCATTTGTTTTTAGATTACAAATTAATTTAATTATATATATAATTTAAATAAAATTTAAATTATATAGATAAATGTAAAAAGCCTAATCTTCAAATATTGTACGTATACTCGAGTAACTTTTGGACAAATTACAGTCAATAATTATGAAGTCACTGCGTTTCTGAATCATCTCCGCTGTTTAAATGTGTGACATAACAACGGCTGTTTCAGAGCTAGCATGACAACAGTTGAGACATGACACATTTGTTCGTGTTAACTTTCCTAATCCATTAGCACAAATGTAGCCAATTTATTAGAACTAAATTGGCTAATTTGTTAGCATAAATGAAGCTAACTCATTAGCACACATTTAGCTAATCCATTCGCATAAATGTTGCTAATTCATTAGCACAAACTTGGCTAATTCGTTAGCACAAATGTAGTTAATTTATTAGAACTAACTTGGCTAATTCGCTGACACAAATGTAGGTAATTCATTAGCACAAATTTGACCAGTTTGTTAGCACAAATGTAGCTAATTCATTAGCACAAACTTGGCTTATTCATTAGCACAAATATAGCTAATTCATTAGCACAAACCTGGCTAATTTGTTAGCACAAATGTAGTTAATTAATTTGCACAAACTTGGCTAATTCGTTAGCACAAATGTAGCTAATTCATTAGCACAAACTTGGCTAATTCGCTGACACAAATGTAGGTAATTCATTAGCACAAACTTGACTATTTTGTTAGCACAAATGTAGCTAATTCATTAGCACAAACTTGGCTAATTCGTTAGCACAAATGTAGCTAATTCATTAGCACAAACTTGGCTATTTTGTTAGCACAAATATAGCTAATTCATTAGCTGAAACTTGGCTAATTCGCTGACACAAATGTAGGTAATTCATTAGCACAAATTTGACCAGTTTGTTAGCACAAATGTAGCTAATTCATTAGCACAAACTTGGCTTATTCATTAGCACAAATATAGCTAATTCATTAGCACAAACCTGGCTAATTCATTAGCACAAATATAGCTAATTCATTAGCACAAACTTAGCTAATTCATTAGGGCAAATGTAGGTAACTTATTATCACAAACTTGGCTAATTTGTTAGCACAAATGTAGCTTATTCATTAGCACAAACTTGGCTAATTCGCTGACACAAATGTAGGTAATCTTTAGCACAAACTTGGTAAATTCCTTCGCAAAAATGTAGCTAATTCATTAGCACAAACTATGAGATAAGATACGTACAATAATCACATCATGAATAAATAATAAAACAAATACTACAAACACATCTTATCATGTACAGCACAACTCACCGTGAACACTAACACTCTACAACACCCGGCCGTGTGCCTCAACAACCCACGATGAAGACAGTCGAGCGGCCGACACTCATTATCGTCCCCCCACGACGCCACTAACCATTCGCACAATGATGACGAGTAAACAGACTCTCCTCGGGGAGGCAGGACGCTCCAGAAGCTGCCACAAGCTAGAAAAACCGGAGGACGCTGGTGTGGCGACCAGTGCTGGCAGCTGCTCAGGTCGTCCAGTCCCACGTGAAGACGAGTCAGTCATGTTGGCGAGGAGGAAGAAGATTAAAGAATCTCGAAAGATTAATTTTAAAGGTTTTCAGTCTCCCTCCCGTCAAGGTTACGACGCGGCGAGCGGCGGCGACGAGCTTAAGCGCCCGCATTAGACGACAGGACGGTCCACAATGAGCTGGATAAAGACGGATAAAGAGTCGACTCATGATCATCGTTTACAGAGCTCAGAATAACTGCCCATTTCCCTGGCAATCCCGGGGATTACCTAATAGGTCACCGCGGCAGGAATATAAACACCGGGCTTCTTAACGACTCCCCGCGAGAATCGTAGTCCGACCAAAAACAAATCGATTTAAGTCAACCGACTATCTACCCTAAATCTATATTTTGAGTCATTTATACTTCCTGTCAATGGGAGTGACAGGAAGTAGAACCAGAGCCTATGACACACCTGGGCAAAGTAACTAACTTGGCTAATTTGTTAGCATAAATGAAGCCAAATCATTAGCACAAATTGAGCTAAACCATTCGCATAAATGTTGCTAATTCATTAGCACAAACTTGGCTAATTCGTTAGCACAAATGTAGTTAATTTATTAGCACTAACTTGGCTAATTCGTTAGCACCAATGTAGCTAACTCATTAGCACAAACTTGGCTAATTCGTTGGCAAAAATGTAGTTAATTTATTAGAACTAACTTGGCTAATTTATTAGAACTAACTTGGCTAATTTGTTAGCACAAATGTAGCTAATTCATTAGCACAAACTTGGCTAATTCGTTAGCACAAATGTAGCTAATTCATTAGCACAAACTTGACTAATTCGTTAGCACAAATGTAGTTAATTCATTAGCACAAACTTGGCTAATTCGTTAGCACAAATTAGGCTAATTCATTAGCACAAACTTGGATAATTCGATAGCACAAATGTAGCTAATTCATTAGCAAAAACTTGGCTGATTCGTAACCACAAATGTAACTTATTCATTAGCACAAACTTGGCTAATTTGTTAGCACAAATGTAGCCAATTCATTTGCAGAAATTTAGCTAAAGCATTCGCATAAATGTTGCTAATTCATTGCCACAAACTTGGCTAATTCGTCAGCACAAATTTAGCTTATTTATTAGAACTAACTTGGCTAATTTGTTAGCATAAATGTAACCAACTCATTGAAACAAAATTAGCTAATAACGGGAGTGACAGGAAGTAGAACCAGAGACTAAGACACACCTGGGCAAAGTGCGGCCCAAGGGCCACATATTTCCGACAGCTTACAATTTAATATTGCGTTTATTATTGTATTAACTTTAAATATATATAGATATTTGTTTCGTTTCTGATTGTTTTTGTTTTTACTTTTATGAAGATTTCTTGCCCATCGAAATTAATGACATCATATTATATCATATCATTTTTTCTGTCAAATTGTAGCTCTTGGCTCCTCTCCTTTGGATTGATGGCCCCTCACAACAGTCACAGTATATAATGTGGCCCCAGAGGACATTTAATTTAGCCCACCCCTGGCCTATGAGGATCCTTTCCTGAATGGACCGGACCCACACAAGTATTTGTTTGCAGGTAGAACTTAAGTCAGAAAAACATTTGGTCTTCATGTTTTGTAATTACCCATGAGTCCACTTTTCTGCTGACTACGACCACTTTTACCGCTCGATCAGATATTTCTTTAAGTAAAAGTAAATCAACCAAATTCAACAACAATGTTCCGTCCAGATTTGACACTCAATACGTTTTTGTTTTTTTTTACTACTTTTATGCTTCAGTGGTTCACAGGCTAGAAAAGGTTATGCTTTTAATTTGAAATAACTTTACATCTTGTAAAACAGTGATGACAATTTTAAGCGTAAAAAAGTCATCTAACTATTTTTTAAGAAAGGAAAAACTGTGATTGTTCCATATAACGGCATCACTCAAAAGTGTTGTGAATAATAATAATAATAATAATATAGTTACAATGTTATTGTTAATGTTTATCTACAATAACAGCTTGTTTTCCCTTTTACGTATTTAAATAAAGTTTGTTCTTGAATTGGGTCATTACAGATAGATGGTGGGTCCTTAAGCAAGACCAGTTAAAAACCACTATAATCTTGCATTTGAGGGTTTTTTCAATGCTATTGTTCCCCTTATCCATCTGTTTATTTTTTAAAAGCATAAGGTTTTATGCTTGTTTTTTTTAATTACTAAAATTCTAACTATATATTTACTGTATGTTGGAAAAAACCGAGTCAAAATAAGTGGCGCAAGTCAGTAACAAATCCCTAAAAATGACATCTCAAATCATACGCATCGTGAGTGACTCTCAGAGTGGAAAATAACTGTTCACCGATGCCGTGACACAAATCAGCGTCGCCGTGACTACAACTGTCAGCCTCCTCTGACCCTCTCGAATTCACCGTAATTTTTGGGCGACTGGTGAGCATCTTTCCTGGAATTAAATCTTCCGCCCGACCGGTGGAGAACATTGTTATGCCGCGGCCGTCGCCCGCCTCTGCCAGGACCGAGCGGCGAAGAAACAAACAGACTATTAACTTCATCAGATCAGCCGTCTGACAACATCGCCGCGTGTTTCCTCTCATTTCCGCCGCTTGCAAATAAATGCAGACGGAGGAAACGCATTCGCAGCGGAATCAATCAGGGTTTGATTGCTCGCCGCCGCGGACGCTCGCGAGATACGAGTCGTCTCTGGACGAGGAGAATATTTTCTGCGGGGATCAAAGTTAAAATGGCCGCCAGTAGAGTCACGGTGACTGACGGGCCGTCACTCCGCTGATGAAATGTCACGTCGACAAATGGTTCTTTCGTTTAAACAACCCGAGCTGCCAACACTTCCCCTGATCACCTGAAGGGTTTTAATTCAAGCGACAATGAAGGTCTGAATAACAAGAGAACACGTTGGAACCAAAGCTCTTTTGAACCAAAACTGTTCAGAACCAGACCTCATTAGAACCCAAACTCTTCAGAACTGAATCTCTCAAAAACCTTTCTCTGAACAAAATCTCTCTTCAGAACCAATGCTCTTAGAACCACAGCTCTTTAGAACCAAACCCTTTCCAACAAAACATCTTAGAACCAAACCTCTTTAGAACCAAACATCTCAGAGCCAAACATCTTAGAACCAAATCTCTTTAGAACTAAACATCTTAGAACCAAATCTCTTTAGAACCAAACATCTTAGAACCAAACATCTTTAAAACCAAACATCATAGAACCAAACCTCTTTAGAACCAATCCCTTTACAATCAAACATCTCAGAACCAAACCTCTTTAGAACCAAACATCTTAGAACCAAACCTCTTTAGAACCAAACATCTTAGAACCAAACATCTTAGAACCAATCCCTTTACAATCAAACATCTTAGAACCAAACCTCTTTAGAACCAAACATCTTAGAACCAAACATCTTTAAAACCAAACATCATAGAACCAAACCTCTTTAGAACCAAACATCTTAGAACCAATCCCTTTACAATCAAACATCTTAGAACCAAACCTCTTTAGAACCAAACATCTTAGAACCAAACATCATAGAACCAAACCTCTTTAATACCAATCATCTTAGAACCAAACCTATTTAGAACCAAACATCTTAGAACCAAACCTCTTTAATACCAATCATCTTAGAACCAAACCTCTTTAGAACCAAACATCTTAGAACCAAACCTCTTTACAACCAAACCTCTTTAGAACCAAACATCTTCGAACCAAATCTATTTAGAACCAAACACTTTAGAACCAAACCTCTTTAGAACCAAACCTCTTCAATACTAAAACTCTTAGAACCAAGCCTATAGCAACAAGACCCCTTTAGAACAAACTTATTTAGAACCAAAGCTCTTAAAATTAAAATCTTTGCACAAAATCTTCTTACAAAAAAACTCCCTTAGAACTTAACCACTTTAGAACCAAACTTCTTAAGAACCAAACCTTTCAGAAACAAAAAAATTGACAATCAAAACACTTGGATCCAAAACGATCAGAACCCAAACTATTTAGGACCAAACCTTTAAGACCCAAAACTATTAAGAACCCACACTGTATTTTACCCTCACCTCTCTGAAGAACCAGAGCAGGCAGTTACTGCAGTTGAACATTAGACCATATTTGTTCCTGAACGTCCATGTGAGGGACTAGGAGGACCTAGAATATATTTAAACCCGAAGCTGAGCTTGGGTCAGCAGTCGATGCTTAGCTAAAAAAAAAAGATGGGTCAGAACCAAAGCAAACCAAATCAAGCACTCACCTGTGGAGCAGTCGTGACCGGTCCAGCTGCTGTCGCAGCTGCAGGTTCCGGTGTCGGACATGAAGGCTCCGTGTCCGGAGCACTGGTCCATGCAGGAGGCCCGCGGGCTCTCGCACCCGGAACCGCCCCATCCCACGAAACAGTGGCACTCGCCCTGGACACAGACGCCTCGGCCCGCGCAGGTGGGGTCCAAACAGTCCACTGGAAGAAGAGCAAACCGGGTCAACCGAGTGTGTATTGTCGTGTAACTTGTGTGTATTTGTAACATGGTTTGAGGGAATAACTTTTATTTTGGCGGTCGAGGCTGATAAAGTATCAGAACATGTTAAACTGTCTCAACAATGACAGTTTCTTCCCCGCGTCGCCGCCGCCGCAGATGGTGAATGGACGGCGGGAACACGGTTCTGAACCGCGGGTCCTGTTGTGGCAGCCGCCCTTTAGCGTGACACAAATGGCTCCGGAGGCCGTTATAGAGACAAGACCCGACTCCAGCAGATGGTTTGTGCACCGGGGGGCGCCGGGATCAGAGGCCGACTGACACCCAACTCTCTCCTGGCGATTAATCATCGCGCCTGAAGGTCGCGCCGAAGAAAGGTAACGGAGCCAAAGGGCTCTGGTGCGCGTTCCCTTTTCCGCTCCCTGTGGCCCCACCCCTTACCAGAATAGAATGGGGGGCTCCGGGATGTCAGAAACCCCCATTTATCAAACCGTCGACTCCATTTGTCATCTTAGAACCAGAGCTGACGCGCACAAAGACTCCGTCAATCTCGTCTGCTGACGCTCACCGCGGGTTCGCTTGAGATATTCAATGTAAACGGTTGTTTTGGCGTCAATGTGGGGGTCGATTTACATTCCTGTCACAATGACGACGCCCCGTTTTCAAGACGGTTCTGAGGCCTAAAAAACCGAAGCGGTTCCGCCCGCAAACAAAGATCACGATGTTCACCTTCTTCGCAGTTGTCTCCCTTGTATCCCGGGTTGCAGATGCAGGTTCCCACGATGCAGGTCCCGTGGTTGCTGCACGTGACGTCCACGCACTGGTTGGTGGGCACGTCGCACTCCGAGCCCTTCCAGCCGCTGTGGCACATGCAGCGACCCTTCAGGTACTGACCGTTGCCGCTGCACAGCACCGGACAGGCAGCTGAGGAAAGACGAAAAAAAATGACATCCTACTTCTGAAACAGTTTGTCGAGGCAGCTTCAAACCGCAGAGAAATTTGATTTAAAAAAAAGTGCATCGATGTTTTCCTTCGCCCCTATTAAGTAAGTAAGTAAGTAAGTTATTTTTATTTGTATAGCGCTTTTCCAGACCAGGGTCACAAAGCGCTTAAACAATCAAAACAATATTCAATAAAGTATATACTTTAAAGGTCAAGATAAAACTGATAACACAACAGGAGTTCCAGAAAATCAAGGAAAAGCCTGAACAAATAAAAAGATCTTAAGATGTTTCTTAAAGGAGTCAGTAGATCATCAAACACAGAGGAAGATCGTTCCAAAGCTTAGGAGCAACAGCCTGGAAAAATTTCTCTCCTCTGGTCCTGAACCGTGTTCAGGAACCATAAGTAGATTCTGATCCACAGACCTCAGAGCCCGAGCTGGGGTGTAAGGCTGGATCAGATCAGTGATGTAAGGAGGAGCCTGACCATGAATAGTTCTGAAAATAAGAACCAGAAAAGTTGATCCTGAAAGAAACTGGCAGCTAGTGAAGAGTTTTAAGGATCGGAGAAATGTGAGTTCTTCTACTTGAGCGGGTCAGAATTCTCGCTGCAGAGTTTTGAACCAACTGCAGGCGAGACAGATCCTTCTTGTTAAGACATGAAAATAAACTGTATGCTTACACCACTTTAAATGATTCAACAATCCCACTTCTCACACCATTCGAATCAGAAATAACTGACTCACCTCGTCCACAGTCGGGGCCCTTGAATCCCAGGAAGCAGCGGCAGGTTCCGGCCACACAGTCTCCGTTGCCGAAGCAGTTGCTGGGACAGTTGTCGATGGACTCTGAAGAAAAGAAGGACACGTTTATCTCTGGTGAGAAACTGTAGTTTATTCATGACAGATCCATATAATAACTCGCTACCAAACAAAATATTCATTGTTATTTATTCCTTCTCACTCTCTTCCCACCACCACGAGGACGATGGAGGCATTTATCTCCAGAAGCAGCGGAAGACTTTAAACCAGCTTCCCCGGCTAAATGGCTCGTGAAATGGCGGCCAAAACTCTCCATTTGTCCGTCGCCTTCAGGCTCCAGAAACTCTCGGGCAGAAAGTTGCGGAACAAAGACTCTCTTGTGCTGCAGTGGGAGCTGGAAATGTGAGCCGAAGCATCTCCTCTCGCCGGAGAGCCGACATCAGTGAGGAGGCAGAGACGGAGAAGTTCCTCTGAGCTGAAGGCTTTCCTCGCCGTGTTGTTGAGGGGGGGGGGAGTGAGGGAGGGAAGGGAGGGTGGGGAGGGTGGGATTATCCTCCGGCCTGGTGGAGGCAAATCTTCATTTTGTGAAGGTTTGTGACAAATTCTGCAGTCAAACGGCGGAGGGAGGCGAGAGGAGCAGGAGTGACTGAGGTGATACCCAGACGCCACATTATCATTCTCACAGTTTAAACACTCGCAACAACCTCAACATCTTTTATTAGATTCAATTCAATTCAATTCAATTCTTCAACGCAGTAAGTCCATCATCTTGAAGACGTTTAGAAGTTATTACTCGATAAAGTTCTCCTTCGTCCGAAATCCCGGCGTACGAGAGGTTACGAGACTGGAGTCCATTATGATGTAATAATGGCTTCACTCCTCCTCCAGCCAGCTGTAATCACTCCTCCCCGCTTTGTTTATACAACGAGTACCTTGGAGGTGGAGACTTATGGGAGTGAGGACATGCGGTGACAAACTTCAATGTTTGACCAATCACGGCAGAGTGGACGTGGATATGGTAAACAAGATTTCATCTCCGGAAAAACAAAGTTGTGTTTTTCAGTGGGCGGGGCTTAATCACATTTACTAATGTAACTATTTGAATTAAGAGTTTTGTACAAACAGACACATACTTATGATACAATAGACGTCCAAGATCACTTTAAGACACACTTAAATCAACACATTAGTTCCCCTTAAAGTAATAACTTCAAAAATTCAACACATTAGTTGCCCTTTAATAATTACAAAAAGTAGATCGACAACGTTCAAATTTCACAACATTAATCCGAATTGGCTAAAACTGAACATGGCGCATGAAGTTCCATCCCTCTGAAACACCTTCACACTTTGTAACGCTTTGCCGCCCAGCCGACCGATCACAGCTGTCGGTCACTTTCGACCCCCCCCCCGAAATAGATGTGGAATTTTAGTACAGTATTGTAGCGAGTATCAATAAAGTTTATCTATGTATCTAAATATAGCCGTGTGTAGAAAGGCTTCATGGGAGTTCACTGTTTTGTTGGCGCCGTAAGTAAGGAGGGTGCTGTAATTAGCGTCTCGCACAAGTAGTGTAGAGGAGTATCTGCTGTTCAAATAAATCACAGGTTTGAAACAGTGTTAACAATGACAAGGATATTTTCCTTCCTTGACTGATATTAAAATATACAGTACATTTTGGAATATTATACTCGCACGAAACAGTGGGAAGTTAAACTGTGGTATTGCAACTCATTCATTCATTCATTCATTCTCTACCGCTTTATCCCAAGGTCAGGGTCACGGGGAGACTGGAGCCTATCCCAGTATCATAGGGCGAGAGGCAGGGGACACCCTGGACAGGACCCGAGTCTGTCACAGGGCACACAAAGGCAGTAAACCATTCACACACGCTCTCATACCTATGGACAATTTCCCAAAGTTTTCAATCAACCTCTGTATGTTTTTGGACTGTGGGAGGAAACCGGAGTGCCCGGAGTAAACCCAAGCAACATAGCAAATAGCATTATTAAAAGCTACAGTATATATAAAGAAAATATGATTTTGTCTGAAATAAAATACTTTTAATGATCTTAATATAAAATATAAATAGTAATTGATAATAATAAGCAGCAAGTTTTTTGCTTCACTCTGAAGAGCACCATATAAATACACCTGTGACATCACAACACAGACGTGTATCACGAGACATTTTTGCAATGTAAGGCTGAATGAATTATACGAATACAGGTTTTCTTATTCTCAAAAACGATGTTTGCTGATCCGTGGTCTCTGGACTTCCAGTGTTTCCGCTCCTGCGTCGGCTCCGGCCGACCATGAATATCTTGCGAGCCGCTCGCTCGCGTCAATGATGGATTCACGAGGGGCTTCATTGAAATTCATTGCCCCCCCCCCCCACCCTCACCTCATATCAGGGGAGCTAACTATTGTGCGAGCGTGTTCGGCAGGCAGGTCTCATCACGAACCCTCTGAAAGATGCCGCATGTGTACAGACGATTGAAGAAGAGAGAGATGCTCGGCGGCTCGGAGGAGTCTGGCACCGACAAATGGCTTCATGCTTCAGAGGGCTTTGATTTCGCAAACATTTCAGCGGGACTCGTTCGCTGTTGCCATGACGCCGGCGTAACGAGGAGAGGCCTGATTAAAGACTTCGGACGCTCCCCAGGAAATATGGAGATTCTTCCGCGTCTCCGGAGGACGCCCGGAGTCATTAGGACTCGCTCCGCATTAACCTGTGAGTCGCTCATCGTCAGAGTCCACGACCGGGTCTTTCGTCTTCAATCCGAGGGAGTCGTTGTTTGAAGAAAACAAGATATGTAATCGTACCGTGTTCTTTCTCATGTTTATTCTGTTGGAATTGTTTCCATCTCTTTTTTGTTTCCATGACGACCCACGTGGCATCAAGACCGGCTTCACGTGTTGATATGAAAATGTATGAGGGGTCAGGCGACACGAGGGGCCGTGAAAACGCAACGTTGATCGAGTCCGGCCCGTGTGCTGTGGGGGGGGGGGGGGGGTGGGATGGCGAGGAGGAGGCGGTTCTGCTGGCTTACGTTCCGCACCTCAGGTGGCTCCTGCTGAAGGTCAACCCATTCCTCCGTGGCTCGATACAACTCAGGTGATTGGAGATTCAATTTCTGCTGAAGGGCATTTAACCAGTGACCCATTTAAGAAGGCTGGCCCTCCTCTGCCTGCTGCCCGGCACCGCTGGAGAGCTTCCAACCCACGGACAGCGGCGCTGAAAACTCTCTCCCGAGCGAGGAGGGCAACGTGGTTTCGTTCGGTCAGCTTCGCCGAGGAAACGGACGACTTCCCAGAGCGCATGTGACAAGACGGTGCGGTTCTAATTTACCAGGAACGGCTTCACTTGCAGTGGAAGCAGAAAACAAATTGAAGAACAATTGAGAAGCTGCAATCCTGCACTGCGGCGGCTCGCTTCGGGATTCATGAGACCGGGGCGCCGACGGGGCCTCGTCGCCGACGCCGGCGCCCCGGTGAGCGTCGTCTCAACCCGGAGCTCGAAGCTCCGACTGCTTCTGGAGTCAGATTCAGGAGGTCGAATCTCATCAGTGGGCTAAGAAAACACAATCTTCAAACACAAGCAGGTTTTTTTCTTTTCCCGAAGTAAAGTTCTAGTCAAGCTGACTCACACAGTTTACAAAAAAAAAAGTACTTTATGGGGACAAAACCAAATTGTGGGACACAACAATTAGACGACCGTATTTCCCGCACTATTAGGCGCACCGGATTATAAGGCGCACGTTGTTTTTCAAGAAATGTAAAGGCTTTTAAGTGCGCCTGTCATATTTTGGTGCTTTCCTGTTTTATTTTGTAGTCGGTTTCCTGTTTTGGTTTGTGTCTTTGTTTTTGTCTTGACAGACGCTGGCAGGTGCGCGGCTGGGGGTGATTGAATGGCGGGTTCTTCCCACAGAAAAGGAGCGTCGCGGACCTGAAGAACTCGCCAGAGAATTGAGTTTCCAGACTAGGTTGGCATTCGTAGATTCTCTTTGCTCGTGTTCCCTATGAACTTTTTCCTGAAGACCCCTGACGTTGTCAGCGCCTTGTTTTGCTCACGTGAGTCTTTTTGCTCTTTTGTTTTAGTTCCGGATCTGAGATCCCGATCTCCAGCCGCGTCCTGCCTTCGTCCCGAGTTCCTGATTTGTTTTTTGTTTCGGTCCCTTCTGACCGCTTAGAATATTAAAAGACTTTTGCTTGAACATTTGCTCCGAGGATATTTGTCCACTTCCGCTTCTGGGTCTCCTGCCGAGTTCCACCCGTGACAGCGCCTTATAGTACGGAAAATATGGTATATACTAATAATAATTTGATTTATGTCTTATATACTTCCACGTCATCACTACCTATATACCTCCATTAGTAGAGGCCACTCTTAAATCTGAAAGAGGTTCGATCCCTGCAGTCAAACCTTGTTACAAGGTTATTATAGTGATATTATTGTGTTGCGGCCGCAGTAGTAGACCTCCGCTCTCCAGGCCACAGGATTTTGTGGCAACACATTTCTTTTTCTTTTTACCATGACAAGTTTAGGCTCCACATGTTTGAGTGACAATAGAGGTCTCCTCCTGGTTTTGGTTTTGACAAAAGTCGTAACTGCTTTGGTTCGTTTTGAAACCAAAATATGTTCAAACATCAGCTTTAAAATCTGCAGTAGTCCACTGTATCTTCTCTTCCTCAGTCATCGACAGGATGTCACAGGATTTTATTGATTCTCAAGCTACAGAGGGCATTGTGACTGCTGCCAACTAGCGGCCGAGAAGTTAAATTGCAACACAATAATGAACAAACAGTGTATAAAAGTGAATATTTGCTTGTTAAATGTAAATAAAAGTGTTTTTAATTGCAATTTGGCCGAGGGTGGTTCTCCAGGAGGTCATCCCGAAACTGGGATGAGAGTTCTTGGAACATTGATGGACAAATAGATGGAGAGCTTGTCTTTTGGCTCAGCTCTTTATGCACCAGACAGATGATACAAAGACCTCGTGATTGAGGGTAGACCCTGTTGCAGACCCGGAAAACATTGGAGAGATCCGTTCTGACCCTTGACCTTAGAGTGCTTTTGTGTTCGACCCAGAAGTAATGGAAGTTTTTTTTAGGGGGAGAGGGGTTGAGTTGGACCTCTTTGCTACAGTTGCTGCCCCTGCGATCTACAAATGTTTGGCCTGACGGTCAAGTTTTCCCCATCATGCTCCGGAGAAATGGTATGTTTCAAAGTAAACAGCAACACAATCCACTCAAAAAAGACTTTTCCCTTTGACATCAACAAGTTTTTCAGTGGCGTCCCACTCCTCTCCGCCGCCATCATCCACATCTGTTTATCGCACAAAACTCCTGCCTCTATTAGCGTCGTCTGCTGCAAACCCCAGGAGTGTGCGAGCTCACCTTGTCCAGGAGAAAATAAAAGTGTCACATTTTTGTGCGGCATCGCGTTAAATATCGACTCCCAGATGTTGTGTCCAGGGCGTCGGTAGGGGTATAGCACCTGGGACAGGTATCATCGATCTGCCTGGCGCGGCCCCGCCGTCACAGATGGACTCCGGCCCTCGGAAGCTTTTAATTAAAGAGTGTGCGAGACGATGCTTCGCAGCTGCCGGCGCCGTGAAACCCGACACCTCAACGGCGGCGTCGCACCTTGCTGCGAACGCCGCCGCGCTAATCAAAGACGCTCGAGGAGGAACAAAGAGACGCGAGCGGAACAGAGTAACCTCCACAAAAGAAGGACTTATGTCTCCGACGAGGCTCCACTCACGGGCAGTCGGGGGAAGAACGATGGCTTTCATTTCGCCAGCAAAGATGGAAAATTGGGACAAAGGAGTGATCAGAAACGGCGCTGGCAGGAGGGAAGGAGTCGCTTTCAATTGTATGCAAATGGATTCAGCCGGCTGGACCCCTGATTCGCATGGAAGACACTCGGGCTAATGAGGACATTAGGATTCAGCGACGCCTCACTCTGGGGCACGACGGAGAGTTGATGTCCTGATTCTGGATTTCTCATCTTCACCTTGATTAACCGCCACTTGTTGTGGCCATTATCCTCCGATTCATCCCGAAATCTGCAGCCGCAGCAACAGACGGATTACCAGCGCTGGCATCAGGTTTTTTGGAAGACTTGTGAATCAGTTACGCCCCTGAACCCCCCTTCATGACATCAAATGACCGCTCACCTATCGCCGTCGTGAGGAAGGACACCGTCTCCGTTTCCTTGCCGTCGTTGTAGATGGCGACGTGCCAGATGCCCGAGTCCAGGTACTGGATGAAGCCGGTGTCGTGGGTGGTGAACGGGACCAGGCTCCTCTGGAGCGCCGCCGGGCCCTCCAGGACGTGGACGTCCTGGTTCAAGAGCCGCCGTCCGTCCAGCAGCTCCACAAAGTCAAACTGCGGGAGGACAGACAACGGTGGATAATAATTCCTCACGCCCCGACATGAAAGCTTTATTTTTTAGCTAAAATGAAGTTGGTATTTACCAAATAATATCTACAAGGCTTCATATCTTCTCCATGAATACTAATGAGCGCCTCTTTCATTTTTTATCTACACAAGGACGAGTCGACTCGCCTGTCGCTCTGTAATCTGCAGCCGCCTCAAATTACCCACTTTCACCGCGGCGAGGATGAATCACCTCAAACAAAATAACCGACGCGGGAACATCCAACGAGGAATGGACTCGCGAAAGATGTAGTAAAGTAAGCTAGCTGAGCGGCTAACTTACAATCGAGTGGCGAACTTACCAAGATCACAGAATAGCTCTTTGAATGCTAATGCAAAAATGGCTATAAAACGTTAGCACGTATTTATTAGCGAGGTTTCTATGACGGGTTTTCAGCTCGATGAAAGCAATACTTCGGCAAGAAAGTACAACGACACTTTGAACATGATCGCTAACAAGAAGCCGTTAGCAACGCTAAGCTACAATCAAGTGGCGAACATACCAAGATCACAGAATAGCTCTTTGAATGCTAATGCAAAAATGGCTATAAAACGTTAGCACATATTTTTAGCGAGGTTTCTATGACGGGTTTTCAGCTCGATGAAAGCGATACTACGGCAAGAAAGTACAACGACACTTTGAACACGCTCGCTAACAAGAAGCCGGTAGCGACTGCGCGGAGGACGCTAAGCTACAATCAAGTGGCAAATTTACCAAGATCACAGAATAGCTCTTTGAATGCTAATGCAAAAATGTCTATAAAACGTTAGCACATGTTTATGAGCGAGGTTTCTATGAGGGGTTTTCAGCTCGATGAAAGCAATATTTCGGCAAGAAAGTACAACGACACTTTGAACACGATCGCTAACAAGAAGCCGTTAGCGACCGCGCGGAGGACGCGAGACATTTCTGTTGCGCTCGAGAGACAAACCGGATCTTTGACTGCGGAATAAATCACGTCGGACATTAATTCAAAGACAAAGAAAACAGGCGTGAAAAAATTGTTGAGTTCCATTTACAGACAAAGCTAAACTCGGCGGAGCAGCCAGTCAGACATGATTAATAACACGATAGCGCTCGCGCTGAGCTGCACATAGATGGGAAATTAGTGCAAAGAAAAATCTCTCTCTTAAGCCCGCAAAAGTCTGGAATCTTCCCGTGATTCATGGACGATATCGCACCTGAACCAAACTTGCTGTAAATCCTGTTTTTTTTGGGGGCGACGTGCAGAACAATGGAGAGGTTTATGAATTGGTTGGTATTCGCCGAGCACTCGCTCTACGGCGGAGAGATAGATCTTCGGCAACGGCGTCTGCATTTGTATCCCGGAGCCGAAGACGAGGTCGAGCCTCCATCACTGACTTTCCAGAGGTTCGATTAGATTTATACATAAATCATCAGGAAACACACTAAAGAAGCCTTTTTGTTATAACAAGATGAATATTCCCGACAAGAATATCGTTCTGCGGGCGGGGAGGGTCAGAGGTCACAGGATGAGGAACGATCTTGTAATTATGATTCTGAATCTCATTTTGAATAGAAGTCGTTCATTATTATACATATTAATGTCGTTATTATGAAATAAGATCTGATAATGACTTATGAATTATGGTAATATTTGGCAAATATTGATGGAGAAAGAACCGATTATCAGGAAACACACATCAAATAACTCATGCAAGAGTGAACTTTGGTTTTAAATATATGGAACAAATATTAACTCATTCATGTGAGTATTAGCAGCATTTTAGTGAGATTTAAAAAAGTATTTTTTAACATATTGTTCATTAATTTACAGACCTTTTGAGTGGAAACTAATAAGTCAGTCTTAACTCAACATTATTTACCAAATGTTAAGAGTTGATGAGGAAATAATTCATTTATTTTAGCGTCATATGTCTTGCTCTGGAGTCTCGCTAAACACTGATCTCGTGGTTAAATGCAGGACTTCCTGGTTTGGCATCTTCTCACACCTTGAGCGCCCCTCACCTGCGTGTGCGTCGGAGGTAGACCTCTCCTCCCGTAGATCCCCACTAAGGCATCTTTGCTGAGGGACACGTTGAACTTCAGGTACATGGGGTGATCGATGAAGACCTGAGACCTCCAGAAGATCCCGGCGGGGATCTGCTGCGCCACCTTGCGCCCCACATCGATCTCGCCCATGTCGATGTAGCTGTCGTCCGGGAACAGGCCGTCCAGTTTGCCTGCGGGACGAGACGTGGACATGACGTGACCCGAGAAGCTGCTGAGTCGCGAGATATTCAACCTGTCAACGTCGTGCACCAGATATTAAAATGAATTCTTATCAAACCAGAACTGACGCTGTGTTGAGGGTTTGAATAAGGAGTTGGAGGCTCCAATCATAACGAAGAACTGCAGGACAAATCAGCAACTAATGGCTCAGTTTGATGACATCACACTTTCAGAAGACACTGAGAAGCTTCTCCTTTGGTGTTTTAACGACGGTAAAAAATCTTAACAGAAGTCTGAGAGAGGAAGAAAACGTTTGTGCTTTTGTTTCTTATTGGCAAGAATCTGGCGATACCATCAAAATACAGGGGCAATAATACAATATATTGTGATACTGTAGGAACAAGAATATACAGTATTTGTCCTATTACTTGAGAACTTGTCTCTGGTGTTGCAAAATTAAAGAACACACAACTTTATTGAATATTGTTCTTATTGTTCAAGCGCTTTGTGACCCCGGTCTGGTAAAGCGCTATATAAATAAAAATTACTTACTTACTTATTACAACTTTTGACAAAGTCGTAACTACTTTTGTTTGCTTTGAAACCCAACATATTTTAAAACATCAGCTTTAAAATCTGCAGTAGTCCACTGTATCCTCTCGTCCTCAGTCATCGACAGGATGTCACAGGATTTATTGATTCTTAAGCTACATAGGGCATTGTGACTTCTGCCATCTAGAGGCCCAGAAGTAAAACAGCAACACAAAAATTAAAAAAAAAATGCTGAAGTGAATATTTGCATGTTAAATGTAAATAAAAGTGTTTTAATTGCAACATAAATCATGAAATAATCATAATGAAAAATAAAATATGATGTGAGAGCCACCCCCAAAAACTCAAATAAATAAATATATACAGTATATATTTTTAAAGCAATATCGATACATTTAATAAAATATTGCGATATATACAGTATATATATATCATATATATATATATATATCAATATATATATATATATATCATATATATATATATCACTTATTTCGCACACTACTCTCCGGTTCTACCCTTCGGTAGAACTGCAGTAGTCCACTGTATCCTCTCGTCCTCAGTCATCGACAGGATGTCACAGGATTTTATTGATTCTTAAGCTACAGATGGCAATGTGACTTCTGCCATCTAGCGGCCCAGAAGTTAAATTGCAACACAAAAATGAACGAATGCTGAAGTAAATATTTGCTTGTTAAATGTAAATAAAAGTGTTTTTAATTGCAAAAATAAATGCATAAATCATGAAATAAGTATAATGAAAAACAAAATATGATGTGAGAGCCACCCCCAAAATATTCAAATAAATAAAATCTTCTTTTTTTTATAAGCAATATCGATACATTTAATAAAATATTGCGATATATATATCACTTTTTTCGCACACCACTCTCCGGTTCTACCCTTCGGTTCCACTGTCGGACTTCAACATATCTTCACGAGAATTGTCCCTGAACACATCGTAAGAATGTCACGAAGAAGTCAAGATTATGTGGGAGGAAACCGGAGTCCTTAGGAACTTGTCCTGTCCAGGGTGTCCCCAGCCTTTCGCCCGAACGAACTCTGATAGGCTACGGCCCCCCGCGACCCTTCATAAGGGATTAAGCTGCACAGAAAATGAATGACTGGACGATACCGAGTCCAGCGCAGGGTTCCACATGACGTCACTATTAAAACCAACGTAACTTTACTTTTCCTCCCACTAAGAGAAACAAGCAACATCTGGACGTCTGAACCGACGCCGGAACACTCGACAGCGCTAACGGTAATTAAAGCTGTGATGCCGACTTAGGTACGGGAACATCAGCCGACTTAAAAAAGTGGCACATATGTTGCCGAAGGCTGGGTTCTATCACACTCGGAGGGAACGCCGACATCTGCTCGCTCGTGTCGATGAGCTCATTTGAGCGGCGAGGGCGACCGGAGCCGACGCCGCGGCGAGCCCCGAGGACTCGTGGCACCAACGGTTCCGTGAGGAGAGCGAGGCGGCAGATGGCGGCTTCCCTTGTCAAGAGTCCGGCAGCGCAGACGGAATTTACGGGAAAAAAAAAAAAAAATCCGTCTCCCTCGAAAATCTGCATAACGCGGCATCGAAGGACTCGTCGCCGAGCGTTTACGCCGAACATTAACGAGTCGATCGTCTGCTTGAATAAATCATGAGGCGAGACGGCAATGATGATTATGACTCTGCGGCTATAAAACGTTCTCAAGGAGTGTAATTGTCACTTTGGAGTTTGGCTACAGGGATTCTAATGGGTTCAAAATGGCCGCCATGACCTAGCATGATTCGTTTTCGGCTTCATTGATCTGCAAAAGCCAAAAGGACAGAAAACGTTTGTGAGTTAAATACTGGTGATGGACTAATGAAGCTTCATGAAGCAGTGCCATTATTTTCAGAGTCCACTAGATGGCGGTATGTTCCTTTGTTCTCATGAAACATCACATCATGTTTCAACTGATGGCGCCACCTACTGACCTCTAAACAACATGACACTGTTTCATGAAGCTTCATCACGACTAAATACAACGTTGGGAAAGTTGAATCTCTATGTGAACTAGTTCAAAGTTCAGTTCACCTATCTTAAAATGAACTAGTTCAGTTTCTCGTTCTTAGGTCAACATTTTCAAAAGTCAGTGATTATTATATTTGTTTAATAGTAAGTAAGTAAGTAATTTTTATTTGTATAGCGCTTTTCCAGACCAGGGTCACAAAGCACTTTAACAATCAAAACAATATTCAATAAAGTATTTACTTTAAAGGTCAAGATAAAACTGATAACACAACAGGAGTTCCAGAAAATCAAGGAAAAGCCTGTAATAGTATTATATATATAACTATGTCAGATTTCATTTCATTGTCACATCACAAACAATCAATAACAAGAAATAAAGCATCACAGGAATTGTATGCGTTTCTGTAGAATAGAGTAAAGAATAGAATACATGAAATAAATGTAAATAAAATAAGATGAATTTAATACAATAATATAAGGGCCTCTTACATTAAAGCCTTCATCAGGCAAAATTCAGTTCACTGTCGTCCAATATACGAACTAGTTCATGAAATACTATTCATGAACGGTTTTGTATCTTATAAAAACAACAGGCAACGTTGTGTACTTCAGCTAGAAATCAACAAGCCGCAGTAAAAAGAAATATATTTTTAAACATTAAAGTATAATTGGTTCACGCGAGGCCGGACATATGGATCGTCAACTCACCGACATCACCCCCCGAGTCAGAGGCGAACAACAGCGACACTAAAGCCAAGTTTTATTCCTGAACGCTCCCCGGAATATCTGTGACTTAATTGTCACGTTAGACTCTGGAGCTCAGATTAGGCGGCGATCAGCGTCTGCGTCAGAGATCTCATCATCGCGGCGGCAGAGTGAGACTTTTATTTAGATCACTATTGATTTCCGTCGACACGCCTGCCGCGGCTCCGGCTGTCTCTGTTTCTAAATGAAAAAAGACGAGTCCTGAATTCATCTATATGTTAATGCTCAATCTTCGCAGCCATTGTCGTCCGCCTGTGGCAAATCACACACACTTGCATTTTTGGCCCAATTGTCGGAGAATTGAACTTTCCTCGTGAGCGCGGCGGCGCCGGCGACGACGACGACGGCCTCGCGAGCTCTCCGGTGCTTCCGAGAGCTTCGGCCTCGGCTGATGAAAGCGTCACGTCGCCGCTGAAGAGGAGGAAGTAGCTAATCCTCCTCCAGTCCCATCGTGGTCGCTCCTAAGCCGTCCCTCCAGGAACAAACGCCACTTTCCCACTTACAACTAGTTTTATGGGATTACCAAGCAGATCTGGAGACGCCGCGGAAAACAAAACTTACTGCCGCTTCTAAATGTCAGCGAGGATACGCCGTCCTCCACGTTGTTGCTTTCCTCAGACGGCAAATGTTTCAACAACGACTGACGCAAACTTTACCATCAAAGTTTTCAGCAGTTTTTTTAGCTGTAGCTGCTGCAGTCAATAATTAACGTGAACTTCTGACCACCTTTCCGACCCCTTACTATTAACAAATGGAGCTAAAATTCTGTAGATCTTCCTCACTTAGTTTGTTATACAAATACTTTAAATGTCATAAAAAATTGCATTTTCACGGGGGTCTTATTCCTCATTTCCTCGACTCGAGTTGCCCTCCCTTTTCAAAACCTCCACTGAGAGTCTACATGCAGATTTTTTAAGCAATTTTGGTGAGAGGTTTAGAAATCCAACTGACACAAATACTACTTTAAATTTACAGACGACAAAAAGTTTTATGTCGCCAAGATTTTAGGAAACTAATACAGAATTCCAATGAATAACTGAATTTGAAAACAAAACAAATAGATACAGAGATATTTATACAAGTAGATTCATGATTATTATAAAATATGAATAATCGGATATTTATTTAGAACGAATAAACTACAAATAAATAAAGGAAAACACAATGAAAAGAAAGATATTCACTGATTTACAAAAAAAAAAAAGACAAAAATAATGACAATGATGATTATTATTATTTAAAAAAACATTTGATTTGTATTATTTATCTTTAAGAATATATTTTATTGAAATCCATTTTATTTGAAAAAATATTTTTTATAAAATACTAATGAGGATTAGAACAAGTCTTATAATTATCATCCTAATAAACGTTCTTCAATTTAAAAAATATGACAATGATGATTATTATCATAAACAAAAATTTGATTTGGATTATTTATCTTTCAGAATATATTTTATTGAAAAAATATTTTTTATAAAATACTAACGAGGATTTGAACAAGTCTTATAATTATCATCGTAATAAACATTATTCATTAAATACATTTAAAAAAATAATATGTTACAGTTTGTATTCATTCTTATTATCAGCTTCACCGAGCTGATGATGTCATCAATACATGCTTCCTGTTGTCTAATTGGAGGGAAAGACGGCAACCATGACAGTGTGGAGTTTGTATGTTCTTGCCGTGTTGTGTGGGTTTACTCCGGATACTCAGGTTTACTCCCACACTCCAAAAACATACAGAGGTCGATTTGGAACTTGGGAAAATTCTCCATAGGAATGATTGTGTGTGTGAATGGTTGTGTGTCCTGCGACAGACTGTAGTTCTGTCCAGGGTGTCCCCCGCCTCTCACCCGAAAAAAAATAGGATAGGCTCCACCCCCTCCCACCGTGACCCCCATAAAGGAACAAGCGTCACAGAAAATGAATGAATGAACCGTGACAGTGAGAACACGTGTTGTTGAGCCTCCATCAGAATCACCAGAACAGATCGGGGGGTCCCCACTCACCGTCCTCCTTCCCTCGCCGGTCCGCGATCTCCAGGCCCGTGTTGCCCAGCGGCGTCATGCTCAGGTCGGTGGGGAAGGACAGGCCGCTGGTGTTGTCCTCGGACAGCTGGTACAGTCTCTGGGTGGGCTGCAGGTGCCAGTTCAGGCCGAAGAGGTGCATGACTGCAACACAGAGGTTCAGGTGAGACGCTTAACAGGGTTCAGGCGCTGCATTAGGAGATGATGAGACCAGGGGGACATCTCTATGGACACCCCCCCCTCACCTGCAAAACCCCCCGTATACCCCGACAAAGTGTGGCACAAAAGAATGTCAGCAGAGTCTTTCAAAGAGAACACGACTGGATGATATTTCTACAAGGTTGATAAAAGAAATGTCCTCTGGAACAATGGCGGGCGAGTGAAGGAGTGTGTGTGTGTGTGTGTGTGTGTAGGGGGGCGAGGGGGGTCGACCATGACAGATCACCAATAAGAGAATGGACAAGACGAGCTTAGCAAGGCAAAAGCCACCGGGGAAGTCACCAGTCAGCAGAAACCGCCAAGAAACTCAATCGAGCGCTTTGATTGGTTTCGCTGGTTCTGTTCCGCCGGCCCCGGCAAACAAGAGCGGCTCCGGAGCCGAGCTCTTGGTTTCTTCATCGCCGAGATGACAGGTAGACAAGACAACCCCGGGGGCCACGAGCCGGACCACGGAGGGTTCAGAAGGATTTCCACGGTGCTAAAGAGGAGAACCTCGAGGTGACTGAACTCAACGCTGGTCAGGTTTTAATGATCCTCCGAGAGGGAAGTGAGGCACACAATGAAAACCATTGTCCGTTACTGTTGTGGTTGTTTTTTTTTTACTTTTAATATTCTTGACTTTTTTTACGCGTTTAATTATTTTTGGAATAACTTATTTCAACAATATATTCAATATACGGGTCTGAAGCCATGAGTGGACAAGTGAGTTATTAAGCGTCTACAATTCAATATATTGAAAGGTTACATTTTGTTTAGTTTTTTAAATAATTTAATTAAAACATATTTAACTTTACTAAATGAATGTTGTTGTTTTTTTACTCAATTGTTCAATATTCTTAACCCAATAGTTCAAAAACGCATTTTCCAAATGTAATATTTTTCATTTAAAGCCTTTTAAATTCAATATAAAAAACGTTCACAATATAACACCTACTTTTTTTTTAAATTTTATATTTAAAATACTGAAACTGAATAAAAAAAACAGAATTTAAAAAATGCATTTTTGAATTATTGGAATGTGTTGAAAAAATATTAGATGCTTTTATAATAAAATAAATGATCAAATTCTATTATTCAATGAAGACAACTTTATCCTTAAAATGTCTAAATAATATTAATTTAATTTAATATTGAAAATAATAATAATAATAATAATTAAATTTCAAAGAAAACTTAAATGTTACATTTTAAACATTAACAATCTGATGACACTAATATACGTCTAGATGTGTGAAGAGTTTCTAGCAGTTATAATGGGACTGATGCCGTTATAAATATACATTTATTTTGTATTTTATCGTCAGAACATCCTGCTCATATCACTGTACGAAGAGCAGGCGTGACTAAAAAAATTCTTGTCGTTGATCAAAACCCGACCGGTGTCGAGCATCTGGAAGAAGTTCTCCCGTGAACGACGACTGCCGGAGAAGCAGATGGTCTCGTTTATTCAACTCCCAAAGTAATTTGTTCGCTCTCCTTCCAGCGGGCGACTGCTTCTCCGAGCGCTTCGCGGCGGTCCTGGTTTCGTTTTTTTAAGCCCAGAACTCTCTTCCAACGAATCTGGGCGAGCGACGAGAGGAGGTCGCGAGCGGCTTCATCCGACGAGGATGTTGGCAGGAGTCCTCGCTTGACCCGTCAGCACGCCGGCGCTTCATCATCACCTGAGCTCACGCTGCGACTTCCTCTGGGCTCACTTTTTGGCAGGAAGTCGGTTTCCCCGGGCACGAGCCAGAGCCGACGCCTGCCAGCATCTTTCTTCGCCACGTGTGTTTGTCTGGTGCAGTCCCAGCCAGCAAGGGTGGTGACGAGGAGCCGCAAAACTTTATAAGGTTCTTTATTAGTGCGACGACACCCCGAGGCGGTCGATAATCAGATCACTGCAGCTCATTACACTCTCGCCGCGAGCCCCTCAACAAAAGTGTCCGGATTGATCAAGACGAATCTTTATCGGCTCCTCCGAGAGGAGACGACCTCGGAGGAGAAAACGAGACGACGGAGCACTTTCTCTCGTTAGAATCACTCCCGCATCGACAAGCTCGTCCGGGATAATGAAAAGCGGACAAATTGAAAAGAGCAGCTGGACCTGCAGTCGCTGGACGACAAACAACAAAAAAAAAAAAAAAAAATCCCACGTTTGAAGATCTGGCAGAAAAAGGAATGTTACGGAACTCTCCGTCCTTGGCCGGCGAAAACAAACGTTGGCGTCGCCGGAGAGTTACCGTGAAACTAACAGAAATTCAAAACAGCTGTCACTGGCTTAAATTGGGTTCATTAGCCGTCTCACCCGGGCGCCCAATTACGAGGCGGCGATAATTAATCGCTCTTGAAATTTAATGTATTTCCTCATCAGTCGTTAATTAAACGGGGGCCTCGGCCTCGATCGGGATTCAGATCTTGGTGTGAGGTCTGACGTTTTTTTTCCACGCGTCGACTCGCGCCGCGTCCCGGGACGATCTTAATGACCACGTTGATTAAGCGCCGGGGCAACAGACGTTCATGCGTGTCCGTCTCTGGAGGGACGAGGATCGGGCGTCTCCCCGAGTCTGAGGACATGGTTCTCACTGAGGATATGAGATACAATGCGACGACGATCAGAGTTCCCTCAAAGACAAAGTCAAATAAAAATGGTATTATATCCGACGATCATTGAAAAGGGTTTTTGAGTTTCATGTTAAAGCGATAGTTCAAATTTGTACTAATTTTCTACTCACCCTCATGTCGACAAAGGGTTGAGATGGGATTGTATGGAGTTACAGAGTAGAAAAAAAAGTGAAATTTGAATTTTGGGTGAAATATTACATAAAGATTTTTTTTGAGTTCCTGGATATCTTGGGTCGAATTTCCTTTTTTTTTTAAATGCTGCTATTACTGTCATTGTTAACTAATTAATTTAACCCGACAGAAAGGTTGGTCAGTTGCATCATGGGTGTTTCTTGATGCATAGCTTCCGTGTGATGTGAGTGAGTTTTGTTTATTCTTAAGATTTAAAGGTCAACTAAAGTCCCTCATCATGACCATGTTTTGAACTTATTACTTTATAAAGTTCTCCCCCGTCTGAAATCTTAGCGAACAAGAGGTTACAAGAGCAGAGACCATTAATCATGGCTTCACTCGTCATCCAGCCATCTGTAATCATGCCCCACTTTGTTTATACAACAAGTCCCTTAGAGTTGGAGACTCATGGGGTTAATGACGCGCAGTGCCAAACCTCAATGCTTGACCAATCCCATCAGAGTGGGCGTGGTTATAGTAAACAAGATTTTCTAATGTAAATATTTCAATGAAAAGAGAGTTTTGTACAAACAGACCCATACTGATGATACAATAGTACAATACAAAAATGTAATCTAGGAAATCCTTTGACACCATATATTTGTTTCAATGTTTAAACTCAACTTTTATGGTTTGATAAATTGCATTCTTAGAGTGTAGCCATGAGCTCAAAAGTGCATATGTCCCAAAGGTAGCTGGAGCTGACCTCCGGGCTAATGGCTACAACACAGGTGAGTCCACAAGGACAGAAAACTGCACACAGACACAGCACACTTACAATAAACAAGTTTAAATTAGAAACTAATTTTGCGCATCGAATGTAGCCATTAGCACCACGATGCTAATAAGCTAGCACCTGGTGTTCTTTACTGGTCTGACCTGCGTGGCTACAACAGAACGTATATCTAAAGTGAGTTATTTAGCGTCCAGGTCATGTTTACATTACTAGTTTTCCAGGTTAAAGGTTTCACCACCGTCAGTTCCATATCTGTCCAGCAGGAGCGACTCCTCGTCCAAGCTCTCTCTCTGTTGAAGCTGCTAAATGGAAATATTCCACAGCGACCAGCGGAGCCTTTTTTTTCCACTTCTTAAACGAAGACATAAATCATCTCCATAAATCAGACGGATGATGGTTATTAATGGAGATTTTAATGCCTTCGTCCTCCAGCAGCAGCTGAAATGATAGCGGCGGTAATTGTTACGGCGTGATTCCGATCTACAGCAAACGTCCTGAGCGGAGGTTTCATTAATCTGACTGGTGGCGGCGAGAGTCCGACATCTATATCTATAACTATAACTATTACTGGTCCAGCTCTGATCTCCGCCCCCCTCACCACACACAACCACATTCTCCGGGTCACCCTGACTCCCGTCTATACTATGCAACAATGTTGTTGGACGACTCCAGGACAGCAGGTGGCGCTGTGATGAATGAACGATAGAAACGTTAAAAGTTTTTCAGGCTTTGTTTTTTTTTTGCGTGACATAGATATTCTAGGATTATTTAATAGCCTATAAACAAACAAATTATTCAATTTCAAAATATATTTTTTAAGTTTATATAAAATGATTTACCAATGACAATACGAAACCAAATAATGGGTGAAGTGTAAAAATATATAGTTCACAAATGAACATGTTTAAATTATAAAAAAAATTGTATAGATCTTTTTAGCGTATACATTTTTTTTAATGAGTTTTTCATGAAATGGCTTTGTAAATAAATGATAACATCAAAGTTCTATATTAATTTTATAATTTAATTTAATTAAAAACTTAACATTTAATTAATTTAATTTTTTTATCCTTAATTTTAAACCTTAACCACAGTTTAAAAAATACACTTTTAATTAATATATATTTCATTTGATTCTAAAGGATAATGAAATATTGTAACATGTGTAAATGTTTTTTTCTCTGTATTTTATATATATTAAAATATATATTAACAAATATGTAAAAATTAAATATTTCACTAGAATTTTTTTTAATGATTTAATTTATATATTTTAAAATGTACATTAAATGTAAATTTAAATTCTTGCTTTGAGGCCACTTAAAAAACAGTTAATTGCCAGATATCAACAAATGTGTTTCACTTAAAAATATATACGTTTTAGAGACGAAAGAAAAATGAATTAATCTAAACGAAAATAGATGTATGTTGACGTAGTTTCTGATGGAAGAAGGCTAGAGAAGACATCTTTGTTTCTTCTGCTTCAAAAGAGGAAGAACCTTCAGACAAATCAACCATGAAAGTGAAACTTCTCTGCAGAGTCTTCAACCTGGTCTGAGATGATGGATGTCGAGGATGTTCATCATCTCCATCACAGTTCAACCTGCAGGGCGACCATGAACCTGCACCTCACTTCCTGTTCCCTAAAGACGTGCGTCGACAGAACGTCCGAGTGTGTCGACCTTCAACCGCAGGACGATTCTTAACTCTGACGTCCTTCGTGTTAGCGGCGGCGTTAGAGCCGAGCCGGCAGATTGAGACGGAGCGATAATGTTATTGTGGACGGGTGTGAGTGGGCGAGCAGGAGAGGGAGCGAGGGCACGTTCACCACCATTAGAACACATGAAGAAGGAAACCTAATGGAGCGAGGAGTCATGTGACGTCTGCACTGGAGTGAGGAGGTGAAGCCACCAGAGATGTCTCTTGTCCGGAGCGACTCGCACTGACGAACGTTTGCTCTTGAAATACTCATCGTAACTGTGGAAGCTTTTGGCAGAACAACATACGACTTACTGATGTTCTGATGAAGCTTCATGAAACAGTGTCGTTATTGTCAGAGTCCACTAGATGGCGGTCTCTGTACTATTTTACTTTGTTTTGAACAACTGTTCTAATGAAACATCACTTCATTTTTAAAGCGCCACCTTCATGAAGCTTCATCAGACCATCACTAAACACACTCTCACAGCTAGCTTAGCAGCTAACTAGCAAGCTAACGTTTTACTAATCAAAGTACATGTAGAGTCGAACCATCAACTGTCTAAAGAATTTTGGAACGTTTAATTTTTTTTTCAATGGAAATGTTGTTTTTTTAAGCATTGACATATTATGTAATAATATCTAAAAATGTTAATAATTGCTTTATTTAAAGGTCTTATTTGTTTTTATTGAATAATTGATTTACATTTTTTTTATGTATTGAAAGGTTTTACTGTATTATACTATACTGTCAGTGTATTGGAATGTTCAATTTTTTTTTTTAAATTATTGAATAATAATAATTAATATATTGAACGATTATGTGTTTTATTTAATAAATTAATTTTAAAAATGAATTATTTTTTTACACATAGAAAAATTTAGAATTGTATTTAGAATAAGAAATGTGATTTAATATAGATTAATCAATAACAGTATTAAATAAAATAATTAAGTGCTCTAAAAAAAACAACAATATTTTAATTCCAATAATAATAAATTAAAATTTCCAAATACTGTATTTTTTCATTGGTATTCTTTTAAATTCAATATAAAAATGGTTGTTAAATAGATGCACCAGACAATAATAAATTTGAATTATGGAGACGTTTTAGCTGAAACCTTCAGGATGAACTGAACTGAACTGAACTGGATCTTCTAGAACATTGAACTGATTCTGCCGTAGTCTTGTGTAGTCCATCTGGATGCAAGAAGCTTTTGAAGGTTTCTTCATTGTGTCTTTGAGTTGCTGCACTTTCACGGCACAATTGTTGCTGTCATGTCTCGGGCAAAATTTGGATTATATAATTTGTATAATTAAGATACATTTTTGATAATTATTTGCTCCTTGGCAGATGTATACACTGTTTCAGTGCTTTTCTAGTTAGTATTTGATCTGATTTTGATTGATTATAAGTCTTGCGGACCACATTAAACAGACTTGTGTTGACAGAACAAGTCCTCTGGATACAGGGCAGTGTTGTCTACTGGACCAGGACCCGGTCAGAGGGGGGACTCACCGATGAAGTATGCCAACAGGAACAGCAGCGTGACGGACACCAAGATGGCGCTGAGAGCGGCGCACTTCCAGTTGCAGTGCTTGTACGGCTTCTTCAGGCTGAAGGCGGGCCTGGAGAAGGTGTTCCGCGGCAGAGGACGCGGCGGCGGCGAGTACACCGTGCTGGAGGTCAGGGGGTACCCCGGCGAGGTCGTGCAATACATCGGAGAGGTGCCGCCGGGCTTGAACAGGAAGTGCCTGCGAAGGGTAGAGACGTCAGTGTAGACGAAGACAACGACAACAACAGGTCTGTCGTCATCACCCGACCCGTCAATCACTCACGGAGAAGATACTTTGTTCGTTGTCGATGTGTTTTTAATTCTTTTTTTCTGATAACCATGCGGTCAAATTTTCCGATGTCTTTTACTGAACTAACAACGTTTTTATTATTATGTTTACGTTGAAAGAGTTAAATCGCTACTCAACCGATTTAGAATATAAAAGTGTATCAGAGCCATAAGAATATTGACTGGTTGAATTAAATATTCAATATTTCTTCTGAAAAGTTGCTGCTTTTTTTATTTATTTTGATGTATTTTTACTAATTGAAGCCTTTGTTTATTGAAAGGTTTAATTAGTTCTTATTGGATAATTTTATTTAATAATTTGTTTTCTGAAGCGGTTAAATTTGTTTGATTTTTCTTTATAATGTTAATAAAAAAGTCTGATTTTCTTTTAATAAAAATAATGTTTCTAAATTTTATTTTTATTTTTAGATTTTTAAATTCAATATAAAAATGGTGGCAATAAAAATAAACATTGAATTTAAAAGGCCAAGAACAAATTATATTGAATTTGGAAAATATATATCTATATTATAATTTTGCAATTAGAATATCAAATTACATGTCTAAAAAGCTTTTTTTTTATGTAAAACAATGTTTTTAATTCAATTGTTTAATTTTTTTAACCGAATTCAATATTTCAACATAGAAATTGACAAATTAAATTATTAAATAAAATAATTAAATGCTTGAAAAAAACACTTTAATTTAAAAATATCAAAAACCATTATATTTTTAAATAATAAATTCAATCATTCAATATTGATATATATTCTGGCTCTGATATACTTCTATATGTCGCCTGCCTCATGACCCAGGTAGCTGGGACACAGAAAGACAATCAAAAGTTTGGTTGCACAGAGTAGAACATCTGCACCTCCAATAGAAGGCAGTAGAGGTGTACACCCGGGAGGAGGCCCCGGGACACAGCCAGGGAATACTCTGTGAGTGAGGAGGTTGGTCTGGACCTCGGATCAGAGGAGTTTTTCCTAATCTCCGCTTTGTGTCGTGATCAACGCACAATAATGGTCGACTTCAAGAGGTGTTTCATCAGGTCTGACTGTTCGTCCTTATCTTCGCAGGGTCAGCAAGTGCGCCGGCAAATCCAATACCGCTGCCATGGTAACCCCGACGTGAACAGTAAAGCATCCTGGGATCAATACCAGATCATTTACAGGACCGCCCGACTTGTTTATGCATGTCGGAGTGAGTCCCAGTCGACCGGGTTCAAGAGCAGCACTCGCCGCCTCAGGCTAGCTAGACTCGGAGGCCGGCGTCCGATGGGGAGCGAGCGTCGCGGTCGAGGCCGACCGGTCGGCGAGTCAGAGACACTTGGTCACGTGACCGATGCTGAGACAATTTGGGAATCGAAACAGGAAGTATGACTGTCACGAAGCAACACAGTAGCTGTGTAAGATATATTACAATATGTTTTTTTATACTATACTGTAATCTACAGCACTGTATAGATACCATTTCTCTTTATTTCTCTTTGTTCTTATTTTATTTTGATTTATTTTTTATAAAAAAATGCTGTATTTGCTGTGGCTATTGGAAAAAAAAACAATCCAAATCAATAAAGTTCTACCTTACCTTACCTTATATTTAAAAAAAAGAAAGCATTTTTTGTTTATAGTTAGTTTATGGTTTATATTTCAATATAATAAGTGTGAATAAAATAAAATAATTATTTGTACAATTAACGTCACGGCATTTGTTCATTTTTTTGGTTAAAATTAAACATCCGGCCACTAGATGGCAGCAGTCAACATCCTCGACAAAGGAACAGTGATGACTGAGAACTAGAGGATACAGCCGACGAAACTTGTATACCAATGTTTCTCAATATCGTGCCATGTAGTCTACTAATATATTGTTATTCCTAAAGTATCGCAATGTATCGTACAGTAGCCCGTGTATCATGATACGTGTTTTATCGCCAGATTCTTGACAATGACTCAAGTGGCTCCGTGTAACTCAAACTAAACCAAAGTTTTGTTACGATAGTTTTTAAGTACGAAATAAAAACTATTTCAAAACTTAAATGAATAATCCACAACTCTCTTTGACTCACTCCCTCTCAGGGAACTCATCATACAGCCGTGTCTGATCGAGCGTCTAAGGTTCGGCGTCGGGTGATGACGACAGATTTCCCGGAGGTTCCGGGGCGGATCGGAACCACGTGGACCACGGCAGAGCAGAGCGAGCCACAGAATCATGCCACCTACCCGTCGCCGCAGCGCGAAGACGCCAGGATGTCCATCTCGATGTGGTTGTCCTGAAAACTCTCTAGGAATGACTGCTTTGCTACGTTTCTACACACAGAGATGGAGATGAGGCAGGTGAGGCAGGTGAGACGCTCGTGCGGGGGACAGACAAAGACGGTGGACGGGGTAACCTGGTGGTGGATCTAGCTCTACGACACAGTTCTGGACTACAGTACTTCGGGGCGTACCTGGTGTTGTACGAGCCCTGCCCCTCTCGGCAGGCGTCCTGCTCTTCTCTGATAAACATTAGCGTATTCTGGCTCCTGGCCAGGGGGGTGATGGGGAGAAAACAGGGCGTCACTCATGGAGAACGTTCACGCACATCGTCAGTTACACGTTTACAGCGTTACACACTCGCTTCGGAAGCAGAACGATGGAGGGACTGTCCACATGCGATGAGAGAACACGATCAGTGACGAGAGGAAACCTCTTTATCATCTACATAACAGATCAACTGATCAACCGATCAATCAAGTCAACGATCAGCATTAATAGGATCTTAATTATTCATTATTTCAGTACGGTTTCTACTCATGAATAGACAAGAACAATCTTAATTACACGACTTAATTTGACTTGTTCGATACTTTAATAAAGCAATTTAAAAAATAAATAAATAAATAACGTAATGCAAAAGAAAACTAAAATTAAAATTTGAATTACAAAAATATTTTTTGTGTATTATTTCTCCTGATAAGTGAAGAATCTTGATTGCATTTTTAATACTTGTAAAATTTAATTAATGAATTATTTCATTTTTGTGCATGTAATTTTTCCTCATAAAAAGTCTCAATTTAAACACAGATATTCTTAATATATATATATCTTAATTAATTCGAAAAAATGAAATAGAAAAGCAACTCTAGTGTTATATAATTCTAAAGATTAAATGTTATCAATAATAACGAAAAAATAATAAAATAAAATAAAAATCAAATCAAATATAAAATAAAATGTTCAGACTAATAAAATAAACGTTGAGCTAGCAGTAAAAAAAATGAAATAAAAAAAAATCACTTAAACGTAATTTACAAATAAAATGATATTTATTATTATAGCAAGCGAAAATAATAAGATACTAAAAACTGTAGAAAAAAGATAATATGAAATTTAATTAAAAAATACTTTTAAATTTAAAATAATTGTTTCACTTTATTGATTGTACTTTATCTAATGAATAGGTAAATAAATCAACATATTTTAGAAATAAAAATATTTAAAATAATGTTTTCATACATTTATATTTGTAGCAAGTAAGTAATTTATATTTGTAAAGTGTGTTTAATAAACACATATTTCTCCTACAACCCCTGCTCACATAACCTTGTTACCAACTAAGCGCTTCGATCGCATCAGTTTCCACACATGCTTGACTTCTGCTAAAACTAAAAACTAAAAACTAAAAACTAAAAACTAAAAACCAAAAACTAAAAACTAAAAACTAAAAACTAGGAGCAGATTTTCTCTCGTTTCACGATCGTGTCCCACACAAATGCAAACGCCCCCTGCAGGCCGGAGTGCTCGTCAGGCCAGGACCGAGCGGGAAGTCGTACCTGGTTTCCAGCGGGATGTTGCTGTTGAGCAGCCAGTTGTCCTGCGCGTTGCCCGAGTCCTGGGGGCCGGTCGGACCCTCTGGGGGGGCGGAGCTGTCGGTGGGGGCGGGGCTGGGGTTGCTGCGCGGCGTGTAGGTGCCCCGGTTCAGGGAGTTGACGGAGGCCGCATGGTGCTGGTGGTTGGGCGAGTGGGAGTGCGAGAGCGGCAGCGGCGGCGTTCGCAGACGGGAGTGGTTCTGGAACACGGCGTCTGGAAGTAGGAGGACCAAAGTCACTACAGGAAGTGACATCACTCTTGAGTAATTTGTTTAGAAACTATGTGATAGCACACATCAGTGTTTGCGGAACCACAATCGACAAAAATTAACAACACAATTTAACACCTGTGAATGAAAGTGTAAGAACATTTCAATTTTTTTTTACACAATATTCTGTATCCATATTCAAACAACACTCTTATTTCAACAAAGTTTGCATTAAATATAATATTTATATTTTTTAATTTACAATCAAAATGCAAATTTTCAATAGGTTGGTAGATATTTGTGTATTGCAATTAAACTTCTGATCTCTAGATGGCAGCAGTCATTACGTCCTCAGCGATGACTGAGGATGAGAGGATACAGTCGACAGATTTTTTTTGACTTGGGATCAAAACAGGAAGTGACATCAACGATGACTGTCACGAAACAACACATGAGACCATAGAAAAATATAGATACACGTAAACATCGCAATACTTCTTTTACGTTACAGTATTGATATTTAATAGCACTGCTACCTGGCGATGACTGAGGACGAGAGGATACATTCAACTCCAGCAGACCCTTAAAAGCTGATGTTATCTTTTGGTTTCAAAACAAATTAAATCGATATGACTTCACAAGAGTCGTGAGGTCTATAAGAGTCAATACTCAGACTACAAATATATCACATTCCATTGCCATTGTATCGTAATACGTTTCGTCAAATTCTTACCAATGCTCACTCCTACTCATACAAAGTAAAACCTCGACTCATCTACGTCACTTTACTTCACTCACAACCTTAGTTAACAAGACATTCCTACGTCAGAGCGAGTGACGTCTTCGTCTCATCACTCGACAACAGTCGGCGACATGACTCAGATCTCGAAGCATCGAGATAAGAGAGAGGGGGAGGAGTCTGCGATGAGTCACATGACCTCGCCGCTCTAACAACAATGATTGACAGCGACACACTTTGTGTCCATTCATTTCAACATCTGCCGGCGTCCATCAATCCTCGGCGGCGGCGGCGGTGGCTGGAGAGACGTTTATTTACGGCGGCGCTGCTCCTCGCCGAGATCCGCGGCGGTAAATTGCCAATCGAGGGGGACGAGAGCGAGATATTGACGAGAAACATTTTCGATCGTCCGCCACTCGGGTTGTCTTCAAAGATCACACACACAAGTGCTGAACGTTGTTTCCTGAGGAGCTTCCACGCCACCGCCTGCGCCGCCTCGCAGCACAACAGGCACGAGAAAATAACAGAAATAAGAGAGTTTTTTTTCTCCTGGAGGTTTATGGCGACAAAGTCTAAGTTACGAGCAAACACTGAAACACTGAGCCTCATAAGACTTGAAGAGTTTACGACGACGTCAACGCGCTCGTGGGCCCTTGGCCCGGGGCCTGCCGGGGCCCGTTACTCACTTAATATCACGATGCAATATGTTCTGAAGGGCCCTCTTCAGTTATGGTGCCATAAAACAATCTTGTGTTTCCCCTCAGACCCCCCCGAGGTCGCTCTCCGTCTCCGAGCCCGTCAGCGGCGTTTTTCCTGACGCGACGAGTTACGGTCAAACAAACTTGACCGCTGGTGGTTTCACTGACGCTGTTCCTCGGACGTGGTATATTTCAATCTCGTGACTTGAATAAGCGTCTCTGACAATAGCAATCTCTTGACTTAAAACCGGAATATTTGAAAGTATTTTTTTTACTTTGAATGACAGCCCTGCTAATAACTTAAGTAAAAAATCTAATCCTGGAAACAAAAGATCTCCAGAAATGTATAGCATAATTAGCATGGTGCTAGCCGGAAAGAAAAGAGACAATAAAGACGTTAAAATAAATTCAACTAATAAATATTAAAGTACCGTATTTTCCGCACTATAAGGCGCACTCAAAAGCCTTTAAATTTCTCAAAAAAGACAGTGCGCCTTATAATCCAGAGCGCCTTATATATGAACATTACCTGGTGGGTGACTTGTTTAGAAACACAACCGACACGGTGTGGGCGGAATTACGTCATTGCGTCATCACAGGGTGGGATTAATGACTCGCATCACATCATGGAGTAAGATTACTGCCACCGTTTTGAGCGAGTGTGTCTTGTTTGTTGTACACTAAAAACTTTTTTTTTTGCGCAAAATCACTCATACACACGCTCAACCAGTCATACACGTGCGTTCAACATGTCGCGCTCTAGCTGTCATACATGCGCTCAACTTCACTGCTGCTCGTTCAACATTTGTCTGCTCACGCTGCTGCCTGAAGCGTTTTAAACATCATTTGAACAGCGTTACCATGGGAATGAACGGAGTTGTCAGAACGCTTAATATAGTTTGACTTTATCTGATTGTTTTGTTGACTTTCCCTTTAGCACAGCTTTATCTAGTGGATGCATAACACAACCCCAGTCAAACGTTTGACTGTATCTTTTATTCTATACCGCCTTGTATTTCGGTGCGCCATATTTATTAAAACGGTTCTAAAATAGGCCATTCATTGACGGTAAGTAAGTAAGTAATTTTTATTTGTATAGCGCTTTTCCAGACCAGGGTCACAAAGCGCTTAAACAATCAAAACAATCAAAACAATACTCAATAAAGTATATACTTTAAAGGTCAAGATAAAACTGATAACACAACAGGAAAACCCAGAAAATCAAGGAAAAGCCTGAACAAATAAAAACGTCTTAAGATGTTTCTTAAAGGAGTCAGTAGGTGCGCCTTATAATCCAGTGAGCCTTATAGTGCGGAAAATAGGGTAATCAAAAAAACATGACAAAAATGCAATCTAATAGAGGAAAAGTGGAAAAGTAAAAACTTAAATAGACAAAAGTATCTTGAATTAATCCTTCAGAACGAAAATAGAAAAGTGCTGAACAAGAAATTCGTGACAAAATGCGAAAAACCACTTGAGTGTGGAACACACGTAGCACATTGGCGCTCACATATATCTTATCGGTGAGTCCCGACATTTGAGAACTCTGGGCGTCAAACCTTCAACCTCCAGGTGAACAGAGGACAGTTGAGATAAAGGGTCCCCTCCTCCCATCCCCCGGCAGATGTGTTGAATCAGCATCAATTACTCACCACGGCGAGGACAGAAGAGAAATTAATGGTCGTCCATTGACCTGCGTGCACAAGAGACGAGGCGAGCGACTCATTTGTTACGGCGGCGACAGAAGAAGAAGGACTCGCGCCACAAAGGCTCAACTTTCACAGGCGGCTCGGAACCGCGGCTCCATTCACACGATTCATTTTTCTTCATAACAAATGTACGGCCGCTGACTGCCTCCCATCGGCCCTTTTTTCCGGACCTGTAATTAAGTCCAGTTCGTTAGCCAGGAGGGGCCGTGACCCCCCGGAACCAGGGGCGAGGCCAGGAATGTCTGAGTGATGACGACACTCTGGGAACAGTTCGTCTATGACGCTCTTTTGCTCACCTTTAATTTGTTTTAATTCTTACGTGAGAGTTTGCACCAAACATGACTTTTCACTTCAACTCATTAAAAAGTTTTTTATCAAACATATGATTTTTCTGAAGAATCTTATAATTTTTTTCAAGTTTAGTTTTTGTTTTAAATTGTCATTAATTGATTGATGGATATTAAGTCTTCGAATTCGAATTGTCACACAATTAAGTTCACCAAAAATAATAAACATAAAATAAAAATATTAAAAAAGAATAGAAAACATATTTATAACAAAAACAGTAATTAATCAAATAACAACATTTATAACAGCAGTAGAAGAATAAAAGTGCAACATGGTACCTGACGATAATTGATACTTTATTCAATTATTTTATTAGTATTTCTAAAATCAATAAATGATTAAAATTACTTTTAAAATGCTTTTCATTGATCCTTTTTACACAAATTATTTTTATATATTTTACTGATCCATATTTGAGGTCGTTTTTCCAAGGTAAACATCATTTCTGTTGAAAAATAATATATTTTCTCTCTTTTTTGTCAATTATATCGGTTATTTATTTATGAAGTGTACAACTTTGGAATTAAAAGTTTGCACATTTTGAAGCTTCATTGTTTAAGTGAAATTGTTGATATAATGTAATTTAATAACATCTTCAAAACATGAGTGAGATCAGCTGTCACTCAAAAAGACTTGTGACGACGCCTCTAGACCTCAGCGAGTCGGTCAAACCTGGTTGAGTCTAAGAGCACGAGTGTTTCCTCCATTTGTCTGAACCTTCTTTCAATAAAATGTAATATAAATGTATAATCTGTGTTCGTATTTGACACTGCTAATAAAGTTAATTCCATCCACGTCTCAGTTTGCTCACGCGTGCCTCACAAAGACGAGGACCCGAGCGAGAAAACAGGGCGCCATGTGCTGCTCATGAAATTATTATGGGCCCTCGGAAGCTGCTGGTCGTTCTGGGGCGACCTGCTTTAACCACTCCGCCTCGCCTGGCAGCAAACATTAGGGGGGTGATTAAGAGCTCGGGTGAAACTTCTAATTCTCCTCCAGCCTTCTGGGCGGCTCAGCATTCCTGCTTGGTCAGCTGTGAGGCTTTCGGTCAGCACCCCCCCCCCCACCATCGGCAGCAGAGCGTCCAGCTGCAGCGGGGTCCCCGACTCCGGCCCGACCCCCTGCTGCTCCGAATTAAGAGATGCTAATTCCGGGGCTCAGATCTCGGGGACCCAGCGTGCTAACGGGACCCCACTGGCAAGCCTCCCCGGGTGGAAGCCCCTCAGAGAAAGCCGGAGGGGCCGCAGGAGGAACACATGCTGGAGAAAAGACGTCAGGCTTCAGCGCCCCCGAAAAAAACACCAGAGGAAGAAAGCAAACAGGAGCCGACGCGACCGCGAGACTTAATCCAACAGAACGAGCTTCATTCAACGACACTTCTGCATTTTAAACAAGAAGGCTGGAGCGAAAACTCTAGAGGAGCAGACTCATGAGAACCCAAGTCACGAGTCTGCGGGGCGAGACCAGAACCTGGCGAGTCAGCACTTAGAATAACATCAAGTCTTACTGCTAACATGCGAACAACAAACAACATCAATAAAACATACAGAGGCTCATTGAACTCTCACAATTGTGCGTAAATGAGTTGTGGTTGTGTGTCTCCGTGTGCCTTGAGAAAGGCTGGCGACCTGTTCAAAGACATTTATATCAGTATTTTATATATTTATATATATTTATATATATATTTATATAAATTCCCAAATATTAAAAACAATTCATGTTTTTTTATCCATGTAAAGCTGCTTTTTTTCTCTGAACATTGGACTTTTTTATATTTATTTTCTTTTTTCTTTTCTATAGAAGTGTAAAATGTTCCGGTATAATTAGCATTTTAAACAAAATACAAATAATAATTGTATGCTATTTTTCATAAATATAAATTGAAATATATACCACAGATGTATACGTGGTGTTTCACTGGCAATAAAGTTTCTGATACGGAATATAAAAATCGGTGTTAACATGCTAACAAAAGAAGTTAAACAATACAAAATTAAAAATATGTCATTATAATCTGGGTTTTTTCTGAATTGAAACTAAAAGTATGTTTTTATTAATATAATATAATGTTAAATATTGTGGTATTACTTTATGTATCTTAAATTCTGCTTTTCTTTTTTTAGCACATGCATTTCTTGTAAAAACTAAACATTTTTCAATTCCGTTTGAATACATCCATCAACAACACAACACGTGTCGTCTCCGTGACAAACGCACACAGGATGTAAGATTGACTCGTCGGTGCATCGGCTCGGACCGTGAAGGAATCTGACTCTGATTTCCTGCCCGAGGCACGACTTAAACGCTAGCTTTGCTAATCCGTGTCATTGTTTAAAGGCAAATGTGCGACGCCCCCCCCCCGACCCCACCACCCTCATCTCCCTGAGTGGGGGTGTGGTGGATTGTGGGAAACTTTCAGCAGCATTAATAACTCATCCCTGGCACCACCACCACCAGCCAGCAGCACCGACTTTCGGAGTTTGATGTAATTCAACCCTTAGGGTCGTCAACTTGTGCGGCCGATCAATAATTGAACGCCTTTTATTTTGTTTTGCCGCACCGCTGGGAGACGAGTGCGTCTTTTTAAAAACAAAAAAAGAAGATCGTCGGAGAACACCTCGCTCGCCGCAGACTTTTTCAACACGTCTCAGATCTGCCGTTTGTTTTCGGCGTGGCGGCAAAACAGAAACGTGGCGGCGTGTCGAGCGGAACCGCAACTTTGATCAATTATTCACCGGCGGTTTTTTAAGACAAAGGAAGACTTGTCACATGAAACGAAGACTTCTTCGCTCAACGGTGAGCGTGCGGCGCTTAATTATCGTACTGAAGTGTTGAGTGAAAGTCGTGCAGACGTGAGAGATTCTGTTCATCGTCTTGCATCAGGAGACACTTGTCGTACAAATCACTTCCACCAGAGGAAGAATCACAAACACGACAAACGCTAATGCTTTTGTCGTAGACCAACAGAGGAAATATACATGTACTTTTACTGTCAAAACTTCACTTTGATCGAAGAATCCTCAAAACGTGTTTTATATCCTGACAGGTGGTTTGAAGGTGATGTTGTCAATGGCAGCTCGGTGGCTAGCTAGTTAGCATGCTACCTAGCTTAAGGAGTGCCAAAGATAAATCATCTCTTTTCAAAAAGATTTGTCCACTCAGTGATGAGATGTTGTGTTTTCTTCTGCCCTACTAGACAATAGAAAGGTACTCAAGCAGAAGTACTTCTAGGAATTTAACCTCTTGGAGGCGCTATCAAGCTAATCTAAATGTTAGCTTAGCTCTTACTTAGCAACAACGTTGACGAGAAACAATACATGTTTTGATTTGTTTACGTATTATCACTGATTCATTTTTTTTGTGTTTATGAAGTTTCACAGATACTTCTCTGTCTCCTCTCTGGAGAAGAAGTATTAAGAATCCATTTACCTGATTAAACCTTCAAAAACCACCTTAAATCCAGATGAAACTACACAACAAAACACAATCTGCTCCTCAGTCTCAACACTTCCCAAGAGTTTCTTTAAAAAACTTTCGGAAACGACTAATAATAGAGTTATTTTGCTGACAGGGAATCGCAACGATGGCATGACCTCCTTGGCAGAGGTATCCAAGATCCAAGAACAGTTTAGACAGACATGACAACAACAACAACAACAACAACAACAACAACAACAACAACAACAACAACAACTCAGAGGCAGAAGCTAGACAAACATGCTAGCATGCTAACAACACTTAGCTCAGTGACATGTTTGAATAATTCAGTAGTAAATTAAAAACACATTATGTGTTAGTGATGAAGCTAGAGATGTAGATTCACACAACTTTACTTTTCACTCCAGAGTGTCTGTGGAGAAGACTTGAACATGTGTTCTGTCACAAGTGTTCTGGGACCCGTCTGAGCCCAGAACAGAACCAGCAGCAGGAGTCGACCATCAGTGACTCTCTCAACTCTCTGGACGAGTCAAGACTGAACTCCACAAACTTCCAACTCTCTGTCCCGCGGCTATATATCGACCCAAACTTTCTCAGTGAAAATCCGGCGTGACCCGACCCGGCAGGTCCGGAGACAAACTCACCATCAGCACCATCAGCAGAAGCAGCAGCAGCAGCAGCAGCAGTGAACAGGTCCCCGAGCCGGTGCTAACTCACAATGAATCGGGGCCAAACTCATCCTCAGAGTCCCGGGCTGGCTGAGCCACACTGTTGCCTAGCAACCCTTTCACTGCAGCGATTGGTCGATAAGGGAAAGGGGGCGGGCATTAGAGCTGCAGGGGGGGGGGTAGTGGGGGAGTAGTGGGGGGGGCAATGCAGCTGAGGACCTGTGGACCACTACACATGTCACGAGTGGGAGGGAACACACCCACACCCCGAGCTACACATACTAACACAGACACACACACTCTCCGTCTCACACATACACACTCGTTTGCTGAGACACACCTACACACACGCACTTTTTCTTCCACCCACACGCGCTCACCTTGGACGACACACACTCTTTGTCTCTCTCTCACACACACACACACACCCACCCACTCGCATACAAACACACACACCAACTCACAAACACACCCTATCTCTCTTTCAACTGCACACAAAAATAGGCTCTTAGACAGACACACACACAAACACATGTATAACGAAACAAACTACAAGTACAAATTGTATATCTCACACACATAGTGACACACACACACACATACACACTCTCTTTCACAGTCAAAAATACACAACAAACACAAACATACTCATTGGTACACACACACACACACACACACACAAGCACATGCAAGCTCAAATGCGTACAAAACATGTGTAGAAACAAACATAGGTACAAACACAAACACACATTCATAGAAACAGACTCACACAGGCATGAGCACAAACACACGGAAATGGGTGAAAACAGACAAAGACGGGTACAAAAAACAAACACACACAATTAGTGCATAACCACATGCATGAGTTTAACACACACACGAGTACACGCACACACACACACTCACGAGTACAAACACACACACGTACAAACACACACATTAGTATAAACACACACACACACACAAGTTCAACAGACATACATGAGTACAAACACACACACATGAGTAAAAACACACACACAAGTGCAACCCCCCCACACACACAAATGAGTACACACACTAACACACATTTTCAACACACACACAGAAGTACACACACACACATACACACGAGTAAACACACACACACACACACACACACAGACTAACACACTTGTACACACACACAAACATACAAACACACTTGTACACACACACACATGAGTACAAACTCACACACTAACACACAAGTACACACACACACACCCACACCGCAGTAATTGAATAGCTAATGAGTCATTGATCGCGGTGACTGTAAAACACATTCATCTGATCACAGGACGCTCCATGAATCCTGCTCCACAGTTTCAACATACAACTGTATTTTTAATACGTTTGTTTCCAGATCGTTTCGTACTTAAAGGTTGAAACTCGTCCGACTGTGAAGACGCGGAAATTAAAAACCTTCCAGAAATCCATGAATGAATCAATAACTAATGTAGGGAAGATGATATTTTCTCCTGATGACAATTCAAATGTATTATTGTCGTGTTCGTCCATGTGTGGCTTCGTCCGCAGATGCAGCAAAATACCTTTATATCTTCAGCAATATTTATACACAAATACACACCTTTCACATGTTTGTAATCATTATCCTTTCATATGAATAAACGAGTGAACTTGTGTCTTTATCTCTAGAAAAACTAGAAAAACATCATATCAGTCACCCTGCCTGCACTCTCTTCTTCACCTTCATTTCCGCGCGTCACTCTGGCTCCTTAACCTTTGTCACTATCTCATCCTCAAACATCATGGTTCCATCACACACTTTCAATATCAACACGATCCAGAGTTCTGTTGGCTCCGTGACTCAGAGGGTGAGTCTCCCTGATGCCACCTTTTTCTTTCTAGCAGCGAAGAACACAAAGAATCTCTCGTTTGAAACTAATGTTATTATCCACCACACGACGACACACACACACACACACACACACACCGAGTTAAGTCTGACAATGAAAAACAAACAGAGCACATCTGTCTCCTCCACTTGGCTCCGGCCCGACACAAACTGAGAAGTGACTGCGACAGAAGACGGAGCTGGCGTCGCTCGACGAGACTCCATTAACCAAACATTGTTTTTCCTTTTTCCCTCAGACGCACACAGACCCGGGTCACCACTGGAATTAAAGTGAGCGAGGAAACTAGAGTCTTTCTTACGAACACGAGATAAAAAGGGCAGTTGACATCTTGACGCAATCCCTGACCTACAGTGACCTCTACTGACCCTCTCCACCACCTTTGACCCAAACGTCACCTCAATCTGCTTTATTTAGATTTTGTTCTATTATTTTTGTGACCATTTTTGTTTGTAATTTAGGGGATAATGCTCACTTTATATATATATATTTTTTAGTTTTTATAGTTGCTCTACAACAGGGGTGGGCAATTATAATTCTTCAAGGGCCACATTAATTCTGTGAATGTTGTTAGGGGCCGTCAAGCAAAAATAAAGACCTGAAAATCCCTAAAAAAAAAAGGACATTCGTCAGTAGGCCGTGACATTTATTAAGCTAAATAAGCTGCAATTTTATTGTTGTATAGATGAGTTTTTTTCAAAACATTTCTTCAACTAATTTTACGAAAATATTTTGAGGAATTAATATATACTCCTAAAATTACAGATGAAAAAGGAGGGATAAGTAAATACGTTTTATGTGAAAATGTAAATTAATAATAAATACAAAATTCACTTTTAAATGCATTGGAACCATTTATACAGGATCATACTTTGACATTACAAGGGCCGCATAAATACAGTCGAAGGGCCGCACTTTGTCTAGGTCTCCTCTATAGGGTCAGAATCCATTTTTTCTTTATTATTTAAGCGCAACAGTCAAGTGGCTCTACATTCCTACAGCACACAGTACAAAATATGAAATTCAACCAACAATTAAATTACAATAAGTACATAAAATAACATAAAATTTAATATTATTAAATATAATAAATATGAATTGACAATTATCCATCTCTTTTGGCCATTTTTTAATGGCTACAGTTGAATGTCTTTTTTTATGTTTCAGCGACAGGTTGTTGTGAGGCTCACTTATTTGATTTATTTTTGATCATTTTGTTTTATTATTTGGATGCGCCTGTTTTACAACATCGTCTTTTTAATCATTATTTTTTCCTCCCTTTTGCCCAAGGTTAAGTTTTACACCAACAATTATTTGGTATTTCTTCTTCTATTTCAAGAGCCTTTTGTGTTACACATTATTATTATGTTTTTTTTTCTACATTTAAACGTTGTTGTTGATTTCTCGTAATGAATTAAAAGATGAGCCTTAAAAAAATAGACATGTTTTGTTCTCAAGATGTTTGTCACTAAAAAGTCATCAGGAGAAAAAACAAAGATTGACAGATTCTCTTGGACTGAACCTGAAGGTTCTGGACTCACAGCAAGTGTTAGCTTTACCTCCATCAGGAAGATTCCTGCTGACTGGACTTGTCACCCGGCGTGAGATAAGTTCTCCCCGGACGCTCCCCGAAGAGCGTTAAAATACGACTCATTGACTCGCATCTAATTAGGAAACAATTAGCGATATTAACATATCAACCGCGGCTTCAGCGGAAGCAACAAATGACCGCCGTCCCGCCGAGGGTTCCGCCGGCGCTTCCTATATAAGACGCTGCAGGTTAATGACTGTGACATCGCCGCCGAAATTTACGGCATCTGGGAGGAAGAAACGTCGGGAAAGAATCATTAGAGCCGCCGGCACAATCCCCCGGTGTGATCCCCAAACAACAAGTACCTGCTGCAGACGCTCTTTATTAGCGCGCCGCCGTCGTAGCTCAGAGAGCTAGCATGGCCGTGTTTTTTTTTTAACTTCGCACGGAGAGAATTTATAATCGCGAGACGATCATCACTCCGTCCCGGAGGAGCGTCTCCGGTGGACCGACAAGCCGGTCCAACAAAAAAAGACAAAGAGCTCTTTGTTACTAATTGGACGAATGGAGTAATTCCGCTTGCTAGCTTACCTGCGCGGAGCCAGAGGGTTCAACAAATGGGTTAATCGCCGCCTTGACGGTCAGTCCCTTGAGCAAGCTTTATATCGAGCTTCGGCGTGTGCCCGGCAACATGCTAGTAGCTACGACACGCCGAGGGATCGGTAAAAATAGATTCAATCAATTTCCTTTAAATTTCGCGATATCGACCGATAAAGAATGAGATCCACTCGCTGCACTATATAAACACACACCAGGGCCAACATGGGTCAAATGCTAATGAGCATCCCAACGAAAGTCTCGTGTCTGGATCCCTTTTGGATTGAAAACAAGTCAAGACAAGGAGCTGGAGATAACAAGTCCATTAGCAAAAAGGATAGGGATGTGAGAAGATGTTGATTCGAGAGAAGATTCGGAATTTAGAAGATTGAAAATAATAGCTTAACGACAACAATCCTACCATAAGTTTTCCAAGGGTCCTACCACAAGCATCAAGACTCGTACCAAGAGCTCACCAGAGTTCTACCACGAACATCACAAGAATGTTTACAAGGGGGTCTCAAGAGTTCCTCTACAAGTAGCGATGGTCCAATGAAGCTTCATGAAGCATTGTCATTATCTTCAGAGTCCACTAGATGGCGGTCTCTACACTATTTTCCTTTGTTTTGTTCTAATGAAACATCCCATCATTTTTAACTTGATGGCTCCACCTACTGACCGCTTAACAACACGACACTGCTTCATCAGACGTCACGATCTGCAAGGTCGTCCTGGCATGAGCAGTACGACAACTTAAGTACTGTCTACATTGTGGAAGTGCCATATTTACCCAAAGTACTTTATGTTTGAGTCACATGTTATTCTTTAAACTTTTTGCTAAAAACAAGCTTAAAACTTTTTACCGTTTTTTTTGGAGAAATTCCTCTCATTCAGGCTTCAATACAAGATGGATTTGAATGAACTAATTAAAATTAACAAATTAAAATCAATTCAACTCTAAAAAGGAACAGAATACTGTGAAAATAATCCCAACTCTTAGTTGACATCAGTGTGAGTAGAAAATGAGTGTAATTTGATCGCTTTAACTATTCCGTCAGAAGGACAACTGAATAACACCAACAGAAATTAACTGCTATCAGTAACACAATCTTTAACAGATTGACAATATTACGGCTCATGGACGTCAAATTAAGAAGTCGATATATGTCACAGCATTGCCAGTTTAATCACTTTAAGTAATAAAAGAGTCAAAGTAAAACGCAGGTTTCAGTCAAATCAAGCATTATAAGGTACTAAATTTAAAAGTATGGCTTAATGTGTTTTTCATACTCAAGTCTGTTGTTCATTTTCAAAAGAATACAACTAAGTGTTTACCTTTCATATAATCTATGAATACAGTATATACAGAAAATATTATATATTATAATCATGGGTTTTATTTACAAAACAATGTAAACAATATCATTACCTAAAAGAGTCTCTCAGTGGACCTTCCATGAGAACCATCAACCGATCAACCGTGAAAAAACTGTCACCAAACCCCCCCCTCCCCCTGTTGTTACAGGTGTTCCACAGACCAGTCCAGCATCTTCAGACACGCATCAGTAGAAACAGGTTTTGGTCTCCAGACACTTCCCGACGGGCCTGACAGCAGACGCCGGGCATCCAAGCGTCATCATAACCTCATTAAGCAGCTAATTGTGGGAGCAAAGCAAACATGACGTTGTTTACTAATATGGCAGGACTTCGTCGCCCCCTGGAGGAGCTCACGGACAAAGACCGCTAAAGACGGTTTTCTTCGGCGATGAACAATCCCGCGGTGGAGTCGTGAGAAAAGTATATTAATGTGAAGTCGAGCCGGAGTACAGCAGTGCTGACTCACGAGTCGAACGAGTGGAAAAACACCAACAACAACTTCCCTCAATCACGGTCTCGCGTTTCATCATCAGAACCGACGCGAACATGAGATGAAGCTTGAAGCTCTACAGAGACTTTCTTCAACCACACACTGATTCAGAAGACCACGTTTAAATACCCTTTAAGTATTTATTGTAACAAGAAACGATTGAAATTCTTTAAGAATTGAACTCGGTGCTGCCAGAATATTTCTCGTTCAAAAGATCACGTTGAGGTAAACAAGTATTGTTTAATTGCCAGTATTTGAAGTTATTTTGTTTACATTGTTAAAAGTTGTACGAATGTTATCATTCAGGCGATATTGTTATTCATCTCATATAATCCATTGGAACTGCTGTGAATACATTAGAGTACTCTAGCCTGAATATACTGAATTATATCATTTGGTTATTTCCGTGTATACATTCCTCAAATAGTTATAACAATTCTCTTATAAATCAGTCATATCGTGAGCAAATACTTTCAGTGAATATCACCGTATCATATCGCTGTATTGAATGCAGGATATATACATCCCTATATATATATTTAAATGATCAAAACATGTTTAAAATCGAGATATAATATTCTATATAATAAGAGCGAAATGGAAAAACTTGATACACACTATAAAATTATTCATTCATTCATTCATTTTCTACCATTGATTCCCTTATGGGGGTCGCTTGGATCCTATCCCGGTTTTTTCAGGCGAGAGGCAGAGGACACCCTGGAAAGGACGCCAGTCTGCCTCAAGACACAATTTCCTAATCGACTTCTGTATGTTGTTGGACTGTGGGAGGAAAGGGGGAGAACATACAAACTCCAGAACTCTGAGAAGAGACATCCTTAACCATCAACTGGATCCAGAACCAGAACCCAAAAGTCCACGATGGAGCTGCAGGTTTGACTGAGTGACGGGTTTGTCAGTTGTTTTTTTTCAGGGCCGATCGGGATCACGTCGTCTTTGTCACGAGCCCGTTTAGAGAAGCCGGGGTTTGAGTGACGAGCCACCAGAGCCTGGAATCGGGACGGAGGCTGTTTGCTCTCGTTCTTACAGGAGCTTCCGTTTATTTGCAGAGACAAACGTGGAAATTTCACCGCGTGCTGTTTACCAGGAAGGCGGAGTGTGTGCGCGAGGAGAACACGGGGATCTATTTTCGTGTGGGCTCAAAGCAAACGCTGGTTTTCTCCTCAAGGGCTGAGTCGCTTTTTGTCTCTTTTGATTTGTGCAGCAGTTGCGAGTCCGTTCACCTGCTTCACGTCAATATCGCGTTTCGTCCGCAACTCTGGCGCCGTCTCGGTGTCCGGCCCGAAAGTGGTCGTTGCTAATTTGTTGCTGAAGACGCCGCCGTTAGCCTAAAGACTCGGCCTGTTAGGACGCAGCTAATCCAAATAATGCTTTATTAATTGACTTCTATTTGCCCACGAGCTCCTCTGTCAGACAAGGTGCCTTAATTGGATATTTAATAGCTTTTAAATTGCCGGAGACTCATCAATTCTTCTGTTCAACATCCGGGCCGACGACGCCGGGGTCGCTGAAGCAGCCGTAGCCAGGACCGGACGACCACGTCACCGATCCGACGCCCCTGAGACCCCCAGGAACTGCTTTTAAGGGGGGCACTTCCCAGTCCAGCAGGGGGCGCCAACACATCTGACGGATTCAAATGAAAAAAGGTAGACCTCGGCAAAGTGCAGCCCTTTGACTGTATTTATGTGGCCCTAATGAGGTCAAAGTTCATGTAACAATTCATTTTTGCATTTACTGTATTTCTATTCTATTGTTTTGTTTTAGGTTTTTTTTTCCTATGCTTTTGTCATTCTCGTATTTATTTTCCCCTTGAAAACATTTAAGTAAATATAAAAAGTAGTTTTAGTTATGTAAATGGATAATTAAATAATACTTTATATCATATTTATTGCTTTTTATTACTTGATTTTATACTTTTCGCTCCAATTATTTTTATGCGATGGCCCAACGAGAAACCAGTGTATAAAATGTGGCCCCTGAGGAAGTTTATTTGCCCACCGCTGTAATAAAGATCCTGCTTATGAAGAGGATGCTAAGATGGTGAATGAAAATAAATACATTTACTCTAACTAAATATAACATTGTCAATTGTGCTTTGACTCTGGTATCTTATTGTGTAAATGACCAGCCCTCTAGTAGAATATTATCCAATGGGCGGCATTCATTGACATAAGCTCCGCCCATTGATTCAGAGCGCTAGAAGATAAAATGTTATGAATTAAAAGGCAACGTCTTCAAATTATAATTTTGTGAATTCAAAGCAAGACAAAAAAATTTGGGTCAGATTCTCAAATCAACTCTTAGAGCTTCACTGAACCTCCAGTCCGACCCTCAGACGCCGGCCCATGTCCCGCCGGCCTCCACTTCAGAGCCGGGCGTCTGCAGAACCGTGATCCGCTCCCCGTCCCTCCAGGCGGGTCTTTGTTCAGAGACACCGAGTCCAGGTCTCTCCACCTCCCGACTGCTAACAACATCCTGCAGGCTTCTGTCGGCCGTTGCAGGAAGTTGCTGGTAAACGACCCGTTTTTTTTCAAAACCGTTGACAGCTTTTATTCCCACCACGACACAAAAGTGATGAAAACAAGAAGCTCTGGGTCTCCGCTGACAAATGATTGACACTCAGAGCTGTTTCCGAATGATTGACACTTTTGATCACGATAAATACTTTTTAAAGAATCGTCTAAGGGAAAAAAAACAAAACTGTGTTGAGATGTGAAAGTGTAATTGTGGCGTTTAAATTCAACTTTTTGTACCATTTGATGCTCAATTCAGGACCAATCCGACCATAAATCAATATTGAAAATTTATCCAAATGTTTATTTTAACATCAAACTGTTCTTTAAGGTTTATTGTAAAATGTTAATTTGTCAAGCTTAACTTTGAGTTCAAGCCATTTAAAACAATAGTTAATCTTTTAATATATATTTAAAAAATATACATTTTAGCCAAATATTTTCAAATTTGAGATGTAAACTCTTATTTATCACGTTTTTAAAACTTTTCAAAACATGATTAAAATACATTTTAATAGCAATTAAGCCCTTATTTTTGGAATTATTAATTGAATGTCTTTAAATGCTGATTCAAGGATCCAAGATTGATTAAAGTGACAAATTATATTTTGTGTATATAATGTACACAATAAGCTTCTCTGCTGCCCCCTAGTGTCTACATTTGGAACCTTCCATACAAAACTTGAGCGGTTCAAAAACAGAGTTGCACAGTTGACGGTTCCAATCTACTCTACTCCAGGTCTCTGTTAAATGACTGAGCTCTAAACTCATCATCAGATGTGTTTTTATTTTCCAGGATCTGAAACATGGTGTTGTGAGTCTGTGTGAGGCTGTGATGTGTAACCGAGCATCAGGAGAAGCTACTGTCGCCATGACATGTTCCACCTCTCACTCTCTTACGTAAAAGCTCTTTGAGTTGATGCCGAGATGAAGAATTGATTTGCCTCACAGCCTCCGCCGAGAGCACAACAGTTCAACGCTTCCATCCTGGCTTACGTAACACACTTTGCGTTGATGGTTTTCGGAGGTAATTTCACACCCGCTCCTCCGAAGGTTCTGGAACTTCCTTCGCATTTCAAAGACCACTCCCCGGATGAAGGACCTCGGTGATCACGCGTGTGGAACAATCGCTGGACAATAGAGCAGCACTTCGAGCGCACATACCTCTGCCAAGCAGCTCATGTGACTTGATAAAAACATAAAATCAAATTAATAAAACAAAAGTGTTCGCTCCCAGGAGGGGATCAAACTTTTGTTATTTTGTGGCACTGAAATCACTTGCTAGTACAAGAGTAGTACAGAGTATCGAAACATGTTTAGTTTAAGTTCCATGCAATATCAAAACTTGATAATGGTAACATTTTAGTATAGACAGCTTATTGAGTTGCCATACTCTCTAGATGGAACTACAGATTACACCGTGTTAACTAGTTCTTGAAAGAGAAACCTGCAAAACATTCCTGTGTCCAGATGGTAGAGTTTGTATCGACACTAACATGTTCAACCGAATATGAATATTGATTCAAAATATTTAGTAAATGCGAAAATAAACTTCTGTTACAACATGGAAACTACAACTATGATAAAAAAAAAGTATCAGGTCTAAGGTAGTGCAAAATAAATGATGAACAATCAGATGGTATCGTTAATTTAGAATCTGATACCATATATTGCGATACATTGCCGTACTGTAGTAAAAAGGATATATTTGTAGTATTGCCGAGTGGTGTTGCAGAACTTACAGAAGACATGACTCTAGACGAAGTCGTAACTACTTTCATTTAAAAAAATTAAAAAAATGTCCAAACATCAGCTTTAAAAGCTGCTGGGGTCGACTGTATCCTCTCGTCCTCAGGCATCGCCAGGATCTCAAAGATTTCCTTTGTTACTTTGGCTGCTGAGGACGTAATGACTGCAGCTATAGTGCAAAAAATAAATAAACAATAACCATTTAATGGTAAAGTTACTTTTGAAAACGAGTATTGTATCCGGATACAACATTTTATAAACAATAAAAATAAGATGGAAATGATACTTGGAGAAAAAAAAAAGTATCGTACACAGATACAACATTTTAGCATTGATACGTTTCTGAGGTTTTATACTTTTGACAACTTTACCGTATGGAACCACAGATTACGCTGTTCAATTGTTATTAACAGGGATGTTGCTTGATCAGCCCTTCTGAAGCAACCTTCAAAACCTTCCCGTCTCCAGATGAACTAGACGACAACACTAACACATCACTGCTCATGTTGGTTATTTCTAACACTCCTGAAGTTTCAAATTCATTTGGATACAGGAACATAAAGGCTCGTCCCATTCGAGAAAACTGAAGCCTGTCATGTGACCAGTTAAAGGTCAGTTGAGTGTGTGACGTCGACTGCGCTTACACATTAGCATCACGTGCTAATTGGCCGCGTCGATCGGGGAATAAAACAACGGAAAACGCTCTTTCAGTTACGGTGATATCGAGGCGACTCATTTCTAGCCAGTAACAACTGAACACAATTAAAAATCCATCACAATTAATGTTAATCAAATTAGCTGACACACTAATGAGCTGAAACCTGTTTACTTCGCTCGGCGGAAATAATCAAGTTAAATTTTTAACAACGTTCACTCGTCGTAACACACAATTACGACCAGCTTAATTAGCCAACACTGGACGCGCACAAACAGAAAAGATCGTGACCACCTGTTAGGAAAAGATAATTTTAACAAATCTGTGAAATAAACTGTTTAAAAACACTGATCATTTATTTAAAAAAAATAGGGCAACGTCGCGCCGAGTCTTGTCTGCGAGATTCAGCTGACGCCGCCTGCAGCGTCGGACTCGAGGCGTCGACACACGCGTGACTCACGGAAAACTTCCAGTAACAATCACGGTGGCTGAGCATCAACGGCGGCTGCTTTCCTGGTCGAGTCAAAAATCCAAACTGTCAGCTGGTGACGTTATCAGGTCGCACGCTGACACGTATCCCTGGCGCCAAAAACCGAAGATGACTGATGCCGGAACACTTGCTGGTGACAAAGCTGAAGAGCAGTGATGGAGCTTCTGGAATCCCACCGAGCGTGTCAGATGGATGTCAAAACCTGTGCTGCTGGAATGACGAAGAAGACTCGAAAAGCTGTGAGCAACACGGGGAGGGGAGTCTTTGCTGCCTCAAGAAGACTGTACCCCAGGGGTTCACCGGACCTCAGGAGTACAGGTTTTTAAAAATCTAAGTATCTTGACATTCAACTCGTGTTCAAATTTAACTTCCAGCCACTATAATTCATTACGTCCTCTGCAGATAGAGGAACCAAGAAATCGCACTAGATCCCACCTATAACTGAGGACGAGAGGATACAGTTGAAGTGTTGTTCTCAGTATTATCTTGATCTTTAAATTATGTACTTTTTTGAGTATTGTTTTGATTGTTTAAGCGCTTTGTGACCCTGGTCTCGAAAAGCGCTATATAAATAAATATTACTTACTTACTTACTTACTTACTTTTAAAGCTTATGCTTAACCATATTTTGGTTTAATAACGAATTAAAACAGTTACGACTTCATCAAGTGTGATGTGTTCTGCAAATTCTGCAACACTAGAGTCAAGTACTCGACAATACTATAAATACATCGATGCTCCTGTATTATTGTAGTATATCACGATATAGTATATCGCAATTTATCGTGTTTTTGCCCCTGTATTGTTATGCGTTTCTTATCGCCAGATTCTTGTCAATACACACCTGTATCTTAAGTCTAACCATATTCATATTTATTGTGAAAAAACAATTTGAGTGATGGTGGTGACCCTGAAAATAATGACACTGCTTCATGAAGCTTCATCAAACCATCACGAGTTGACGAAATATTAATTATGATAACTACAGGTAATAGAAATTCTACAGCTACTGCTAATTAAATTAGCCACATTATTGCTAACAGAATCAGAGGCTAAATGTTCGTCATGCTAGCACGACCACAGGAAACAGCTGTAACATAATACACACATTCAAATGTCAGATGATGGTTTTGCGAATTAGTTTTTTTAGCCTTTTTAAAAGGAAAATAAAAAAAGCTTGGGTCATATTTATAGATCTTACTAAATTATTTCATGTCATGATCAACCTTTGAAAGTAAATCAATATTTTAATTGGAAAAAAAAGGATAATGGGGAAAAAATATATATTTTGTTTACATCAATAAACAATTTATTTTTTTAATGTATCGAGCAATAATCTAAAGACAAGAAAAGTGATTTCGCCGAATACCTCTTTTGATGTTCGGTCATCATCTTGGGATGAACATTTCTTTTCTCCGGCTCGGTGACAGACGAACCCACATTACTTCACCTCTAATAAAACGTCCTAAATCGTCGAAGTAACCTCGAGAAATCTTCGTTCCACTCCGAGCCAGCTGTGAAGCGACTCGGCGAGTGACCTGCTCTAAAAGCCTTCAATTTGTGCCTCTGAGATAAGAGCGGCGGTTCGGCGTGACAGCGCTGCATTAGCCTCGAACCCCGCGAACAAACCGGCAGCTGCCGAGCTCACTCCTCTGGGGGGGGGGGAACGGTGAACATTTCTCAAGGCCTTGAGAAACAGCGAGTGTTGTCGGATTGTCCAGTCGTGTTACGAGGCCGCAATCTTATTTTCCAATCATGTCACGAACACCTCTGAGCTCGGATTTGTGTCCAGGCTTCAGCTACGCTCGCTAAATTCAATTCTCAATTTCCTCTCAAGAAATCCACACAGCCCTCCAGGAAGATAAAAAACAAACATGGCCGCTGTGTTCCCGCCACAAACATGAGATCAAGGCTCCGATAAATGTACACCTTTTGACACTTTGACCTTCAACTCGGACACCTTAGTGCTCCAGAATAAACTATTAAATTATGTATTTCAATCACAAGTTTTGACAGTTTACAAACACTTGTTTACATACAATGATACACAATCTTTTAGATCAGGGGTCATCAACCTATTTTGCACCTCGTACTGGTTTAATGTGGGCTTTATATTCACAGAGCGACCTTCATTTAAAAACATTTATCCACTTAACAGGTTGATTTTTTCAGTAAACTTGACTGAAACCAGCATCTTAATGTATCAAAAGTCAGAGACTAACGTTACTTAAGATTAAATACGATTTAATAAAAACACCTTTAAGACAATATTAATCAATAGAACAGAAATTATATCAATTATTTTCTCTTTCTCTTAACAAATGCCTCGCGGTCTGGTACTAGTCCGGACAGGTACTTCAGGAACCACTGTTCTAGAAGATGAATTGAATTAAAAGACAAAAAGACGGAAATTCTTATTGTTTCTGCCACTCAAGAACATTTTTACTAGAAAAAAATCGACTTTATTGGTAATTGATGTTTTTGTTGTTGGAGATGTTCTGATGAAGCTTCATGAAGCAGTGTTATTATTTTCAGAGTCCACTAGATGGCGGTCTCTGCACTATCTTCCTTTGTTTTGAGCAACTATTTTAATGAAACATAATTTTTAAACTGATGGCGCCACCTACTGACCTCTAAACAACACGACACTGCTTCATGAAGCTTCATCCGACCATCACTCGTCCAAACTAACAAGGTATCTCAGTAATTTCATATTTATATCTCTATACGTTATTTGATCTTATTTTGAAATGCCTGGCACATTTTAGTTTTAAAAATAACCAGCAAGAGTTCTGGTCGTTACATAAAGGTTTTCATATCAACAGATCGTTAGACATCAACCCAAACATTCCGAGAGTCTCACCGGCGACTTCATCAAGTCGTCCGTGAATGAAGTATCGAGTCTTTTGCGGAGCAGCCAAGCGGAAGTTTTATTCTCCTCGGAGAGCACGCAGGAGCGGAGGTGACCACTAATTAAAGAAAATATATCCTCATAATTATTTTTCTATCTTATCTTGGGCTGCAGCTCCTCTGATCTCTGCCTCCGCCGCCTTCATTACAGTCGCTAATTGGTCTGACTGGAAGGCGGGGAGAGGGGGGGGGTCCTCGAGTCAGATTCACAGAATCTGGAAACAAACAAACCATTGGACGAGAAGAAAGGACTTGGACTCCTCGTCTCTGCGTGTCCTTGATCACTTTCGTTCTTCTGGTAAATCATGTCAACAAGCCAGATCATCTAGTAACAGTCATCACGACTCCTCGCCAAGTCAGGTATCCTTGAACATCTCCAAGTCTTGACACCCGAGTTTGATGAGAAAACCCACGTGGAGTCCTTGAAAATGTAGCCTTGTTTCCCTCGCACTTCCAAAATCTATATTTTTGTGATAAACTGAGGGTTTTTTAAGACTTTTTAAAAGTTGAAATTCAAAACAAAAGTAACGGGAAGACAGACAGCTCTTTGCCTGCGGTTTTACAGATTTGTTTTTATCGGAAATATTTAGAAACGTCAATTTTATTTTGTGGAAAAAATACTTAAGACTGCATCCCATATTACGGTGAAATGTTTTGGTTGTGAAGACCACCATAGTTTAAAGTTAATCGTCAGATTTCTGTGTAAATGTACAACTTAATATCTTTAAAGCCTCTATTAGTTAGAAAGGTAAACAATGGGTTGATTTCATTGTCGATTTATTGGATAATCCAGCTGTCAATCATGACTTGATGTAGGTAGGTAGGTAGGTAGAACTTTATTGATTTGATATAAATTGTTTTTTTTCCAATTAGCCACAGCAATACAGCAATTCTTCATAAAAAATCAATAAAAATAAAATAAGAACAAGAACAAAGAGGAATAAAGAGAAAGAAAAAGAAAGAAAGAAAGAAAGAGAAAGACTGTCATGGCTGGTGTGAATGAAATGTTCTAAGTCCAAAAATTGCCCAAACTTCACGTGACTTTATGACGACACCTCATACAACTTCACCGACTGAACGTTCCCCTATTTATTTAAGTGAATAATGCCACACGAATTACTGAAGAAACCTTCAAAACCCTTCTGAGTCCAGATGACAAACACATCACCAACTAAATCTACTCACTGCCAAGTTAGTCCACGTCCAACCATTCCCAAATACCTCAATGAAATTCACGTACAACTTGTGGCCACTCCTTGGCAGAGGTAATTGTGTAAAAGTGTCCAAGTACACTCTAACAATGTCCGCCGCCACCAGGGCCTGGTCATCTTCTTAATCCCGTCAAAGATTGACAGCTCGTGAAAGACCTCTTAACCTGATCCAATTTTGCCGGGATACTCGTCTTTCCTGAAAGTCACATAAATATAACATGAGCGTTGATAATTGGCAGGTTTCCTAATGGAGGGAGGAGGGGCGGAGAGGTCGCCGGTTCGATTCCTCGGCGGACCTCGGCTCATCCTGCCGGGCTCCGATCCCCAGCAGGATGACGAGTCCTGGTTGCTCCGTCGGTTCAGTCAGCAACACTGGGGTAGCGCGTGTGCAGCTCCGCAGATAACGGCCCAGAAGTGTCCGCCCGGACCGCTAAACCCAGAAAATTAGCCTGCAAATGAGCCGGAGAAGATCTTTGCTAATCCATAGTCTGACGCTGCCAAAGTCGACAAATAAATAAACTTGTGAGAAGCACTGGGACGGAAATAAGCGGCTGCTTGCCTGAGGAATCCCGCAGTGATCCGTCTGAAGACTCCATGAGTTTAGATATCACAATTATGACACTCTCTCCGATGCTGCTCCCATGAGAAGTCAAGACTGGCATCTTATCCAGTATGAGCGCTACTGAACCACCAGGGGGAGATGTAGAGACTTTTCAGTGTGCTATTAAGAGAATTACGCCAGCAGAGCAAATGAAGTTTTGAAAAGACTTTGGCAGATGAGGATAGTGGACTATGATAGTAGGGTTGAAAAAAAGAGTAATACACCTAAAAGATAGCTGATGTTTAAACATTTAACACAGATTTCAAAACAGCAGTTACGACTTTTGTCAAGAGTCATGTGGTAAATTCTGCAACGCCAGAATCAAGTACTCGACAATACTAAATATATATCCTTGTTTCTACGGTATCACAGTATATCGCAATATATCATATTGTTGCCCCTGTATAGTGATACATATGGTATCGTCGATTCTTGCCAATACACACTTCTAGATTATAGTTTATTACAATAGTGTACGACGTCAGAGTACGACGACAGCATACAACGACAGCCTACATCCAGAGTGTACGGCCACAGAGTACGACGACAGCGTATGGCCACAGTGTACTGCAACAGTTAACGGTCACAGTGTACGACAACAGTGTACGACAACAGTGTACGACAACAGTGTACGACGACAGTGTAGGAAGACAGTGTACGAGGACAGTGTACGACGACAGTGTACGACAACAGTGTACGACGACAGCGCACGTCCAGAGTGTATGGCCACAGTGTAGGACGACAGTGTACCACAATAGTGTAGGACGACAGTGTACGAGGACAGTGTACAACAACAGTGTAGGATGACAGTGTACCACAATAGTGTAGGACGAGAGTGTACGAGGATAGTGAACGACGACAGTGTAGGACGACAGTGTATGAGGATAGTGAACGACAACAGTGTAGGACGACAGTGTACGAGGATAGTGAACGACAACAGTGTAGGACGACAGTGTACGACAACAGTGTAGGACGACAGTGTACGACAACAGTGTAGGACGACAGTGTACGACAACAGTGTACGACAACAGTGTACGACAACAGTGTACGACGACAGTGTAGGAAGACAGTGTGCGAGGACAATGTACGACGACAGTGTACGACAACAGTGTACAACGACAGCGCACGTCCAGAGTGTATGGCCACAGTGTAGGACGACAGTGTACCACAATAGTGTAGGACGACAGTGTACGAGGACAGTGTACGACAACAGTGTAGGACGACAGTGTACCACAATAGTGTAGGACGAGAGTGTACGAGGATAGTGAACGACAACAGTGTAGGACGACAGTGTACGACAACAGTGTAGGACGACAGTGTACGAGGATAGTGTACGACGACAGTGTACGAGGATAGTGTATGAGGATAGTGAACGACGACAGTGTAGGACGACAGTGTACGAGGATAGTGAACGACAACAGTGTAGGACGACAGTGTACGACAACAGTGTAGGACGACAGTGTACGAGGATAGTGTACGACGACAGTGTACGAGGATAGTGAACGACAATAGTGTAGGACGACAGTGTACGAGGATAGTGAACGACAACAGTGTAGGACGACAGTGTATGACAACAGTGTAGGACGACAGTGTACGACAATAGTGTAGGACGACAGTGTACGACAACAGTGTAGGACGACAGTGTACGACAACAGTGTAGGACGACAGTGTACGACAATAGTGTAGGACGACAGTGTATGACAACAGTGTAGGACGACAGTGTACGACAACAGTGTAGGACGACAGTGTACGACAATAGTGTAGGACGACAATGTATGACAACAGTGTAGGACGACAGTGTACGACAACAGTGTAGGACGACAGTGTACGACAATAGTGTAGGACGACAGTGTACGACAATAGTGTAGGACGACAGTGTACGAGGATAGTGAACGACAACAGTGTAGGACGACAGTGTACGACAATAGTGTAGGACGACAGTGTACGAGGATAGTGAACGACAACAGTGTAGGACGACAGTGTACGACGACAGTGAACATAAGCAGATGAGCAGATGGAATGAGCTAATTACTATTTCAAGTTAGATAGAAGTTAGGGCACAACAGCAGCTCAAGCAACTTCATTGTGAGTGGATGCTACGGAATACCGTAAGTGTACTCGTACTTGCTGAAAAAGGGACAATAATCTTGGGCAAACAAACCTCAGTCTACTTTCTTTCTTTCTTCTTCTCTCTCATCTTCACTGGGTTGTTTCTTTTCTGACCGTAACATCGTGTAACACCTTGTGGTGAGTTATAAACTGGAATCTGAGCGGTCGATTCTTCTTCTTCTGCTGCTGCACCAGGATCACCTGAGGACTATCAGATGTTTCCTCCAGAAACTTTTTCTAAAAGTTTGCTGGATTGTTACAGAGTGTGAGGTGGATCGCCTCCAACAGCGACGGCCTCAGCAGAACCACATAAGAGTGAAGAATGCGGCGACTCCTGCGGCGCCCTAGAGCCGACAGCGGAGCTTTACGATTATTGAACTTAATTTTGCGAGCAACAAAATGAAAGTGCAGCGCGTGTGAAGGAAAACATGAAGCTGCAGCAACTCTGAATGGTCGTGTATTATTCTGTTTTATCTTTTATTGAATCTGTTTAGCACCACACGGAGGAGGAAGAGCTCGACGTTCTCTCTCTGGGGTGTTTGAAGAAGCTCGTCCGAGAACAACCGTGGAGTTGAACTTCGCTTTCAACCCAGTCGGGGGGCTGGGGGGGGGGGGAATGGGGCACACCTCCCCTGACTCTTTAGAGGATCTGAGCGCCACCATGAGGCCTTTGACCCTCAGCGCTCGAACGTTCAGTCTCGACTCGTACACTTTGAGAGAAGAAAGTTGCTCAGCTGGAGTGGAGCTACTCATCGTCTCCGAGAACAATGAGACCCAAAACTGGGTTCTGAGTCACTCGTTGCAGCGGATCAGGTCACAGAAGCCTGAGAGAGGGAGGCTGCGTCTTCATAAGAAATCTCGTCTCACTAAGCTGCAGGCGGGATGACGGCGACAGAAGCAGTGACTCAGAGAAGTCTCTGAACATAGGAGGAGTAAATCCTGCCGGAGAGACGACATGTTTGAACAAGTGAGCTGAAGGGAGAAGACGGCCGGACCGTCGGAGCCGACTTGAAGATGTCGCCATGGAAACGGCAGGATCCGGTTTACCTCGGGCCAACGTTCCGTCCGACGCGTTGCGAAAGAATCGTTTTATGTGAAACTAAACATCTAAGGGAGCATGTGACAGATCTTGGTCAAGAAAACCATCTGCAGAACAATTTGCTTCAGCTCTAGTTTGAGGAAAGAAACACCTGTTGATGTTTACGTATATTTGTGGATTTTTAACCTGTGGAATCAACCTACAGGAGCACAAAGTTGCTACTATGAAGGGTTAGATTTCATTATACCCTTCTTTCCCCTCATTATTCGCCCCTCGTAGCAGGAATTAATCTAAAATGTTCGCTAATATAAGAAATTAAGACAAAGAAAACTAAGAATCTGTCCCTGCCAGGTCTTTAACTATCTTTAATAAGGATTATTAAATTTCCAACAAATTCCTATCATTCAAAATCAGTTTTGCCGTTATTCTCTGTATAGTCGCAGACATTAATAATATCTGTTCCTTATCTTATCTTATCTTGGCATCTTATAGTTAACAATATCGACATGAACATTTATCTACTTTGCTTTTGAGGCCACATAAAAATGACAAGGTGAGCCGGTCATGTGAACAAGCAAACATGTAATGAACCAACATCTGACCATGTAGTGTTTACGTTACTTTGGAGATCCAGAGCTTCAGATCAATGTGCAGGAGATATAACTACAGAGAAGCTACAGCTCTTCTGCTCTGCAGGTGAGCAACGACCACAGGCAGGTATTTTAATTTCACATGACAGTGAGAGGAGAGCGAGCTCACATCTGTGTGTTCTGTATTGCGTTTGCTGCTGGACATCATGAGAGAGAAAAAGGTTGATGTTCTCTAGATCCAGCGACTCAGCTGGAGGAGAGTGTGTCTCTGTGGGGGCCGACAACACACACACACACACACACACACACACACACACACACACACACACACACACACACACACACACACACACACACACACACACACACACACACACACACACACACACACACACACACACACACACACACACACACACACACACAGTGTGGAACCTGTTCCCCACAATCAGATAAAATGGACTTGTGTGTCGCTACAAATTAGCTGAACATCAATTATTCACCTGTTAATCTGAGGCGAAGAAGCAAAAAGGTTTAGAGGATTTCTAGCTTCAGCGTCGTTGGTGAACATTAGCCGGAAATGTTGCAAACGGCATAATCTATCGATGTAACAAACGACAAGTGGTGAACGTTCAAAACCACATTAATGGTCAAAGGTAAAGAAACAGCAGGATCTTTCAACTTTACCACCAACATCAGTGTTCTACATTAGTGGATGGCATCAATAAGAGAAGTGGATTGCATTAATGAAAAACATTGCCAAATCAGTATTGTTAGCGGACGACATTAGCCGTCATTGGTAGACTGCAATGTTAGCACACAACATTAATAGTCGATGTAAGTGGACGACAGTAGAAGTCGATTGTAGCCTACGATGTTAGCACACAACATTAGTAGTTGATGTAAGTGGACAACATTAGAAGTCGATGTTAGCCTCCAATGTTAGCAAACAGCATTTGTAGTCAATGTAAGCAGACGACATTAGCAGTCGATGGTAGCCTCCGATGTTAGCAAACAACATTAATAGTTGATGTAAGCAGACAACATTAGCAGTCGATGGTAGCCTCCGATGTTAGCACACAACATTAGTAGTCGATGTAAGCGGACAACATTAGCAGTCGATGGTAGCCTACGATGTTAGCACACAACATTAGTAGTCGATGTAAGCAGACAACATTAGCAGTCGATGGTAGCCTCCGATGTTAGCACACAACATTAGTAGTCGATGTAAGCGGACAACATTAGCAGTCGATGGTAGCCTCCGATGTTAGCACACAACATTAGTAGTCGATGTAAGCAGACAACATTAGCAGTCGATGGTAGCCTCCGATGTTAGCACACAACATTAGTAGTCGATGTAAGCGGACAACATTAGCAGTCGATGGTAGCCTACGATGTTAGCACACAACATTAGTAGTCGATGTAAGCGGACAACATTAGCAGTCGATGGTAGCCTACGATGATAGCACAAAACATTAGTAGTCGATGTCATTGGACGACATTAGCAGTCGATGGTAGCCTATGATTCTAGCACATATCACTGGTAGCCGATTTAAGCAGACAACATTAGTAGTTGATGTAAATGGACAACATTAGCAGTCGATGGTAGCCTGCGATGTTAGCAAACATTGGTAGTGGATGGTGGACGACGTCAAACGTGATTTCAAAAAGAAACTAAAGTGGATCCGAGCCTCCACCAGGGTCTGAGGGTTCACAGGATGAGGCAGCAGCTCATTTGCATGCATTAAGTGGGGGGTCAGGAAGTGGCACGTGAGGAGGCCAGAGGCTGGAACACATTAGAGCGGAGTAAACGGTTTGTTGATTTAAAGAGATTACACACACAAGCAGACCGGCTCGCTGGATTTTAATTAACTTGCCATATATAAATTGTAGGTTATCAGACTTTAAACAAGCAAACGCCGAACACAAGAGCTTTTCTGCTCCAGCAAGTGGAATAACAAGCTGCTGAGAATCTTGATTGTCTCTCGCAGATGTGGTTCCGATTCTGCAGCAGGACCGACCCGTGAGCCGAGTCTCTTTAATTATGTAGCACGAGTGAACGTCCTGCGCCGCCTCGGATCGGCCACAGAGACTCGCTCTCATCACTCATTCACACACAGAGCCTCGTCCAGCAGAACCATGAATCTCTTCTACTGTGGTGGAGATGGTTCAGGACGTCTTCATCATCGCTGACATGAGTCTCGTGAACTACAGTCACTGAGCCGTAAACAAACATCACCAACACCTGAGATCTATTTATGAGGACTGTCTCACTTTTGTTGATCCCAACGTCATCTCTTTACCAATTCACTCACTATTTCACAAACTCCCTCATGACCTCCTTTATTCACTCTCTCTAACCAGTTAACCAACTCTCTCAATAACTCACTCTTACTGACACTCTCACTGCTTTAACTCAGTCAATTCCCTCACTCTGACTAACTTGCTCACTCCCTCAGTCATTTGCTCAATATATCACTAATTCACTTACTCAACCAATAACTCTAACTAACTGTTCACTCTTTTCAATAATTATCCAACAAACTGCTCACTCTTTTCAATAATTATTCAACTAACTGTTCACTCTTTTCAATAATTATCAAACTAACTGATCACTCTTTTCAATAATTATCCAACTAACTGATCACTCTTTTCAATAATTATTCAACTAACTGTTCACTCTTTTCAATAATTATCAAACTAACTGATCACTCTTTTCAATAATTATCAAACTAACTGCTCACTCTTTTCAATAGTTATTAAACTAACTGATCACTCTTTTCAATAATTATCCAACTAACTGCTCACTCTTTTCAATAATTATTCAACAAACTGTTCACTCTTTTCAATAATTATCAAACTAACTGATCACTCTTTTCAATAATTATCCAACTAACTGCTCACTCGTTTCGATAATTATCAAACTAACTGCTCACTCTTTTCAATAGATATTAAACTAACTGATCACTCTTCTCAATAATTATCCAACTAACTGCTCACTCTTCTCAATAATTATCCAACTAACTGCTCACTCTTTTCAATAATTATCCAACTAACTGATCACTCTTTTCAATTATTATCAAACTAACTGCTCACTCTTTTCAATAGTTATTAAACTAACTGATCACTCTTCTCAATAATTATCCAACTAACTGCTCACTCTTCTCAATAATTATCCAACTAACTGATCACTCTTTTCAATTATTATCCAACTACTCACTCTTTTCAATAATTATCCAACTAACTGCTCACTCTTTTCAATAATTATCCAACTAACTGCTCACTCTTTTCAATAATTATCAAACTAACTACTCACTCTTTTCAATAATTATCAAACTAACTGATCACTCTTTTCAATAATTATCCAACTAACTATTCACTCTTTTTAATAAATATAATAACTGTTCACCCTCTGTATAACTCTCACTAATTTTCTCACTCTCTGACCTACTCTCTCATTAACTCTCACTCTATAACTAACCAACTAACTAACTAACTAACTAACTGGACTGTCGTCACTTCACTCATGATGTTGTATGTTGAGTTATAACTTATAACTCTTAAAATCACAAGCAGAAATAGAAACCAAAACATGACTCGGACGAAAAGCTTCAGATGAATCCGACATTAGTTCACTCTTGACTCCAGAGAGTGACAGAACGGTCCAAAGTCTTCCTACCGTTCTCCGTGTTCTCGTGCTCCGTGTCCGTGAGCGTGAGGTTGGAGTTGGCTCTGCTGGACAGGCAGGAGCTCCGGCCCGACTTGGTGTTGCTTCGTCCCCACAACCTGACGGCGTGCTCGGGCGACATGATGCCGTCGGTCTCCGTGTCGGCGTCCGAGCCCACGCTGACCGAGTAGTCGCGGTGAGGCATTCCCATCTCCGACCTGTAGGTGGCGACGTGCGTCGGCAGCGCCTCCGCAAAGCCCAGATCTCTGAGCGAGAACTCCGCCCCTGCAGGACGCAGCGATAGACTCAAACATGGGAAAGAACCGTAAACAACTAACTCATGGAGTGAAAAGACTGACCTTGTCGGCCGAACTCGTCCGCCTCGTGGTGCACCAGGTCCTTGACTCTGCTCCCGTACGCCATCCTCTGGTCATGGTCGAAGGCCTTGAGAGTTTCGGTGGAGCTGTAGGATTTGGTGTTGGGTTTGCCGTCCTCACTGTCGGCCGACGAGCTGGTGTAGCGACGCTCCGAGTCCTGCCGGGCGGTGAGAGAGCGATAAGGTCGACGTTCCTTCACTTCCATGGCTGCTGCTGCTGCTGCTGCTGCTGCTGTTGGCCGACATCAAACGCTGGGCGAGTTAAGACCAGAACGTCTGCGGAGAGAAAGAACAAAACATGTTTGAGTCTCTCACAGTTGCTTTGTTAATTTACCTTCTATGATTCTTACACAAATACTATATTATACTATATTCATTTTTTTTTAATTTGCCACTTAATTTTCCTAAAAAAGATGTTTTTAATTGAATTATTTTGGCAACAAATACGATAAATTATGTAAAAAATTGTAATTTAGTTCACTGATAATATTTCACACACATTTATTCCTATATTATTATGTTTATTAATCACATTGTAATGATAGTTGAGTGTCTCGCAAGGCACCTTTAAATGAAATGCATTATTACTATCATTATTATATTAGAATGTCGTTGTTGCATTTGCATTTTTTCCCACTTCTTCCCACATGTTTCAAATGTTAAAGCCTCTCCAAGATATTTAGTATAAGTTTTCCCCGTCTGAAATCTGAGCGAACGAGAGGTTACGAGAGCGGAGTCCATTATGATGTAATAATGGCTAGTGCAGCAGCGAAGAATGAACCGCTTCTTTCTTTATAGAATAGGTCCCTTCCTGGATTGACGACATGCGGTGACAAACCTCGACATTTTAACCAATCACAGCAGAGTGGGTTTGGTTTTGGTAAAAATGATTTTATCTTAAGAAAAGGGGTTTTCAGTGGCCGGAGCTTGAGTTAATATCAGAATATCAGGACATTTTATTGACATGTGATTCTTGTGGTGTCCGTACAGAATAAAAGTAATGACATTGTAATGATGGTTTTTCCCACTTTTTAGCCATTTCATCTACTTTTCGTTTTGTTTTGAAGTATCTGTATAGTTATATTATATTGTTATATTGAGTGTCTCTCAAGTCACCTTTAAATGAAATGCATTATTACTATCATTATCATATTAGAACGTTGTTGTTGCATTTTTTCCTTTTTTTTCCCACTTCTTCTTCATCTGCTCTCATCAGTTCCACACGTGAGACAAAACACACTCTTATCTTCACTTGTTGTCGTCGGTGACAAACATGTTTTTAATTGTATTTAATTATGTTTTTGTAGACCGACAGCTGCGAGGACGACAAGGCTCTTGTTCAGCCCGGTGAGCAAGTATCTCTCTAAGAAAAATAGAGCCGGCAAAGGTCCTTCCCCGCCGTCTGCCGTTCGGTGAAACTAAGACGCAACAAAGTGGAATCGTGACTCGAACACACGTTGAGATACGAAAAAGTTCACCGTCAACTTTTCTCATCGTGCCGCCCACGGCCATCTTTGAAGGGAGTCGGAGCGAAACCTTATGTTTTTTAATGGTTTTAGAACTTCATCTTTATTCTTCCACTGAAAATGTTCCCAAAATGACGTAGCTATACTTCTTCTTCCTCTTAAAATATGAGCGGAATTATACATAGATTTCGTTTCATTAATCAATTCTAACCGAAAGAAAATTACATTACACTTGTTAAAAGTCTCAAGTTAATTTTTTTTGTTTTGGTAAACTACATTTCAAGCCGTTTTCTTACTGAAACAGTAAATAAGAATAACCGGTTAAAAGTCACACAAGTGAAAAATCAATCTGATGTTCACTGCCTCAGTTTTCTCTTTTGAAAAATCCGAGCCACACGTGGGTACCGAAATTTGGCACGGAAAGACATGTTTCGATATCACCAAAAGAATTTCGGTCGGTGCCTCCAAAGAACCGACATGATAATAACATATTTTTTAAAGCCAGAATGGTTGAGTTTGTGTGAGTGAGTGAGTGAGTGAGTGAGTGAGTGAGTGAGTGAGTGAGTGAGTGAGTGAGTGAGTGAGTGAGTGAGTGAGTGAGTGAGTGAGTGAGTGAGTGAGTGAGTGAGTGAGTGAGTGAGTGAGTGAGTGAGTGAGTGAGTGAGTGAGTGAGTGAGTGAGTGAGTGAGTGAGTGAGTTCAGGAGCCGCAGGAGAGAAGTTCTCATCCAAGATGGGTTGCCAGATATGCATGATTGAGCCTGAACACAAAAACCCCAAAAACCTGCCAAACAGACCATAAACCAACTCAAGAGTGAACAAACCAGGCACGATTCTCTGTTGTTGCACTCGTTTAAAAAGCAGAAAAAAAATCGAGTTGAAAACACAAGCTGTTTGACATCGTATGAATAATATTATTGTTGAAAGCGTTGAAATTGCCAGATTGTAATAAATTGTTAAAATTAACGTTTTTAAAGGTCAACTAATGTGAAAAACCCACTCTCCTGACTCACATGGTTCAAATATTAAAGTCTTCCTCTCCAAGATATATAGTCCCTCATCATGACAACGCTTTGAACTTATTACTTTATAAAGTTCTCCCCCGTCTGAAATCTCAGCGAACAAGAGGTTACGAGATATGAGAGATGGACTCCGCCATTATGATGTAATAATGGCTAGTGCAGCAGCGAAGAACGCACTGCTTCTTTCTTTATACAATTATACAAGTCCCTTCCTGGATTGACGACATGCGGTGACAAACCTCGACATTTGACCAATCACAGCAGAGTGGGTGTGGCTTTGGTAAAAATGATTTTTATCTTAAGAAAAAGTGTTTTCAGTGGGCGGGGCTTAAGTTAATATCAGAAGAATATGGGATTCTTGTGGTGTCAGTACAGAATAAAAGAATGAAATAAGACAATATATCAATGAAAAGAGAGTTTTGTACAAACAGACACATACTGACGATACAATAGAGACCAACATCTATTTAAGACACACTTAAATCAACACATTAGTTGAACTTTAAACAGGTTTTCTACTATGAAGTGTGTTTCCTGGACTTTTGAATATTTCTTCTTTATCGTTTTAGGGAAATCCAAGCCAGTAAACTCACAGAACAAGTGTCATGTACGGTACAATCTACCGCAATCTTTTTCATTTGATGTTCTCCCCCGACCAGCTTCTTTATCTGATATTAGGATTCAGATCAGACAAAACTCTCACAGCGCGACATTAGCCGCAGAAAAAAAAAAAAAGAAGCTAAAATGCAGAATCATGTTTCCGCCCAGCAGCGGGCGAAGCCCCGGCGGGATTAAAGTTTAATAAAAACGCAGCTCGACAAATCTTCCACCTGTAACGTTTACAGTGAAGGTCCTCCACAAATATTCGCTTTTTTTTTTTTATTTTCTTTTTTTTATGTGGCGAGCGGAAACGCCGGCGCCCCGGAGGGCGAGCGTGGCAGATGTCCTGGTGTGAGTTGTGTTGTTTATAAGTTACAAATCATCGGCGGGGCCTGGAGCAGCTACACAACCAGCGCACATGATTAAAGTCGGAAGCATAAAAAAAACGCCGCTTTTCAACCGGTAGACGAGAATGAAAATGATCTTGTTTCCTCCAGCGCTGACAGTTGATCCTTACAAAAAGTATTGGAAAGAAAAAAGTAAACAAGGAGAAATATACGGATAATTAAAGTAGGAGAAAATGGAAAAGAGTCACTTCTAACATCGGTCATCTTTATTGACCGAGGCCCCGCGGCCAATAAAACATATTAATAAAAAGCTTTAATATTCTCGGAGACGTCCGTCGGTGCTTCACGAGTGACTTTGATGATTCCGTCTGTGTCTGAAGTGACCAGAGGAGACACAGAGTCCTTCACACTCGTCCTGGAATTAGTTTCTCCTCCAGTTTTTTTTTTAGTCCCGTGGTGCGTTCAGGTGCAAACCAGGACAATTTATCACTCGAGAAATCGTAGAAGCTTCCGTTGACATGGAAACTGCTGTTAAACTTGTTTTCTTGAATCATTACTGTGTCGTTTGACGGATAAATAACTGTTTTTTTTTATAAAAACTTATATTCCATGTGATATAAATAATCAAGACACGCATTAACAACCTGACATTTTAATATGCAAGAGGGTCTGTGCGACCCAGCATGCATTGCAGAAATAATTACACTAATTAATCTAATGAGTGTGATATGATGATGACAAGTAGCAATAGATGTGTTTATATTTCTTAAAATCATCTGTATGTTAAATTCTTATTCATTTTAAATGACCGAAATGACATTTTTATGTAAATGTGTCATTTAAAAACAGATATAAACTAAAATTATTAGAATTTCTCAGCTGTAAATGATCAATAATGACCGTTAAAATGGACAGAAACTGAAAATCAGTCTGAAGTCAACAGATATATGGAAGTTATGAGTGTTTGAATTATATATAATATGTAAAACTAAATTAAAATAAACGTGAAACCATTCTAAATAAACAATAAAATTATAAAAGAGTTGTTGATGATGATGTATGTTTACAAGGATCAATCTGGAACAAAAAAATATGTAATTTTAGATGTTATTCATACTTCTTGAATTCACGTGTATGAAAATGTGTTATTAATTTCAAAGACCAAAATGTGCTTTTTATTTAAACTTCTAGTTTAGAAACTAGTTTTAAATAAAATTACTAGAATTGATCAGCTGTAAATGATCAATAATATATGTTAGTAAAACTCAACATGCCGGTAACCATCATATAAACTGCAGAAAGCAGAAAGAAAAACTTAAAAATAAATAAATTATGAGTTATATAACAATAAATAATTGTTTACATTTCTTAAAGTAAAATTCGAATTAATTAGAAAACAAGCAAAATGAAAAGTTGTAATTTATAAACTAATAAGAAATAGAATTACTAAAATTTTTCAGGGGGAAATTATCAATAATGTACGTTTGTTAAATAAAAAATAAAAAATATTATATAAAAATAATAATAAAAAAATATTATATTATATAGCTGTTTGAATATTATATACATTTCTTAAAAAAAACATCTGTATGTTAAATTCGTTTTCATTTCAAATGACAATTGAAAAAACATTTCACGTAACTTCCTCAGCTGTAAATGATCAATAATATACGTTTGTAAATGTCAACACGCGGATAACCATCATGAAACGGAAAATGACTGTGTTATCTACTGAATGACCTTAAAAAAAAGAAAAAAAGTAAATGTATGAAAGTGATGTACTTATTTATATATTCTATAATACAGGTATTTATACATTTAATTAAATAGTTTTATCATATAATCCTTTTAAATCAAAAATAAAGACATAATTAGAGACAATACAAATGTTATCCAACACACGTGTGTGTGTGTGTGTGTGTGTGTGTGTGTGTGTGTGTGTGTGTGTGTGTGTGTGTGTGTGTGTGTGTGTGTGTGTGTGTGTGTGTGTGTGACACCTCCTGCACCTGCCTGGATATCAGGCGGGATTATCAAATGTCAATGTGGATATAAAGTTGATTAAAAGCAGGGTAACTGTTTACTCGGACGCTAAATCACTGAGGAGGCTGAATTAATGATGTGCGGCGGAGCCACCGTGGAGCTGCTGCGGCGCCGCTCGGATCTGTAATTATGTATCATGACCTGAAAAACTTTATCACTCCCACCCCAGGCTGTCGCTCGCTGCTCTTGAAGGTATTTGACTAGCAGCGCAGAGAGGAGGAAAAAAAAAAGCCTCTTCAGAGATAAAAAACTGGAAGAATCCATGAATCTTTAACACGCTCAGGTCGCACAAGGACTGTTTCACTCGCACACAAATTAATTCATCATCACGAGGAGATTCCAGCCAGACGGGCCGGTAAACAATCGCCTCATTGAACCGCACTTGCCCCCGGTCGCCGCTCAAAACACCATTGTTGGTTTTTTGGGGGGTTGTTTTTTTGTGTGTATTGACAGCTGAAAGGATCCTGTGATTAATGACTGCAGCCTCAATAGCAGGACCGCCAACAGACACACACACACACACACACACACACACCACACACACACACACACACACACACACACACAGGGTGTCCAGAGATCCTGCTGGTCCTTGGATCAGAGACACACCATGATCTTCGTGTCCATTCATGATCATCACATCATTATTCACTTTTCTTTTCTTTGAACACGCTGGGAGTTTAAAAAATACCTCATATTTTTCCATTCTATTACAAAAATGTGTACAACTATGTTGGAAAAATTAAACTTATATGTTTGAACTTTTTTTTAAATACTTTAAATTAGGATTATAATGATGACGTGCTCTTATCTAATGTTATTTTATAAATATTATCTAATTTCCCAATTGAGATCCATAGGTATTAATAAAGTCAATCTTATCTAATCGTATACATTAGCATTTAGCTAACATTAGCATGATCAGTAGTTGATATTTGCATGTAGCTAAAGTTGACATTTTATTAACATTAGCATGTAGCAATTATTAGCATGTTCGGTAGTTAACATTTGCATTAAGCTAAAACTAACCTATAATTAATATTAGCACTGAGCCAACACTAGCAGGTTGAGTAATTAACATTTGCATGTAGCTCAAATTGGCATGTAATTACGATTAGCGCATAGCTAATAAGTAAGTATGAAAGTAATATTAGCATGTTCAGGAATTAAAATGTGCATGTAGATAAGTTAGCATGTCATTAACATTAGCAAAAAGCTAATATTGGCATGTTAAGGAATTTATATTAGCATGTAAGTAAATTAGCATGTCATTAACATAAGGAAAAAGCTAACATTAGCATGTTCAATACTTAACACTTGCGTGTAGCTAATATTAGCATGTAATTAACATTAGCACAAAGCTAATATTATCATGTTCAGGAATTTAGATTTGTATGTAGATAAACAAGCATGTCATTAACATTATGAAAAAGCAAACATTAGCATGTTCAATAGTTAACACTTGCGTGTAGCTAATATTGGCATGTGATTATCATTAGCGCAAAGCTAATATTATCATGTACAGGAATTTAGATATGTATGTAGATAAACAAGCATGTCATTAACATTAGCAAAAAGCTAACATTAGCATGTTCAATAGTTAACACTTTCATGTAGCTTATATAAGCATGTCATTAACATTAGCAAAAAGCTAACATTAGCATGTTCAATAGTTAACACTTGCATGTAGCTTATATAAGCATGGAATTAACATTAGCAAAAAGCTTACATTAGCATGTACAGACGTTCTATTTGAGGTTTTTTGCTAAATAGTTGTTTTTTTCTCTGTAAGGCATGACTTTGACGGCAGAAAAAACACTATTGGGACCTGGTAGTTATCACTGGTTTTAAACAACTTCCTGTCAAAAACTTTAAAAAAAAAAGGACCTTGAAGACGATGTAAGTTTCAGGCCTGTAGATGGCGTTGTAGTGCATCAGCTCTACTTCCTCATCAACGTCGCTTTAATGACCTTGACAAGTAACGCCGACTTTGCCATGAAAAAAGTCAAAATCTGAGACCACGGTTCTCACGTCTCATCCAGGTGGACGATTTTTCGGTAGGTGGACGGGTTCAAATATCCTGGAGTCTTGTTCACAAGTGAGGGGAGGATGACAAGAGAATCAAAAGTGTAGCTCAGTCATCCAGGAGAGACTCGGTGAAGAACCTCTGCAGCTTCCAGAGAAAACACTTATGGTGTTCAACTGGGAGGAGGAGGTCCGGGGGCCAAGACTTTACTACTGTAGAACAGATGGATGGAAGGAAATCTTTTAGTTAGTTTTGTCAGTGTAGAGTGACCTTTGAACTCTTTACAAGAAAGCCGGCGAGTCGGCAGGTGAGCGCGGAGCAACAAAGACCGACATTGTTCCCAAGAAAGAAAAAAAAACGTCTCGATCGAATCCCCCCAAAAAACACAAAAGTTCCACAGAAGCTCGGCCCGGCGGAGCCGCCAGAACCAGCTGCACATCTGCGCGATGATCCAAAATCAATCCGGGTCTGTGTTCCTCCAACAAAGCGATGATGGATGGCGTGTTTTTCCGCTGCTTTTACAAACAAGTGCCGACTCGGCGCTTCTCTTGTCTGCCGAGGCTGCTGCGAGCTAATAATGTGGTCGAGGACGGCAGCGGCGGGGAGACTGACTGATGGATTCTGGGGGGGGGCGGAGGAAAGTCACTCCGAGGGGTGAGGGGTGAGGCGTGTGGACGGACGGCGTGGCGGAATTTTCGGAAGGTGTGCAAGCTCAACACGTCACACGCGTGTGTCATAATACCATGACTAACATGGATGCTGCAGCCTTCAAGGGACCTCCATGATGAAAACAGAACCTTGTTGACAGTATCGTCATCGTAAACATTAATGTATAAATGAAGCTAATTACCTGTTACTACAGGTAATTACCACAGTTTCACCTGGATGTTGGCGAGTGTGCGTGTGTGTCAGGGTTGTGTTGCATTTATAGTTGAAACGTATTTGTCGTCTCCACTCGACGGTCTGAGGACTCGCACAGATCTTTACAGACCAGGAGAGAATGTGGGGTATCAGCAGTGAAAGGGACCTTAAAAGCTTCTTTTCCAGGAAATCTTTCACATGCCAGGCCTATTGAAAAAAAAGTCTTTGCTCAACAGAAAGGTGTTTTCAATGGAGAGGACCCTGGCTGGGTGGGGGGGGGGGGGCACATCAGTGGAACACAACAAAAGAAGCTGGAGAACACGGTAAATATCAAGACTTCAACACAGACCAGGATTATGCGAAGACTGCCATAGATGCAGCTGCGAGAACCACACGTTTCATGAGAAGGATTACTGATTACTATAGGTGGACTATAAGTATAGGAACAATGGAAAAATCAGGCGAAATACAAATTTAGTGAAGAGAATCTCATACTTAATGTGGAGAATCACATATTTAATGTGTAGGAACACAAATTTAACGGGAAGTAATATTCACATAGCGAATACACGTTACAAATGTAGCACAAATAACCACAATTATAGGAATGAGAAGCACAAATGTAGCGAGGAGAAACACAAATGTAGTGAGGAGAACTAAAAAAAGGAGCTAAAAGAACTAAAAACTTAGCAAGGAGAACCACAAATGTAGTGAGGAGAACTAAAAAAAGGAGCTAAAAGAACAAAAAACGTAGCAAGGAGAACCACAAATGTAGTGAGGAGAACTAAAAAAAGGAGCTAAAAGAACTAAAAACGTAGCAAGGAGAACCACAAATGTAGTGAGGAGAACTAAAAAAAGGAGCTAAAAGAACTAAAAACGTAGCAAGGAGAACCACAAATGTAGTGAGGAGAACTAAAAAAAGGAGCTAAAAGAACTAAAAACGTAGCAAGGAGAACCACAAATGTAGTGAGGAGAACTAAAAAAAGGAGCTAAAAGAACTAAAAACGTAGCAAGGAGAACCACAAATGTAGTGAGGAGAACTAAAAAAAGGAGCTAAAAGAACTAAAAACGTAGCAAGGAGAACCACAAATGTAGTGAGGAGAACTAAAAAAAGGAGCTAAAAGAACTAAAAACGTAGCAAGGAGAACCACAAATGTAGTGAGGAGAACTAAAAAAAGGAGCTAAAAGAACTAAAAACGTAGCAAGGAGAACCACAAATGTAGTGAGGAGAACTAAAAAAAGGAGCTAAAAGAACTAAAAACGTAGCAAGGAGAACCACAAATGTAGTGAGGAGAACTAAAAAAAGTAGCTAAAAGAACTACAAACGTAGCAAGGAGTAGTGAGGAGAACTAAAAAAATAAGTAGCTAAAAGATTTAAAACGTAGCAAGGAGAACCACAAATGTAGCTAGGAGGACTAAAAAAAGTAGCTAAGAGAGCTAAAAACAAAGCAAGGAGAGCCACAAATGTAGCAAGGAGAACTAAAAAAAGGAGCTAAGAGAACTAAAAACGTAGCTAGGAGAACTAAAAAAAGGAGCTGAGAGAACTTAAAAATGTAGCTAGGAGAACTAAAAAAAAGTAGCTAAGAAAACTAAAAACGTAGCAAGGAGAACCACAAATGTAGTCAGACAATCTCACATGTAGCAAGTAGAATCCCAAATGTAGCAAGGAGAACTAAAAACGTAGCAGGAGAACCACAAATGTTGCTAGCAGAACAGAAAAAAGTAACTAAGAGAACTAAAAGCACAGCGAGGAAAACCACAAATGTAGTGAGGAGAACTACAAATGCAGAGAGACAATCTCACATGTAGCGATCAGAACCACAAACGTTGCTAACGGAACTAAAAACGTAGCGAGTAGAAGCACAAATGTAGCGAGGAAGGACTAAAATTGTGGCGATAAAAAACACGATTACAGCGAGGAGATCCACTGATGTAGCGACTTCTTGAAAGACTTGGATTAGTCAACATTCATGTAAAATGATTCTCCATGTTCTCCTAAATCATTCATATCTTATATTAAATCTGTCACTACACAACTATTAGTGACTGTACACAACAGGGGCATCTTCTGGACTCTCTCAGATCAGGTCTTCAGTCGTGGTTCTACCACAGGAGCGAGTCCACCTGCTGCACAACAACACCATCATTAGAGAAGAAAAGCTCGACCAGCAATCCTGCACAGAAACGATCCCTGAGTTTTAACCGTGTCTCTGCTGCAGCAATTACACACATCCTACAACTACACACCTCCTGCAACTACACACCTCCTGTAACTACACACCTCCTGCAACTACACACCTCCAGCAACTACACACCTACAGCAACTACACACCTCCTGCAACTACACACCTACAGCAACTACACACCTCCTGCAACTACACACCTCCTGTAACTACACACCTCCTGCAACTACACACCTCCAGCAACTACACACCTACAGCAACTACACACCTCCTGCAACTACACACCTACAGCAACTACACACCTCCTGCAACTACACACCTACAGCAACTACACACCTCCTGCAACTACACACCTACAGCAACTACACACCTCCTGCAACTACACACCTCCAGCAACTACACACCTCCTGCAACTACACACCTACAGCAACTACATACCTCCTGCAACTACACACCTACAGCAACTACACACCTCCTGCAACTACACACCTACAGCAACTACACACCTCCTGCAACTACACACCTCCAGCAACTACACACCTCCTGCAACTACACACCTACAGCAACTACACACCTCCTGCAACTACACACCTGCAGCAACTACACACCTCCTGCAACTACACACCTACAGCAACTACACACCTCCTGCAACTACACACCTACAGCAACTACATACCTCCTGCAACTACACACCTCCTGCAACTACACACCTCCTGCAACTACACACCTACAGCAACTACACACCTCCTGCAACTACACACCTCCTGCAACTACACACCTACAGCAACTACACACCTCCTGCAACTACACACCTCCAGCAACTACATACCTCCTGCAACTACACACCTCCTGCAACTACACACCTACAGCAACTACACACCTCCTGCAACTACACACCTACAGCAACTACACACCTCCTGCAACTACACACCTCCAGCAACTACACACCTCCAGCAACTACACACATCCTGAAACTACACACCTCCTGAAACTACACACCTCCTTAAACTACACACCTCCTGCAACTACACACCTCCTGCAACTACACACCTCCTGCAACTACACACCTACAGCAACTACACACCTCCTGCAACTACACACCTCCTGCAACTACACACCTCCTGCAACTACACACCTCCTGCCACTAAACGCATTTACGTACATACATTTAAACACAACCACAAATTATCAAAACTGACAGTGTTAAAACTAAGAAAAAAAACAAATAAACATGGTACATAGAACAAATACAACAAAAAGCCAAAATACTAACTAATGAAAAGACACGACAACTAACAACAACACATCACTGCACATGTGATAAATACACAAAAACTCACAAAGACATAGCATGACATCAACATGACCACAAAACACAATGACTAAAAGTCTTTAAACACAACATTCAAATCACAAACACAACACCAAATTAGTGAACACAACATCAAATTACAACAGTAACAAACATGTCAATCAACACAACAATCACACACACACAACTATTTAACAGCAATGTATCTATTTGTTTTTTATATTTTCTGTTGTTTGTATTTCAATAAAGTGCGTTTGAAGTCAAAGATTTTGCCAGCTGTAATCAAGCCCAGCTTTGTTTATAGCAGGAGTCCGCTGGAGGTGGAAGTTTCCAGGATTGATGACACCCGGTGACAAACCTCGGTGCTTGACAAATCACAACAGAGTGGGTAAACAAGATTTAAGAGTAAATATTTCAATGAAAAAAAACAGTTTTGTACAAAAACATACTGATGAGTACAAGTGACACTTAAATCAACACATTAGTTGACCTTTGAGGCAACAAAAGTACACATTCGTGTCGCCACGTGTAGAAAAGTGCTGGTGAAGCTAAACGCCGAGACTAACATCAATAAACCGGTGACAGCGGTGAGCCGGTCCGAGTCCCTCGCAGGTGACTCTCCCCCTTCTCTCTCGGCCATTAAAGCCGCTGTTTTCGACGGCGTAGTTGTTCGAAGCTCAGCGTGCTTCAGTCGGCGCTGAACGACGGTCCGGTGCTGCCAGAGGCTGCTCTGCCCCCACGACGCCCGGGTAATAAATTACCCTGAATTAAGGCGTCATCCGGCGCCGCACCAGCAGCCGCAATCCACTCACGCCGCGCCGCTTAATGGATCTATTAAGTAAATGGATGCTGCTGACCTGCTGTCAGAGCAACAACACACTTCCACATGTGCAGCGACAATACGCTTCCACACAACGCCGCCGTTCGGCACCGTTCAGCGCGACCTCTGACCTCGACCGGTCAACTCTGGTCGACCTTCAGTCTCGGCCAATGAGCTACGAGCACACAAACTTTCTCGCTTGTGTCGAGTCAGCAGGTTTGAAAAAGATAATCGTTCTTTACTTTTCTGTTCTGAGGCAACAGTGAACAGAATAGATGGATTCTTCGTAAGAAAAGAGACAAAAGATCCAAAAGATGTGTGAAGCTTCTTCCTGAATTACGGAGGTTAAACTGCAGCCGTTTAGCTAGCTTTGTGTTTGTTTGCTTGAACTAGCTACCGTATATCCTCTTTTGTTTGTTAGCCGATGCTAACTAGCGATATTTTCTGTTTTTCATCTGATCCATGCTAGCGTTATTTTTAGTTTTTTAGGCTGATTCAAGCTAGCCATGTTCGTTTGTTTTCTGACATTAGTTAGCTTTACTGTTAGCTTACGCTAAAGAGCTCCAGTGTTGTTGTGTACTGAGGCTAGCTAGCTCCAGTGTTGTTGTTAGCTAATGCTAACTAGCTCCATTTTCTTTTGTCTTTAAGCTGAAGCCAACAAGCCGTGTTTGCTCGTAGGCTGATGCTAGCTAGCTGTGTTTCTTTTTTAGCTGATTCCGGATAGCTCTGGTACTGTTTGTTAGCTTATTCTTACTAGCTCCATTATTGTTTTTTAGCTGATGCCAGATAGCTCTAGTACTGTTTGTTAGCTAATGCTTACTAGCTCCATTATTGTTGTTTATCTGATGCCAGATAGCTCTAGTACTGTTTGTTAGCTGATGCTAACTAGCTCCATTATTGTTGTATAGCTGATGCCAGATAGCTCTAGTACTGTTTGTTAGCTAATGCTTACTAGCTCCATTATTGTTGTATATCCGATGCCAGATAGCTCTAGTACTGTTTGTTAGCTGATGCTTACTAGCTCCATTATTGTTGTATAGCTGATGCCAGATAGCTCTAGTACTGTTTGTTAGCTGATGCTAACTAGCTCTATAATTTTTTTTTAGCTGATTCCAGCAAGCCGTCTTTCCTTTAAGCTAATGCTAGCTAGTTGTTCTCTTTGTTTGTTAGCTTATGCTCTTAGCTCCATTATCGTTTGTTAGCCGATGCTAACTAACTGATTTTTTTCTTTAGCTGATGCCAGCGAGCGATATTTGCCTGTAAGCTGATGCTAGCTAGCAGTCCTTGTTTGTTAGCCGATGCTAACAAGTGCTTTTTTTCCAATTTTTTCTTCGTTTTCCTTCTTTCTTGTTCTTTTTAGGTCATTCCACTGCGTTCTCGTGTTCTACTGCAGGGACGTGACGGTTAAACACGTGTCAGACGCTCATGAACTGCAGTTACACGTCAAGACTCTCATTAACCAGAAAGACTTTCTATCAGGGATTTTCAAGAGACCGTAAACAAGGTTCTCCTGACGTTTGTTAACGCAGCTCAGACAGTTGAAGCGTTTCAACATCTCTTCCTGCAACATTTATAATATATGATATTGATCTGCAGTCGTAGTGATGATGGACAGCTGCCGCTGACTGACGGGGCAAAAGTTTGTTTCACCACGAGAGGGTTTCATGTTCCATCGTGTGAGCAACAGCGTTGCAGTTTCCACACACAAACCGTGAAACAAGCGCGTTTTCAAAGGAATCCACTGTTATTACATCAGCCATGTTGGAAAAACAAGTTTTGAAAGAATTGAGAGCACTAGAAAAAAATCGGGAACAACTGAAAACGCTTCAGTAGGATCAAAAACGACACACTCATTTATTTATCACGTAAAAACGGCAAAAAAAACTCTCACTTTAGAAGAAAAAAATGATAACAAGGAGACAACAAAAGAAAGGATAACAACAAAAAGTCACCACATAATTAAATCACAAAAGTAAGGTAAAAATAGAAAACTTAAAAAAAACTCATTGTGAAAAACGAACAACTAACAATAATGGATTAATATTAAGAGTAAGTCAGTCCAAAATATAACGACTCACAGGTTGTTGACGACGGTGTAAGTATCTTTTTCGCTAATGTTCATTTTTTTGTTTGTTTTAAGTTAAAGAAACTTCAGCTGCACGATTGTACGACAGTTAGTCGCACGACACCTAATGAAACGAAAACTGTTTAAATGTACTGTGTGCTTTTGAGTTATGAATTAACAGCTATTTATTCGGTAATCCCCGTTAGTAAATTGAATGTTTATATTGTGCAGTTGCAAGTTTATATTTTTAGTCAACTAGTTTCAGCTAATCATTGGCGTTCGGACAGATGAAAAAGAGCCGATGGGTTGATCTTTTGGTTTTTAATTAGTATAAATGTTCAGTCCCTCAATCCTTCAGTTGAAATTCTGTTCACTTCTAAAAAAACGTTTTTAAAAAGCTGTCGCATTTGCAGCGTGTGATGTCATCACGTAGGAAGTGCTCGGGCCCTAAAAGTAAAGCCGAAACAAACTCATACTTACATCGATCTGGTCAAATTTAAGCTAGTTTAGGTAGGTAGAACTTTATTGAGTTCAATTGTTTTTTTCCAATTAGCCACAGCAAATACAGCAATTTTTCATAAAAAATTAATCAAAATAAAATAAGAACAAGAACAAAGAGAAATAAAGAGACGATATGGACGTCAGCTAACGGTAATTTAATGGCTACGATAAAGAAACTATGTATTCCAGCGGTTACCATGTTGTATTTTGTCTTTTTTGGAGGGTTTTTCTTCTTCATTCTGTTAGTGTGTTGCTATTGTAGAAAAACCTTCAGTAGAGTTTTCAGTTTCTGACTCCGCAGAGTAAAAAAACTCGTCGTCACGTTCAACCAGGATCACGCCTTCGCTCAGACCCGACGGCGTTCGTCGGATCGGCGGCGTCAGATGTGGAAAGGAGATAAAGCGACGCTGCAAAGTATGTCTGTTGGATGTTTTTCTAGAGAGCCAATAAAAGCTCACTCAGCTGACATCTGTCACCGAGAGCAGGATTTATATCAAGGAAAAAAAGAAAAAATCACCTCAACATCGCTGGAACCGGGCCAGCACACAGCACTTTTTCTCCTCCCGCCGCTCGTCACTCCATGTAAATGCGGGCGAACAGATGGCCGCTCGCCACGACAAAGGCGAAGGTGATTGAGAGCGACAAAAGTGAGCCTTTGAATATCTAATTAAAACATTAACCTGAACTGCTTGTGCGACAGATTCATAAAAGTCAGCGCGATATGAACATTAGCGGTGAAAAGGCCACGTCGTCGTCGTCTGGCCGTGACCCAAACATTACGAACGGCGGTCTGCGACGGGCTGACGGGGGAACATTGTCATCATCTGGTTTCACTTCCATAGTTTTATGTATTCAAGTAGGAAAAATACTTCAGCAGCAGCAGAAACACTCATTTAAGCGATGATTTATTTTCACATCCTAAATCAGGTTGTAAATGAGCAGCTTGGCAGGGTTCTGCGCTCACCCAGTGCTTTACTAGTTTTAATTTCAGAATATTTATGAATCAATTTTCTTCAGCTTATTTCTTAATGAGAGAGCTGAGGTATATCCCAGTGAGTCGGGGTGAGAGGCCGTGGATACCCTGGACTGTCGCAGGGCAGAGAGCAGGAATCAAACCTACGACTCGAGTAGAATTCCACGACTCTACCCTGCTGTCGTATATAAACAAATGTTCATTATTCAGTGTTTTTAAATGAATTATTGATGTTAAATCTCATTATTATTTCATCACATCTTCTTTTTGCTCAACAATATTTTAATAAAACAATAAGTGTATTTCTTTTCTCTCTAACCTCTCCGTGTTGACCTGATAAAAATAACATTTGTTCTCCTAACATTTGTCTTTTTGAAACGTAATGTTGTATTTTTTGGACCGACGCTCTCGTCCAAGTCTCAGGACGACGCCGCGGCTCGATCTGGATGTTGTGCTTCAGCCTGCTGTCGAAAGGCTGTCGAGGATTTTCGGGAAAACCTTGCTTGTGTTAAAACTTGTTAAACACAGCGTTGGTGTGAGACCCCCCTCTTCCTCTGCACACACACACCTCCCCCCTAAACCTGCAGCATCAGGACTCCTGGTGCAGGAGGCTCGGGGGGACGCTCGGGTTACAAGCCTCCGGTCCTGCAGCATTACCAGGCCACGGTGAAATAACAGCCGGCCATCTGGAACCACGCGATTCTTCTCGCGGACGTCCAATCACACAAGTTCAATTAACAGTCGTTTGTTTGGTTTTTCTTTCTCCCGCTCGTGTTTGCACATGAACCCCCGAAAGACTCCTAGCGTCATGAAGGTGGTCTTTGTGCCGACGGCTGCTTGGTATGCCGGGGTGAAGAGGGAGATGTTCCCACTGCCCGCTTTTGTGAGTCCGACATCACTTAAATGCAACACAAATGCACTTGAGCGGCTCTTGTCCGGGTCAGATCTTCACTTGGCCTTGTGTTGTAAAATGCAAATGAGACTGTGTGCGACCTGCCCGAGCGCCTCACTTTGTCATCAACCTCGCCGCCTCGGGCGGGGAGAGTGTGAGTTACGTTTGTGGGAACATTTACCGGGAAGACACACACACACACACACGTACGCACGCACGCAAACATTCACACACACACACACACACACACTTGCATGCACACGTACACCCAACAAACGCATACACACAAACGCACACACGCACACACTCACACACATGTTCACACACGCACGCATACACACGCACACACACACACGCAAACACACACACACATGCTCACACACGCATACACACACACGCACGCATACACACACACGCACACACACACACACACGCATGCACACACACACACGCACACACACACACACGCAAACACACACACGCATGTACACACACTCACACACACACACCCATACACATGCATGCATAAGTACACACGCACACACGCGCACACACACACCAACACACACACATACACCCACACACACACATACACGCGCACACACACAAACACACACAACTTCAGCTGCAATTGACTGCAACAAAGACCGTACAACTCCAAGAACAGCTTAACAGAGAATATACGTCTGTAGTGTGTCTTCCGGTTTTTGCCAAGTCATTCAACAACTAGTTAGTTTAAGAATACATGTCAGGAAAGCTGGCTCACAAGACTAGCTAACACAACAGTTAACACACTAGCAAGATAACAGCTAAGCTAATAAGCACAATGACTATATAACACTCTATCTGGCCAAAAACCCTGGCTAGTTAACCCTCAAGATAACTAACACACCAATATAGTAATATAAAACACAAACTGTGTAACACACTGGATAGTTAACACTCAAGTTAGCTAAAACACTAACTGGCTACCGCACTGGCTAGTTAAGACTCAAGATAGCTAACACACTAACTGGCTACCGCACTGGCTAGTTAACACTCAAGATAGCTAACACACTAACTGGCTACCGCACTGGTTAGTTAACATTCAAGATAGCTAACACACTAACTGGCTACCGCACTGGCTAGTTAACACTCAAGATAGCTAACACACTAACTGGCTACCGCACTGGTTAGTTAACATTCAAGATAGCTAACACACTAACTGGCTACCGCACTGGTTAGTTAACACTCAAGATAGCTAACACACTAACTGGCTACCGCACTGGTTAGTTAACATTCAAGATAGCTAACACACTAACTGGCTACCGCACTGGTTAGTTAACACTCAAGATAGCTAACACACTAACTGGCTACCGCACTGGTTAGTTAACATTCAAGATAGCTAACACACTAACTGGCTACCGCACTGGTTAGTTAACACTCAAGATAGCTAACACACTAACTGGCTACCGCACTGGTTAGTTAACACTCAAGATAGCTAACACACTAACTGGCTACCGCACTGGTTAGTTAACACTCAAGATAGCTAACACACTGACTGGCTACCGCACTTGTTAGTTAACACTCCAGATAGCTAACACACTGACTGGCTACCGCACTTCTTAGTTAACACTCAAGATAGCTAACACGCTGGTCCGTCAACACTTGTAACACACTAGTTAGCTAACACACTACCTAGCTGAAAGACTATCTCAAGCAAATGCTACCATATCCATAGTAGTTGCAGAACATCAATTTAATTTATGTAATACATGTCTTTCATGAATATAAAAGCCAACACTTCTTATGAAAAAGTCACAGTTGTGTAGTTCACACATGCAACATGTTAGCTCGACAGCAAAGAGACAACTATCTGAACATAGATCATCGGCCGCACCAGAATTCTTCTGAAGATCGCAAGTAACTTTTGACCTCAACCATCATAAAGCTTAAAAGTCGAGCCGTTATGAACCGGCAAATTCAAGTTCAAATGACAGCTCAACAAGAACTAGCCATCTTATTATTGGCTATAAACTATTATCATCTCCTGACCCTCACCACTCAACATCAAACACAAAACTAATCAGAGTTCCTCCTGTGATGTACGATCCCTGCTTTAAGTGCCTTTATGATGATTTTCTTCCTGTCCGCTCAGCAGCCCTCAAACAAACCTCCACTATCATGCTTGCGTTCAGACTCAAAGAACGCCGGATCATTGCGGCGACAAACAGTGGAAGTCGGCACATACTGTACCCACAGTAACCCTGTGTTCCTCTTAAACACACAGAGCTACCGCTGCCATAACTCGGTGGAGGCACAAAATGTTCAAATCACGATAAAGAATCTATTTTCTTCGGAGTTTGGTAAGGAGAGAATTTTTCTGGAAGAGTGGAATATGACGTTTTGGTAACGTTTTGATGCTTAAGTAAGATAACGCTACAGTAAAATGAAGCTTCAGTAATATAAAATTGCATTTAAATGACACTTTGTTAAGATAAAGCTACAGTAGCATAAAGATGCAGTAACATGACACGTTAATAACATAAAGCTGCACTGAAATGACACTTAGGTAAAAAAAAGTTCCAGTAACATTACACTTCAGTAACATAAAAATGCAGTAATATGACACTTTAGTAACATAAAGATGCAGTAACATGACGGTTCAGTAACATAAAAATGAAGTAACATGACGCTTCAGTAACATAAAGATGCAGTAACCTGACGCTTCAGTAACATAAAAATGCAGTAACCTGACGCTTCAGTAATATAAAAATGCAGTAACCTGACGCTTCAGTAACATAAAAATGCAGTAACCTGACGCTTCAGTAACATAAAAATGAAGTAACCTGACACTTCAATAACATAAAGATGCAGTAACCTGACGCTTCAGTAACATGAAGATGCAGTAACCTGATGCTTCAGTAACATAAAAATGCAGTAACATGACGCTTCAGTAACATAAAAATGCAGTAACCTGACGCTTCAATAACATAAAGATGGAGTAACCTGACGCTTCAGTAACATAAAAATGCAGTAACCTGACGCTTCAGTATCATAAAGATGCAGTAACCTGACGCTTCAGTAACATAAAAATGAAGTAACATGACGCTTCAGTAACATAAAAATGCAGTAACCTGACGCTTCAGTAACATAAAAATGAAGTAACATGACGCTTCAGTAATATAAAAATGCAGTAACCTGACGCTTCAGTATCATAAAGATGCAGTAACCTGACGCTTCAGTAACATAAAAATGCAGTAACCTGACGCTTCAGTACCATAAAAATGAAGTAACCTGACGCTTCAATAACATAAAGATGCAGTAACCTGACGCTTCAGTAACATAAAAATGAAGTAACATTACGCTTCAGTAACATAAAGATGCAGTAACCTGACGCTTCAGTAACATAAAAATGAAGTAACATGACGCTTCAGTAACATAAAAATGCAGTAACCTGATGCTTCAGTAACATGAAGATACAGTAACCTGATGCTTCAGTAACATAAAGATGCAGTAACATGACGCTTCAGTAACATAAAAATGCAGTAACCTGACGATTCAATAACATAAAGATGGAGTAACCTGACGCTTCAGTAATATAAAAATGCAGTAACCTGACGCTTCAGTATCATAAAGATGCAGTAACCTGACGCTTCAGTATCATAAAGATGCAGTAACCTGACGCTTCAGTAACATAAAAATGAAGTAACATGACGCTTCAGTAACATAAAAATGCAGTAACCTGACGCTTCAGTAACATAAAAATGAAGTAACATGACGCTTCAGTAATATAAAAATGCAGTAACCTGACGCTTCAGTATCATAAAGATGCAGTAACCTGACGCTTCAGTAACATAAAAATGCAGTAACCTGACGCTTCAGTAACATAAAAATGAAGTTACCTGACGCTTCAATAACATAAAGATGGAGTAACCTGACGCTTCAGTAACATAAAAATGAAGTAACATTACGCTTCAGTAACATAAAGATGCAGTAACCTGACGCTTCAGTAACATAAAAATGAAGTAACATGACGCTTCAGTAACATAAAAATGCAGTAACCTGATGCTTCAGTAACATGAAGATGCAGTAACCTGATGCTTCAGTAACATAAAGATGCAGTAACATGACGCTTCAGTAACATAAAAATGCAGTAACCTGACGCTTCAGTAACATAAAAATGAAGTAACATGACGCTTCAGTAACATAAAAATGCAGTAACCTGACGCTTCAGTAACATAAAAATGCAGTAACCTGACGCTTCAGTAATATAAAAATGCAGTAACCTGACGCTTCAGTCACAAAGATGCAGTAACCTGACGCTTCAGTAACATAAAAATGAAGTAACCTGACGCTTCAGTAACATAAAAATGAAGTAACCTGACACTTCAATAACATAAAAATGGAGTAACCTGATGCTTCAGTAACATAAAAATGCAGTAACCTGACGCTTCAGTAACATAAAGATGCAGTAACCTGACGCTTCAGTATCATAAAGATGCAGTAACCTGACGCTTCAGTAACATAAAAATGCAGTAACCTGATGCTTAAGTAACATAAAGATGCAGTAACCTGACGCTTCAGTATCATAAAGATGCAGTAACCTGACGCTTCAGTAACATAAAAATGCAGTAACCTGACGCTTCAGTAACATAAAAATGCAGTAACCTGAAGCTTCAGTAACATAAAAATGCAGTAACCTGACGCTTCAGTAACATAAAGATGCAGTAACCTGACGCTTCAGTAACATAAAGATGCAGTAACCTGACGCTTCAGTTACATAACGCTTTGATAACATGAAGATGCAGTAGCACGACGCTTCTGTAACATAAAGCTTCAGTAATATGATGCTTCTGTAATATAAAGCTATAGTAACATGATGCTTCAGTTACATGACGCTTTGATAACATAAAGCTCTAGTAATGTCTAGTATCTTTCTGTAACAATATATTCAGTGATCTCAGTGTCAAGTTTAGAAACCTTCATGTACTGAGGGTGATTGTGATTCTATACATTATAAACAAAACTAGATATTATGTGTTTTCTCCCAAACGCTTGAATTCATTAAGCTGACAACAGCAAGTGATGAGACAACATTTTTTTTAACTACATTTATTGCAGGTGTGACACGTCTCGCCCAATTGTCTCGCCCGCGCCCCCCTTGATTATGTGCATACATAAGGTTGTAGCTATTGATTAGCGTCACCGTTTGAGTGTACTTGAGCTGCGTTAGCATAAACAAGACGAACAAGAACAGTGAGCCGACAGCAGCCAGAATCACCCACATCCTGGACACTCGTTGCATGAACGCTGCACTGAACAATGAGACGCTGAGCAGGACGGGCAGCGAGTGGGTGTCACAGTGTGCAGAGACGCACCAGCGTCGCTTCCCTCATGATTAAAACACTGCCATGGTGTTATAATTACGACCAGTCGGTTCGGAAATGTAGTTCTTAAAAACACGCTAACAAGATTACTATCTGCACGTCCACCAGCAGACCTCTAAATATTACTCAATATAATGCAACACAAACCTTTCCAATTTACAGATACCGGTTTTTTTTTTCAAATGTAGCCATTAGCAGAGCAATTCCAACTGTCCAAAGAAAGCTAGCATGCTAACTAGCTTTGTGAGTTTAAGAATACTTTGTAATATTTATTTTGTGACCTCACTGAGTCCAATTTGTTAACATAAACTAGTAGGATCGTTAAATGTTTGTGTTGTTGTTGTGTATCTCAGCATTGTCATGACAACAACCTCAGTATTGAATCTTGCCATCCTTTACGTCTCTCCTTTTTTCTGGCATTATTAAATGATCGTGAGCAGCGTCTAAAAATAGCCATGACCGTGTTATCAAGTGTTTCGTGTGGAGTACAGCCAACATCCCCCCAAAAAACCGCCAACATGTGCAGTTGCAACGTGTGCAACATATTTTCTGCCAGAAGCTGCAAATATTGATTTTTCTTTTATTTTGCTTTCCGACTTCGAGACGCACAAGCATGGCTGCGTGAAAAGCGCCGACGCAGCAGCGCGATTGATCCACTAAATACTGGTGCTTGTCTCTGCGGGGTGCCGTGTGATCTTGGCATGTACGACTTATGTAAGCGCCGGGCCGGCGAGGTTGATGAGGTCGCCGGGGAGTTGGATGCGGTGATGGAGACTCCATTACTTATTCAGCAGAGCTCCAGAACAACATCGTAAACGCCCCGCATCAGCGAGAGCAACACGCTCGTGAAAAACCACGGTGATCGTTTTCGCCCCCAAAAAAAAGGTCGCACGAACCGGAGTTTCGGTTTTCGCCCGAGACATCGGTCAGATTTGAGCTCGAAAGGTCGTCGAGATCATGGAGAATCATCCAGGATTAGATGCAGCCGAAGCAAACAGAACAGCGGCGATGAGCCAAAAACACAAATAGAACAGAACCTTTTCCTGCAGGACCTCGAAAGTTCAGGTAGAATTTGAAACCAGGTTGAATATGAACAAGTAAAACACTTTTAAATACAATTTCAAAGAACTTAGAAAATACAGAATTACTATTACAGAGGTACTATTAACACAATTTTGTTTACTATTGAATAAAATACAGCATGTATAATTAATAACTATATAGTTATTTAATACAATTAAATAAGTATAATAATAAATAATAATAGCTGTGATTATAATACAATTTTTTACAGGACCGACATTATTATATATATTTTTTTATTTTAATAATATATATATTCTTTTTTGTTCACTAAAGAAACGTGAATGAATATATTATATATTAATAATATATTATCCTATTAAAACGATTTGTATTTTATTCAACACCCAGAGCGCTTTACACTAAGTTACGCATTCAAATGTTCACACACCATCACACATTGATGGGAGTAGGCTGCAACCCAGCGCACCAGCTGAACCATCAGTAGCAATCGGAGTAAAGTGTCTTATTCAGTGACACAACGACACGATCTCGTCCAGATACATAACACAATTCTGTAGTTTTCAGAAGCGAAAATAACTTTTTAGACCATGTGTAGCTGAAAGATGTTCTGTGTGGATCTCCTCACGACCTCCAACTCAGGATCCGCCTCCGTGCCCCCTCCAGGACCCCCTCTTAAGGAGGCGGGCGTGGCCTTCACGGTGAGTCAGAAGTTAAAAGATAAAAACGGGTGAGGATGTTGGGGCGGAGCGGCGGCGTTTGGATTACTGGGATTATCTGACCATGTGCTCTCGGGCTGGAGCAGGAACTCAAAACGAAGCCCAGCTGCTGGTTCTGAGCTGCACTTCTGGGCTCCATTACTTCTGAGGCCCGACTGAGTAAATGTTGTCATTGTTGCGTCGTGATGGGGAACATGTGTGTAGCTCTTTTAAATAACTTGTAACGTCGTCTCGCAGTGATTTCCTGTCAGACGTCTTCAGAGGAAATATAGAGCAAAGAAAGATGTCGTTGCTCACTCTGGCTTCCATCGTCTCATGTCAGACACTGACGCAACACAACTACACAACTACACACGTGTGTGTCAACAACATCATGAACTCTTTCATCATTGTCATGTAAGACACAACTACACAAGTGTGTGTCAACGACAACATGAACACTTTCATCATTGTCATGTAAGACACAACTACACAAGTGTGTGTCAACGACAACATGAACACTTTCATCATTGTCATGTAAGACACTTACGCAACACAACTACACACGTGTGTGTCAACAACATCATGAACACTTTCATCATTGTCATGTAAGACACAACTACACAAGTGTGTGTCAACGACAACATGAACACTTTCATCATTGTCATGTAAGAGACTTACGCAACACAACTACACACGTGTGTGTCAACAACAACATGAACACTTTCATCATTGTCATGTAAGACACTGACGCAACACAACTACACATGTGTGTGTCAACAACAACATAAAAACTTTCATCATTGTCATGTAAGACAATGACGCAACACAACTACACACGTGTGTGTCAACGACAACATGAACACTTTCATCATTGTCATGTAAGACACTGATGCAACACAACTACACACGTGTGTGTCAACAACAACATGAACACTTTCATCATTGTCATGTAAGACACTGACGCAACACAACTACACACGTGTGTGTCAACAACAACATGAACACTTTCATCATTGTCTCATGGAAGACACTGACGCAACACAACTACACACGTGTGTGTCAACAACAACATGAACACTTTCATCATTGTCTCATGTTAGACACTGACGCAACACAACTACACACTTGTATGTCCACAACAACATGAAAACTTTCATCGGTCATACAGTCCAAGACACAGATGCTACACTAACAAAACAACTACACATGTGTCAACAACAACATGAACACTTTCATCATTGTCATGTTAGACACTGACGCAACACAACTAAACACTTGTATGTCCACAACAACATGAACACTTTCATCAGTCATACAGTACGAGACACAGATGCTGCACTAGCAACACAACTACACATGTGTCAAAAATGAGATTAACACATTCGGTCATATAAGACACAGACGATACATTAGCAACACAACTACACATATGTCAACAACTACATGAACATTTTCATTAGTCATACAGTACGAGACACAGACGCTACATTAGCAACACAACTACCTGTGTGTGTCAACAACAACATGAACACTAGCAGTCATATGTGACACAGATGCTACATTAGCAACACAACTACACACATGTGTGTCAACAACAACATGAACACTTTCACTCATATGTGACACAGACGCTACACTAGCAACACAACTACACACATGTGTGTCAACAACAACATGAACACTTTAACAGTGTCTCTAACAACAGGTACACAACAGTAAATATCACAAAATGTCTAACAACATGACAACAACAACTTTTATGAATACACAAAATAAAAACACTATAAATCACAACAAGCTTTAATGCAGCACAACAGCAGCATGAACACAACAGCAGCATGAACACAACAGCAGCATGAACACAACAGCAGCATGAACACAACTATGTGATGACAAAAAACAAACACAATAAATTTGCTAAAACAAAAAAGAGGGTTCATCACTGTCTGGTATTCTGCTGCAACCTTCAACACTCATGAATAGGTTCAACACTGGGCAGGAAGAAGACTGGTACCGTTTGTCGTCAGAACCGTCCGGCCCGACTCAGAGCAACACGATAACGAGCCCGAAGCCTTCTTGGCTCGGATCCTGCTCCAGTTCTGTCACAGACGCTGATGAAAGCTCCGTCTCTGCAGCTCCGTCCGACCCGCTCGACTCGAGCCTCGCCGGACGCACCACGTGAGGACGATAACAAGACCACGTCGACGCCAGAAGAACCAAGTCGTCGTGATTCGTCCCTGGACTCGAACGAGCTCCAGCTTCTCAACGTTTACGCCGCTTCGCTCGGACCAGAAACCGAGGGTTCGGCTCGATTCGTACCGACAACCTTCTGTGAGAAGCTGTGGTGGCGGGCGAGCAGAACACATGCTGGACTGGAGCAGAACAGAACCTTCTGCAGGAAGGTTTCTCTCGTGCACAGAACTGTGGAGTTTGACTCGTGTCCGTGACCTGCTGAACTGAATTCATCTTCACACCGAGAACGAGTCTCTTCAGAACTTTGTGATCGACTGTTTCTCTGCTGACCCTGAAGCAACAAAGAGGAAGAAAAACTTTCTTTTTTCCACACATTCCAGAATCAGTTCCAACCTTCGCTGCCTGAAAGAAAACAACATCAGTAGCTACAGCTGTGTATTTTTATGCGTGTGTACTGTGTAACCACTGAACAAATGTACTTATTACTGTTATTATTTTTGCTTTTTTCATATTTAAAAGTTTTGTTGGTTTTGTTTTTTTAACGAAGCAGTGTTTTAAACATCTTTTAATAGGAACAAGATTAATGCGGTACATTTTCATTACTTAGCCCACAAAAACTTGTATGTAAAGGAGAAAAAAACTACTTTAAAGTCAACAAGTATCCATTATTTGTAATTTAAGACTCAATTATAAGTTCATAGAGAAGAGAATATCAGACGGTCAGTGAAACATGTCCTTATCAAAAAGGAGTATACTTAAAGTTTATTTTTATTAAAGTTCCCCTAAGTATAAGCGTAGTAAGTAAGCATAGTACTTGTACTTATATTGTTCTTAAAGTATACCGATTTAATACTTCTTCGGACTATATTGGAACATTTAATGTTAACCTGAAGTATACTTTCAAGTATACTGACCTTTTTACTAAGTTTACTACTACTATGTATACAGTTAGTCTATAGTGACAGAAGTAAACTTTAAAGTAGAACAACTCTGTACTACCAGTGTGCTCGATACATTCAAGATTCAAGATTTAAAAGCGTTTATTGTCATAGGTACTGCGTACCATGAGTTCCCCCAACAAAAGTGCACAGTATAAATATCTAAAGACACAGAATATATATAGCAATATACAAGCGTTCTCACAATATTAACCAATTTTAAAATAAATATTTGTAATAACATGAAAAATGCAAAAATATTTATAACACAAAAACGAATACACAAAAATAAACTGTAACTGATGAAGTTTACTTTTGAGTATTGTCCTAAGATACAACATTTTTGTATTGATACTTATTTGCTGCTTTTCGATCATTTTCAAAACCGTAGTTAGTATAGTATACTTTTATGTTGGGTTTTTTTGTTTTCTGACGCTCATCACCTAATCTCCCATAATCCTTTGCACAGTTAACTTCTGGATCAGAACAATAATGGAGTTGCTCAAAGAAAAAAAGTAGTAGACTGTACTTGAAGCACAAGTATACTTGAGTACAATTATAAGTATAAATACAGTGTACTATTTTGAAACGTAGTATGTTAAAAGTAAACATCGAGTACAGTACTTCAATTTCATTTTAAATGAAGTCTACTCATAGTACACTTGTTTTTGCTAAGGGATGTAAAGAGTAAACATCAAGTATAGTACTTCAATTTCATTTTTAAACTTAATAAGTTGTACGGTGTATACACTGGTGTAGTAGTATATGAAAAATAACTATCATGATGGTAACAAACAACTAGACCACAGAGCTGTCGAAGAACTTCATGCCAAATTTGAAACTCAGCTCTGTTTGTAGACGGATTAATGAAGTCGATCCTTCTCTCTAGAACACAAACGCACAACAGAAGTGAGCGCAAAGACCCACAATCATCGACCCATCATCACGACAGATCGGCGGGAAGTGAATTGAAAGAAAGCCACAGTTCTCTCTGACATGGTGTGATTGGATGAAGCCACTTCTCTTCTGCCCGAGCAGGGATCAGATCGGAAGGCGTGCAGCGAAGCGCACGAGTGCAGACGATTTCCTGCGCAGCCAAGCGGCGACACGACATCCTGGTCGCTGAGGAGCAATCGGACGGAAACAAAAGAACTTTCTTACAAACAGACGTCTTTAGGGAACGCACACGAGAAGAAGCGGCTCCGGCAACAAAACCTCTCGTTTATGAACAGAGATGAGGATCAGCACCTCCGAGTTGGACGATGGAGATTCATCGTGTTATGGATAGAAAAGCAAATAAAATACTGAAAATATTCTAATCATTTTAGAATGTGTTTATTTTTGATTTTATATAGTATTTACTCCATTTATTTATTTTTAAGATATTCTTTGTCATTTTTATCTGCTATATATTTACACATTTATAACACAAAACTTTTTCGGGGTAATAATTTGGATGATTTTAGTTGAAGTTGTTTGAAACGACGATTTTAAAAATGAGAAAATGTCAAATATAATTGCGGTGCATTTTCATGCCTGTTACGTTGTTTGGAAATAGAAAAAGTGAAAAAATGTTATTGTGTATTTTATTTTAGGATGAAAAAGTGAGACAATTTCTTAACGTCAGCTATGAATATAACTAGAAAATGTATTTTTTAAAAGAAAAAAAAACATACTTTTGTTACATTTGTTAGATTTTCATTAAAACAAATTATTTGTATTTATTGTTTTCTTAAAAATGTATGAAAAAAATCATGAATCAGAAAGAAAATACCATGTTATTAAAATATACAAAACTTTATAATTAGGCCATTACGCCCAATTTGTGTATTTAATTGTACTTGGAAAATGTATACAATTGTAAGTGTGTGATGTAACTACATCTACACAAGAATTGTGTATGATTAGAAAATACACACATTTTTTTGTTACTGAAAACAAATACACAATGTAATTACTTTTATTAAATCACTACAAAATTTCGGACTAAATTGGAACATTTTATTGGAAGTATACTTTCAAGTATACTGTTGTGGCGTAAAGGGTTATTGGTCCAAAATCACTGACATCATCCTAATAACTTTTCCAGCTACTGGAGAAACCAGAAATACACACACACACATTTGAGAGACAAACATCTTATATAATGAGATTGGGAAACATCTTGTGAAATCACCTTGGCCGAGTGTCCAGGCATCGTCATGCCGAGGAGGTCCGGAAGGCGGACCCCACTGTGTACTCATAGACTACACAGACTCAGGGACTCATAGAATCATTTAATAGACTCAGGGACTCATTCATCCCTCGGGCTATTAAATTGTACAATTCTGAGTTCGGGGGCAGGAGTGGAGTGAGAGTATCTGGATGTTCTGTTCCATGTTAGTCTTTGTATCTTTGTCTTTGTTGTTTTTCTTTCCTTGACCTATGTTCTTTGTCTTTGTCTTTAGACTTAGATTGTGTCATCTTGTTCTTCCTCTTTATGTTCTTCTTATTTTATTTTTTATGTATTATTTTTTATTGTTTATGAAAAATTGCTGGCTATTGTAAAAAAACAATTTCCCAAAGGAGACCTCCTGAGGGATCAATAAAGTTTTACCTTACCTTACCTTACCTTACTTTATAAAGTCAATGTGAATGTTGTAAGACTTTGATGATTTCTGGATTCTAAGCTTGTACGGATTGCTTGTGAATTATCTGCTGGGCTTCGACCCACAGCTAATAAAATCCATCATCCCGTTGACCTGGTCTGGGTTCACTCATTTCCAGTCGACAACCTCTGGTTCCTTCTTCAATAATACTGACCTTTATACTAAGTGTACTACTACTAGGTATAACGTTAGTCTATAGTGACAGAAGTAAACTTTAAAGTAGAACAACTCTGTACTACCAATATACTCAGTATATTCAAGGTTCAAGATTCAAAGCGTTTATTGTCATAGGTACTGTGTACCATGAAATTCTTTCTTTGTTCCCCCAACAAAAGTGCACAGTATAAATCTCTAAAGACACAATATAATATTAATTTAAAATAAATATTTGTAATAACAGGAAAAAGGCAAAATATTTAAAACACTACAAAATTTCGACATATCCTTCAATTCTTTCTACGTATACTGTATATGATTTTTTTTATTGACTATTGCTACTTTTTTACATTTCGTTTAAGAGATAGTTTGTTGGTTTTCTTCTTAACTATGAAATAAAATACAATATTCTTTCCAGGTCTGGTCACTACTGTGCGAGTCACTCGCTCACTTCCATCCCAACATCTCCCCGGACGGCGCCGGACTCTAAGTGAATCTTCTCCGTCTTCCTCGCACACCAGCGGCGCTCGTTTCCCCGGCTGTACGCCGGCGAATTAAAGTCGTCTGATTAAAGGGACGAGCGAAAAAAAATCTCCGCCGAAGCGCACAGCGAGAAATGTTTGAGGATCTCGATGTCGGGGCGACACGGGACCAAAAAGAAACACAAATTACGGCGTGAAATTACAGTCATTACAAACAAAAGCCGCGCCGATGCGTTCGCCACTTCCCTCCCTGAGAGGTGACATGAATTATTCATCTCTGGAAACTTGTAACCACTAATCACTGCTGGACTTCCTGTCCGCAGAAATCCCAGCGTTTTTGTTGATGATTTGAAAGCTTCTTAGCTAAACATCCGTCGGCCAAAAAAACTTCATGATCACCTGAAGGGAGGACACACTTACACGCTCGGACGAACACTCTTTCAACACGTTAAGCTCCCGGGGCTGAGTTCGTCCAAACAAACTGAGTAGAACAAACTGAGTAAGTGATTTAAAAAAAAAAAAAAAGCCATTTCTCTCCATGTACCGGATTGGAAAAATATCTTTATTGAATGTACAAGAGAATTCATAACCTTTTTCCAGAGATTATTAAAACAAAAGTAACTGCTTTGTTACAATATTTAACCAGCATTAATATTATAGTATTATACTGTCTACTCAGTTTAGACGTGAGCTAATGCTAGTTAGCGATGTAGCAACAATCCTATGATGTTGTTTTTCTCAGTTTTCCTTAACAATTCCTCAAGTCTGGTCATTAGAACCAACAACCATGAAACTGGACTGTGTTCAGGTGGTTGGAGACAAATGTACACGTCTGCAAGAACATGAGATGAGATCGATAATAACATAGACATAAAACTTCTCTCATGTACATTTAGTTCTTCTACACAAGAGGTACTTCTATGTTGACCTTTGAGGCGCCAGAGATGGAAAACTTGTTATTATTTATTAAGTAAACCCAGCTGTTAAACGAATAATACTAGTATTATGAACGGACTGTGTGTAAAAAAAAAAAACTTCTTTAATTTTACACTTAAATATCAACATTTTTGTTTTCACAATACTATCGATATTCAATAGAATGGTTTTAATGTAGTTTTTTATGTGTTTTAGCTTTCAAATCATATTATATTTGTATCACAGTTGTTTAATGGTTTATGTTTTAATAATGTATACAAAAAAAAACCAATTCTATTTAACAATAATAAGCAATTATTCACTGCGTTCGTTCATTTTTGTGTTGCATTTAAACTTCCGGCCGCTGGATGGCAGCAGGAACGAGGAACGTGCTAGTTGCCCTGTAATGACTGAGGACGAGAGGATACAGTCGAGTCCAGGAGTTTTTAAAGCGGATTTCAAACAAAGTCGAGTCGAGCGGTTTGAATTAGTGAAATGCCAGAGTCAAGTTGTTCCTCCAGTATCACAGTATATCGTACTGTTGCCCATGTTTTTTCGTGATAAACACACCACAAGCTGTTATTTAAACACTCCTTCCTGGAAAGGAAATAAATATTATCCAATCAGGGATATATAAAAAAAAAAACCTCTCTGGAGTTTTTTGTTAAATGTATTTCCGTGACTTCAACTATATTAAAGCCAGAGTTATTGTCGCCGTGAAACAAAAACACACTTTGCCCTCCGAGGCTACACTAAATATCACCACATTGTTGTCGCGGCAACAAATATGTAAATGCTTCGCGGCTACGCTATAGCTAGCCATTGTTTGCCGTGTCAGCGTCTTCAAAAAGACGAGGTCAGCGACTCGGCTCCTGTTTTGTTTTTTTTCCTCGCTGGCATTTCATATTTGAAAAAACAAAACAAAAAAAACAAAGCCGTCACCAAATGTCATCCTAGCACCTCTTTGTCAAGCCGTCACTCCGGCGCAGGAGTCGGCGGCCCGCGGTTCCCGCTTCCTTCCAGGCGGGCTTGTGGGCTTTATTAATATTTATGCTAGCAGAAGAGCTTAAGGTCAGTCCCCTCGAGAGCGATCGCTTCGCGTTCCCGCATCACACTTGCAAAAATATATCGACAAGACAAGCCGGTGCTCCTCGTGACCCCGGGAACGAGACGCCGCTGTTATTTTTTTTTGATCCACAAACAGGAAAATCGCATTAGAAGAGCCAGCGTCGCCGAAGGGCGAGCGCTAAATGGATCAATGGCTGTTACGCCATCATAAAAAAAAAAAAAAAATGATGTCATGTCACAGATGTCGCCCCGGCGTCTGCTCCGATGATAAAAACAAGCTCCGTTGGCAGCGGCTGATGTCTCCGGGCCGGTCGCAGCCAGTTTTCTAGTCAAAAGTTTTTTTGGCCCCGGGGGCCTCCGTCGGCGACTTCTCCGGTGTCGCTCGTCAACCCGCGATGTAAACAATAGCTCGGCGCTAACGTGAAGCGACGGGCGCCGCGGCGTGATCAAAGCAAACGCTCGTTTCCTTCCTGGAACGCCGTGTGATTGCTTTGGATTAGCGAAGACGCGAGAGAAGAAGAAGAAGAAAACCTCAGGATGACTTCACCACGGCTTTGGTCCTAAAGAGACGCCCGGCGGCGAGGAGTGGACTGTCGGCGCTGAAACACGATCCGGACGCCGTTTAGCGAGTCATCCTGGAAGAGAAAAACCCGTCGGAAGGTTTGTTCTCGGAGCGGATCCGAAGCTTCCGAACAAATCCCCAATTATCGCAGATTATCTCGACAGGCATCGAGACCGCGGCTGAAGAATTTAAGAAGAGGAAAAACAAATCCTTTTGTTTTTCTGGAAATGGATACAAATCAAGCCGTTACATTATGACCACCGACGAGAAACTTTATTTGTTAACCTCCATGAAATCCAAGAAAACTGAGATTTAATGGACGACACACTTCAACAAACTAGAGACAGAAGAGTAGAGAAAGAGGAGGAGGAGCGTGGAAGAAAAAAACAAATCCCATAGTTTGTCAAAATAGGACACCGGAGATTTAAAGGATTACGAGCGGCAGAAGAAAAAAGACAATTGTGATTCCAACATCCTGCAGGAAAAACAACGGTTTTAATGATGTATATTAATGACGGTTGTTAGTTTTTTCCCTTTTTCTATAATTACACCACATACTTCGACGAAAAGAATGGGGGTATCTACCTCACAGGTACTGAAAAACAGTGCAGATGTTTACTTTTCCAAAATAATACTCGGAAAAAACATGCATACTTTACTGACTCCTTTAAGAAACATCTTAAGACGTTTTTATTTGTTCAGGCTTTTCCTTGATTTTCTGGAACTCCTGTTGTGTTATCAGTTTTATCTTGATCTTTAAAGTATATACTTTATTGAGTATTGTTTTGATTGTTTAAGCGCTTTGTGACCCTGGTCTGGAAAAGCGCTATATAAATAAAAATTACTTACTTATTTACTTACTTTGTCAAAACCACAACAAATTAAATCGACCAGAAATTATATCCGACAGGATTCATTTTGGATATACATTTTAGAACTTCTACTGTCTCGTTAAACTGTGATTTTGTAGTTTGGAATATAACTGGACCAAGAAAAACCAAGAAAAAAAAAGAACGTTTGAGAAGAATATCCTGGTTTGAGTTTGATGTTTTATATTCTAAGTCTATGGAGCTCCAGAAAAAAAAAGGTCCATCATGTGACCTTCACTGTTTCTCAAAGCCGGAAAATACGGCAAACACCTTCTTGAGCAGGAAGAGTGAGATGTTTTTAGACCAATTAGCAGGTGATAAAAACAACATATTAACCGAGAGGTAAAACCTAGCGCAATTAAACCTTGAACACGGTTTCCATGGTAACAGAGCTTCATTCTGTCAGTATTATTACGGGGCTTAATTGTGTGTCGCGTGAGCAAGTGAGTCGAGCTGCAGGAGTGACACTGAGATTTTGGTCAGGACACAAAAAAGTATTGGAGTTAAATGAAAACTCACAAAGATACAGGTATCGTCTTCCAAACACCTGGACTCGTCCTTCACGAACACGGCTCGGAGAAGCTCATTAAGACGCGGCGACGATGAATTCATGAACGAGCTAAATGAGCAGAACGACTTATTCAGCGGCTGAACCAGCTCATTTGTTCTCTGAAGTTTGACTTTAGACAGTTTAGCCCCGGAAACAAATTAGCCGGCGATTCCGACAAGCCTTTTTCTCTGGTAAGTTTAACTTTTACAAGTGGCCCTTTTTGTCAGACCTTAAAAAATGTAATTAAAAAACCAAGGTTGGCGTTTTTTAAGCGTTCTTCATTCGAGGCTGTCTCGCTGGAATAACAACGTCGTCGACGAGCGTGTGTGAGCGGAATACAAAGTCCAGGATACGGCGCTGGTCACGGACGAGCGGAGTTTTTAGTGCTTCATAAAAGCCGAACTGATTTGTTCGGCGGCGAGTTAGATGTGCCGCGATTCCACAGTGTGTGAAGAGAGGCTCCTGTGACCGGGGCCTGGTTTTTATAGAACTGCAAGGTCATTCCGGTTTCCAGCTCAGCAGGTGCCCACGCAGGTCACATGGACGTGGATCAGAAAATTTAATAGTTGAATTTGAATTTTCAAATAATGTCACGTTTAATTATTGTTGAGAGATTTCTGGTTATTCAAATAAATCATTTCTATAGTGAGAAATCGTTTTGGTTAAATACTCAAATTCAAGATTTTGTATATACACAGGATGATTTTATTTCAGCTTCTTTTTTAAATAAAATTAAAAAAAAATGCAAATAGACTTTGATCTATTGAATCTGATCATTCTAAATGTAATACTTTTTAATACATAGTCTTTAAAATTCAATATCGTCTGGTGGCACTATTAAACCAACATTTTTATATTGAATCAAAAGGCAATCAAAAAATATATATATTCAAATTACAAAATTCATTAATCATTGGAATAAAAATCACAAACTCTAGTAGTAATACCAAAAAAAAAGGTGTTTTTTATTGAATTTTTAAAAGCCATTAATGAAAAGATATTTAATTAAGAACATTTATTTATAAATTATTGGAATAAGTTACGTTATAAAATATAATAAAAGGAATAATAATATATTTTTTAATATTCAAATTATATTCAAATTTATTTCAATTATTTAATAAAAACAAATGAAACCTCAATATATAAATGACTGAATTTAATTATTCAAATAAACAATTCAATGCTTAAAAGGAAAAAGAGATAATTAACATTTGAAATGTTTAATTCCAACATGTGATACAAGTTTTGTGTCGGCAACTGCCTTTCGTCCTCGCAAACAATAGAAGTAACAGCGGAGATTTGATCTCAAGTCTTCGTCTGCACGGGTCAAAGGTCAATGTTCAACAGGATACCTCCGTCTGAGGAAAGTGAATCTTCCACCTTTTGCAACGGAGACGTCGATGACAAACAACACGCCGGGCTTGAATGATTTAAACGGCGAAGCGGCAATTTCCACACGGATGTCACGCGACACACTTCCGTGTTCCGACTGTCAGCAGCAGATGTACCTCACACGCCCCCGACATCCACTTCCGTCGTCCCTTCGGACGCAACACCAACTGAAGTCTTGTTTTCCGTGTGCGGTTAACAGCCTGTCCGCACAAACACCAGTGCCTCACACACACACACACACACACACACACTCAGTCCACCAACTGCTCGGTTGACTTTCACGGCTTCACATCTCATTGGCAGGAATAATGTCTCATCAATAAACACAAACTGAGCTCAGATCAGTGAGCCCCCTCCTAAGCTGCTGCCACTCACCAAGACGCCGCTGAGATCCACAGAGTCAGCGTTACTACAAGTCGTCGCTCACGGATGATATTGGAATATTAATATTCGGCTAATTCCGAGCCTGTGAAAACAACGTTTTTTGTTGATATAATGGATCTTTTCATCCGCAGCTGAACCACAGTATAAATACATCATCCAAACCTATTGAACGGAAACTATTTTTAAATATATTGCTCGCTTTTGTACACTTTTTTTTAATTGTATTAGTCATTTCTAGATGCCAGTCATGACACCTTGCAATGTTGACATGCATTACAATATATTGTGATACTGTAGATTCAACGATAGATTTGTAGTATTCTTCAAGTACTTGACTCTGGAGGTTTTATGATTCACTTGATAGGAATAAAGAAATTATCAACATTATTATAAATAGTTGTCAAGGTCTCACAAAACAGCTGATGATACCAGAATCATTTTAATTTGATAAGATATATTCGGCTCACAGTACGATACGATATGATATATTTAGCTCACAATACGATATATATGGCTCATGGTACAATTCGATACGATATATTTAGCTCACGATACGATATATATGGCTCATGGTACAATTCGATACGATATATTTTGCTCACAATACGATATATTTAGCTCATGATACGTTATATATGGCTCATGGTACAATTCACTACGATATATTTTGCTCACGATACGATAAATATATCGCTCACGACACAATTAGATACGATATATTTTGCTCACGATATGATATATTTTGCTCATGATACGATATATTAGGCTCACTGTATGATTAGATACGATATATTCAGCTCATGTTACGATTCGATATGATCTATTTAGCTCACGATGCGATATATTCAGATCATGATCGATATATTTGGCTCAGGGTATGATTCAATACGATACATTTTGCTCACGATACGATATATTGAGCTCACGATACGATATATTCGGCTGAAGGTACGATTCAATACGATATATTTAGCTCACAATACGATATATTCGGCTGAAGGTTACGATTCAATACGATATATTTAGCTCACGATTTGATATATTTAGATCACAATACGATATATTCGGCTCACGATACGATTCAATACGATATATTTGGCTCACGATACGATATATTCGGCTCACAATACGATTCAATACGATATATTCGGCTCACGATACGATTCAATACGATATATTTGGCTCAAGATACGATATATTCGGCTCACGATACGATTCAATACGATATATTTGGCTCACGATACAATATATTCGGCTCACAATACGATTCAATACGATATATTTGGCTCACGATACGATATATTCGGCTCACGATACGATTCAATACGATATATTTAGATCACATTACGATATATTCGGCTCACGATACGATTCAATACGATATATTTAGATCACAATACGATATATTTGGCTCACGATACGATTCAATACGATATATTTGGCTCACGATACGATATATTCGGCTCACAATACGATTCAATACAATATATTTGGCTCACGATACGATATATTCGGCTCACGATACGATTCAATACGATATACTGTATTTAGATCACAATACGATATATTCGGCTCACGATACGATTCAATACGATATATTCAGCTCACGATATGATTCAATACGATATATTTGACTCAAGATACGATATATTCGGCTCACGATACGATATATTCGGCTCACAATACGATTCAATACGATATATTCGGCTCACGATATGATTCAATACGATATATTTGACTCAAGATACGATATATTCGGCTCACGATACGATTCAATACGATATATTTGGCTCACGATACGATATATTCGGCTCACAATACGATTCAATACGATATATTCGGCTCACGATATGATTCAATACGATATATTTGGCTCAAGATACGATATATTCGGCTCACGATACGATTCAATACGATATATTTGGCTCACGATACGATATATTCGGCTCACAATACGATTCAATACGATATATTTGGCTCACGATACGATATATTCGGCTCACGATACGATTCAATACGATAGATTTAGATCACAATACGATATATTCGGCTCACGATACGATTCAATACGATAGATTTAGATCACAATACGATATATTCGGCTCACGATCCGATTCAATACGACATATTCGGCTCACGATACGATATATTCGGCTCACAATACGATTCAATACGATATATTCGGCTCACGATATGATTCAATACGATATAATACAATATATTCGGCTCACGATACGATATATTCGGCTCATGATACGATATATTCAGCTCACGATACCATTCAATACAATATATCCAGCTCACAACACGATATATTTCGATACACTTGCATCATTTTCGAAAGCAATTTTAGAAGACACTGAATTCTATCTCTCATCCTCAGTCATCGCTGGGATCTCACTTCATTGTTCCTTTGCTGCAGAGGACAGTATGACTGCTTTATTAGCAGCCGAAGTTTAATAACACCAAAATGAATAAATATATGTATACGATGCAGTGACTCTGAATATGGATACAGTAACATGAAAAAGATAAATATATATATACAGGTGTAACACTTGTTTCCTCACACCTGTACAGGAACCACTCTCCTCATTCCCAAAGGACACGAGATGTCACCGTTTGCTCTAAACTCATGAGAGCGCCACCTACTGAGAGCTGTATCTTAAAAAACCTCATCAAGCAGAGCTGGCCCTTCAAACTACTTTTTCTGTCGGAACCTTCAATCAAGCACAAGGGCTGTGGATTCTTCTAGGAGAATGGAAGGAGAAAACATGATCCCTCTGATCCCTGCCTCTGCACTGACCTCACAGCCGCCACAGGAGACGACAGGCGTTAAAGCCCGGCATGTCTCAGGTTGATGGATGGCGGCGTAAACATTACAGTCGAGACTAACAAACTTGCGTTTCCTCTGCCCGTCAGAACACTGTCCCCGGTGGCGTTTCATCATGATGGAGATAATCTTATGCAAGAAAGTGAAATGACAGATCATGGCGAGGTAATTAAACCCTTGAGGATTTCACCGTGAAACATGTATGAAGCAGACGGCGGCGCCGCGTCACCTTCACGCTGAATTATACCAGACCGGCGTGTTATTGGTGTTATGATCGCAGCCGAGCGTGATCGTGATTAGCAGAGGGTTCAATGAAATGTCAATATTAATGTTGTAAACGCCGGGGAGACCTGGATGTTGTTTGTTCTGCGGAGAGAGGAACGTTTAGAGGGGAAAAATCGTCGTGGTCTCAGCAAAATGGCGGAAATGTTTTATCGTCAAATACGCGGAACATAATATTAATTCACCTGGATGTGTGTTTTTCCCATGAAATTAACTATTAATGAATAGAAAAACGTGTAAACAACAATAAAATGTATTTCTATATTCTTATATTATTGATATACAGACGGTATAATCATTTGTCTTGAGTACATTGAAGTGTTTTTAAGTGGAGCAAGTACTTTTATTTAATTTTGTGATTATATTTTAGTTTAAGAAACTTGTCATTTATATCATTACTGTCGTATTGATTAATATTAGGAGTGTGTATTGGCTAAAATCTGGTGATACGATACGCATCATTATACATGGGCAACAATACAATATATTTATATTAATATATTAATATATTAATATGTTGCAATACTGGAGCAAAAACGTAACGATTTTAACATTGTCTGAATAATTGACTCTCAAGTAGTCTACAGAATATATCCAAACATCAGTTTTTGAAAGTCCACTGTATCCTCTCATCCTCAGTCGTTGCCTGGATCTCACAGGTTTTCATTTTTCCTTTCGTTACGAGGGAAGCACCGACTGCTGCCATCTAGCGGCCAGCGTGAATAATTGCTTCTAAATTGTTAAAAATTGTAAAAATAATAATGATTGTATTCACAATTTTTTAAATTATAAAACATAAAATAACCATGATAAAAAATCTATTAAAGATTTTAGTGTTATTGTTTAAGTGTATTGATTTTTTTTACACCCCTTATTATAACCGTCTGAAATTAGTATTATTTTTAAAAGGACAGGACTTCACGTAAAGCAACTTTTTTAATTTTTTTTGATCAATAAATAAACGGTTATACTAGAAAAAAAACAAGTTCAATATTCAGCGTTATGTATTTTTCATGCTTTTAACATTCCTTTTTTTTGCCACTCGTGCTATTTTTATTGTTTCTGTTTTGATCTCAAGGTCAGGCCCGTGAAAGCGATACCGACATTAAACTATCCTCTGTCGCAATAATGTTTTAACACACACCACGTTTGGAATGTTACACATTTGAAGGACACCGTTGTATAAACAACCTGTTTAGTCTCAGAGTTACACTTGGATTGTGACACACGTGCCTCTGCGCCGCCGCTTCCACTGACGGGAGCGAAAAAAAACAACAACAAGCGTTCCACGTCTGAGCAGAGTGTGAAAGCATTTTATCAGAATTGGAAAATAAAAGTCGTATCCAAAGCAGCCGCGAACCACCCAGAAAAGGACAACATGACTTTGGGAGGAAGATTAAACAAGCTGCTGTTCTGCTGTCACGTCCATAACCGCGCATCAAAGTGCAGCACTTTCCCATAATGAGTTCCACAACCAGCCCCGTCGCCATTAGGCTCTGCGGCAGCACGAGTCGTAACAGCCGACATGATCGGGAGCCGTATCAGGGAACAAAAGAGGGTCTGTTCCTACCGCCAGCAGGAGGAGAAACTCGACTCCCGAGCCCAGAGTCTGAGGTGCATCATTCCGAACCCCTGAACTCGACCCCTCAAGTGAGTGTGTTCGTGCAAACAGGTGTAAGATTGCACGTCTGGAGCAGACGTCGTGCAGGAAACACAGCCAGAGAGAGAAGGAGCACAAAAGACGTCAACTGACGAGTCCGGAGCTCAGATGTTCTTCTCATGGTTACATCACACAATAGAAGGATGAACCGGGATTCTTGGTCCTGAGTCAGAGAAGTAGGGCGGGCGGCGGTCGACCTTCAGTGGACGCCATCGGGAAACGTGGGTTTCAAATTTAACAAATGATATGAGCGAGTTTTTAACAAAATATTATTCATTATTCATATTTATTCATGTCAAGCTCATCCTGTATGTTGTTGTCAGTTCACGATTTTCCACTGTGATTATAGAAGATTAAAGAGAATTAAAGAACAGAGAAAACATCATTATAAGTTCGTCCCCTTTTTTTCAAAGTTTTCCTTTTCACCAAAACATTTCTTTACTTTACTTTAATAAGTCAATGGATCATAAAGTAATTTGTTATTGTGATGGATGTGATTGTATTATGTTTTTATTAGTTGTTTTTTTGCCATTTTGTAAGTGAATCTGTTTTAGTTTGGTTTCCCAATTTATTCACGTTGTGGTCGATATTTAATTTTTTTGAGATTTTGACAAGTTAATCTTAATTTCCTTGCACATTTTTGTTTTTTTTTCCTAACCTTATTATTATAATAACAATTGCATTTTTGAACATCACTTCAGCATAACTTTTGATGTGATTATCTTATGTTTTTATTGTTGATTAGTAGTTGTTTTTTGCCATTTTGTAAGTAAATCTGTTTTAGTTTTTTTTTCCGATAATATTGTTGTGGTCGATATTCATTTTAACAATGTATTCTTTATTTCCTTGCACATGACGGGGTTTTTCTTAACCAAGTTATTTTGTTAACAATTGCATATTTGAACATAACTTCAGCATAACTTTTACATTGTAAATACATTTTGTTGGTTTTTTTTTTGGTGTTACTTTTTTAACCGATTCTTTATGTCTTTGCACATGACTGTGTTTTTGGTAGTTATATTCTGACCCACAGACCTCAGAGCCCGAGCTGGGGTGTAAGGCTGGATCAGATCACTGATGTAAGGAGGAGCCTGACCATGAATAGATCTGAAAGTAAGAACCAGAATTTTAAAGTTGATCCTGAAAGAAACTGGAAGCCAGTGAAGAGTTTTAAGGATCGGAGAAATGTGAGTTCTTCTACTAGAGCAGGTCAGAATTCTGGCTGCAGAGTTTTGTATTAACTGCAGGCGAATCAGATCCTTCTTGTTAAGACATGAAAACAAACTGTTACAATAGTCCAGACTATTAACATCTTTGCGCTTGATGGATCTACTGACTCCTTTAAGAAACATCTTAAGACGTTTTTATTTGTTCAGGCTTTTCCTTGATTTTCTGGAACTCCTGTTGTGTTATCAGTCTTATCTTGACCTTTAAAGTATATACTTTATTGAATATTGTTTTGATTGTTTAAGTGCTTTGTGACCCTGGTCTGGAAAAGCGCTATACAAATAAAAATGAATTACTTATTTACTTACTTATATATATATATATATTTTTTATTATCAACAAGTCTGACCCGAGTCACGTCGTGGACATACATGTGCAAGTCCTCAGAGGCGTGTTCACACATGCTTCCAATCACGGTCTGGTAGTCGCCGTGGCGACGTGTGATGGAGGATCTTCTCTTCTCCTCCATCAGCACACATGGAGTCGATCAATTCCATCCCAAAACACCGTCCAGAACACGAGCGAGTCCGTCGGACCGACACTAGTAATGACGCCTCAACTGTTGAGCTGAACGTTTCATCAATTTCTTTGCGGTAGAAGACGAGAAAAATCGATCGGAAAAACAACATCAAAAACATTTTTTTAATATTAGAAACGCATAAAACAAACGTTGCGAGAAAAACATTTTTATCCTGTTTTTCAACCAGTTTATTCATCTAACTTCCACGAATCAATTTTCATGACCTCCGGGTAATTGAAGTCCAGGACGTACGACGCACACATGGACTCGCTGCACACGCGTGTTGCGAAGACGCCGCTAACAAGCGTCAGGGTGTGTATTTGTGTGGCTGAGCTACAGCCCGACGTTCATGTCCAATGAAGGGCTGTGATGGTGACAGCCACCCATTAGCCGCGCGTGTGATAAATCATCAGATGACAGTCTCGCCGCTTCCACTAAACTCTGCGGGCCACGAGAAGAAAAGAAAAATAAATAAACCTCTCCTCGGTGTGAGACTCTTAATAATGACGAGGCACAAACACCCGATTACGGAGCGAATACATCCTCGGAGACGGAAAATCACCGGAGAAAGTCGTGAGCAAACCTTCGCTGACATGCTAATCCAGGTGTTACGCAACCAGTCACCTCCTCGCTTTGATGCTCGGCTAACACTGCCGTGTTAATGGCTACACAATGACTGCTATTGCGGCTGATTTAAAAAATATATATGTTAGAGTACGGATTGGAATCCAGTAGGATCTAGGAGAGATTGGAATCCTACTACTGTATTGGGATCTGAATATTGGAATTCCAATTTGAACTAGTACAAATTAGAATCCTACTACTGAACTGGGATCTGAATTTGGAATTCCAATCTGTACTAGTACAGATTAGAATCCTACTACTGAACTGGGATCTGAATATTGGAATTCCAATCTGTACCAGTACAGATTAGAATCCTACAACTGAACTGGGATCTGAATATTGGAATACCAATCTGTACTAGTACAGATTAGAATCCTACTACTGAACTGGGATCTGAATATTGGAATTCCAATCTGTACTATGAGGATTCCAGATCCTACTCATAGAGATTGGAATTCCAATCCTTACTACTACTGAACTGGGATCTGAATATTGGAATTCCAATCTCTCCTAGGAGAATTCCAGATTCTCCTAGAGAATTCCAATCTCTACTAGGAGAGATTGGAATCCTACTACTGTATTAGGATTTAAATATTGGAATTCCAATCTGTCCTAGGACAAATGGGAAGTCTACCAAGACAATCTCCAATTCTAATAGGATAAATTTGGTTTCTGTTCCGGATTTTTTCCTAGTTTGACGGAAACTTAACGCTGTCGCCATATTGGCTCCGATTTATTTATTTTTTTGTTCCGGTTATGAATGTTTTCTTTGCCAAATAGGTACGATGACGTCGGGGTCACGACCCCCGCGGTTCTGTTGTAGTCTGGTGTTATTTTGATGTATCAAACCCTAACCCATATCAATATTAAGATGCCAGTTCAGTAGTAGGATTGCAATCTCTCCTAGTAGATATTGGAATTAACTAGTATAATCTGGAAGCCTCCTAGGACAGATTGGAATTCCAACATTCAGATCCCAGTTCAGTATAGAATTCCAATCTGTACTAGTAGAATTCCAGATCCTACTGGATTCTAATCTGTACTGTGATATATATATATATATATATATATATATATATCAATTGACAGTTATGACCAGTCGGATTTAGAATCTCTTAGACTTGTGAGGTTGTCAGGACAACGGGCCAATGGTAAACAATGGTAAATGAGGTTTCAAGACGCAGTGTACTCATTTCAAAGGGCCACTAGGTGGCGCTGTCGAAGCCCCACTTCATTTTTAAACAGACAGCATTATTCAGTGATCACTGGAAATAAGTGATGACGAGATGACGCCTCATGAACCACTGAAGCTTAGATGAAGAGTAATTCATCCTTGGGCTTTATGAGGCTTCATTTGCTCTACTGCGCCATCAAGTGGACAATAAGTGTGAAGCTCTGACTCTCATTAACCGCAAATTATTTGTAGTTAATGATTCTAATCATTAACAATAATGTGCTTGAATCACTTGTGTTTGGTGATCAATTATTCATTGATATTCAAGAATAGCGATTTTTCTACAGTGCTTGGCTTCAATCAGTTTATTTCCTTTGAGATTATTTCACCGGCTTTTAAAATATATCACAGAATTATTCCATTTTATTAGGAGAGATCAGCTCGAAGAGCTGCCACACAGGAGGGAAAATCTCCTCTTTCTTGCAGGATCTGCAAGTAAAATACGGTCGGTCGCTAAGTCTCGCACAAAAATCTGCTAAATCCAAAAGATGTGAAGGGAAATCTGTTGCGTTTTCAATGGCACTTAACCAACGTCACCACCTACGTCACCAACACACACCTTCGACAATCATCCTGGATTACTGGGCACACACTTCGAAGCTTTGACATCCTAATCGAATACCTACTGGAAATGAAGGAACCTCATCGTGAAACCTGAACAAACCGTCTCGGAAATCCCAAAATGTAAGACCAGGATTGAATTCATGATTGATATTAGCACTGATATAATGATGTTTAAAAATGTAATATCGTACTTTTCTAGTACTATACACGTTGTTAAGTGATTTCTAACACAAAATTCCACAGAAACTTCAACAGTCACTCAACCAAACTTCTTCCGTCGTACTTTTCCAAATTCCAGAAAATGTTTGAAAACTTTTGAGCTTAAAAACAGGATAGTTTCGGTTAGCATACATTTACAACAAAAGACATTGTTGAAAAGAATTAAACGCCCAGTGCATGATACAACACTTACAAATAGTACAACCTGAAATTTAAAGACAGACCACAAGAAGGAAAACGCTAGTCGAGCTAACGCTAGCCGAGCTAACGCTAAGTTTTGAATGATTTTTATTTTTATTATTTTATTTTGTAGGTTACATGAGGAATATATTTAATGCACATATTTATCTAGTATTTTATAATGTTTCATTATTTAAACTTGCAAATTTACTATATTTCCCAACAATGATGATCAATTGCACGTTTCAGAAATTGTTTATTTTTCTTCTTATCCTACACTTCATTACATAACTAGATCAGGCTAGCTATCTTTAAAAATCCTTTTTTTTTCCTAAAAAAAAAGTATCCTTTTCCTCGCTTTCCCAGACACACGAAAAAAAAACTCCATAATCTGAAGCTCCACTTGAATAGGTCATAGAAATCATTTCTCAGATGTCATTTTCAATTATTCCTGAAACAAAACCCTCTGGACCTGAAATGATTCAGCACATTGTGAAAAACAGATCCTAAAATAAAAGCGTAAAATGTGCTCTTGTCCTCCTTTACTTTGCTGATCTCTCTTTCTTTCTTCGGCTCGTCGGCTCTTCGTTTGAAGCCGTGTGTGTGTGTGTGTGTTTTCTTTTTTAATTATTTATTCATCTGAGGCTTCTGTAATATTCAATTTCATATTGTGTAACACGGAGTCGCGAACTGCCATCAGGGAATTATCACGTTTAGAATCGTAATCAGCTTTTGTCATGTTCACGTGCTCTCGTTGTCATGTTGTTTTTTTTTCATTTCCAGCATTATTTCTTTCATCTGCAAAGCTGCAGTAAATCCCACAGAACCCTCTCGCCCACAACATCCCTCTTCATTGATGACCACTCCGTTGGGCCTTGAATCCCACCACGTCCCACACAGACGCTCCTCTGGGACGCAGCCGCTCCATTGTTGCCTCGTGTAGGACGAAAACATGAGTCCGGAACTCGACAATCGTTTCGCACCGAAAATAACGAGGACTCTTTTACTCGCGATCCGCTCGCCTCGGGAGGAAAAAAACGCTCGCGGTCGCTCTCTCTCGCAATCAAGGCGGCACAAAAGGGAGGAAAGACCCGCAACATATTTTTCATCTGTGGCCAACAATAGCGAGCGAAGCTCGGTTCTGCTGAGCTCATCAGCACCACAAAGACAAGTGGAAGAATGCAGCAGAGGTCGACCCCGACAACTTGAGGCTGTGAAGGGTGCGGGGGCCCTGGCTTTAGCCTCTAATACCAGGGGTCAGGGGGTCCTGCTGCCACCAACTGTGACCTTGAAGAATACAATCCCCACTTCAGACCAATAGAACTTCAGACGCTCCTCACAAGCTTGAGGATCCCTCGAACTTAAGACTCTCGTCAATATTCTTCATCAGGGTTACTTTGGTTTAAAATGTTTTCATGTGTTATATCGTCGTCAATATACTCTTGACCAGTGTGTTGACCCCCATTAGTGAGTCCGGAGAGAGTTGTGACGAGTCATTGTAACACGAGTCATAGAGTAATAACATATCATTGTAACAAGATTTAGAGAGAGTTGTGACGAGTAATTGTTACACGAGTCACAGAGTAATAACATATCATTGTAACAAGATTTAGAGAGAGTTGTTACGAGTCATTGTAACACGAGTCACAGAGTAATATCATATCATTGTAACAAGATTTAGAGAGAGTTGTTACGAGTCATTGTAACAAGAGTCACAGAGATTTATGAGTCATTGTAACACGAGTCAAAGACTTGTAATGAGTCACTGTAACAAAAATCACAGAGATTTATAATGAGTCATTGTAACACGAGTCACAGAGATTTATGAGTCATTGTAACAAAAATCACAGAGATTTATAATGAGTCATTGTAACGAGGGTCAAAGATTTATAATGAGTCATTGTAACGAGGGTCAAAGATTTATAATGAGTCATTGTAACAAGGGTCAGAGAGAGTTGTAACGAGTTATTGTAACAAGATAGATTTGTAACTAGTAATTGAGATTTTTAATGAGTGAATTAAAAAAAGAGTTCCAACAAGTCTTTGTAACAAGAGTCACTAAAGAATTCCAATGAGTCACTGTAACAAGAGTCATTTAGATTTTTAACAAGTCTTTGTAACGAGAGTCACTAAAGAGTTCCAACGAGTCACTGTAACAAGAGTCATTTAGATTTTTAACAAGTCTTTGTAACGAGAGTCACTAAAGAATGCCAACGAGTCACTGTAACAAGACACACTGGGAATTTAAAGTCACCACCTGAGTTCCTCTCAATCGTACAATAAAAGTCCCTGTAATCGACAGTCATCATGAATCGTAACTATGGTTACAGAGAGTTCTACCGAGTCGTACAAAGAGTTAGTGATTCGAAGAGTTGCTGATATTTCTACGTAGTCAAAGAGTGAATCACTGCGAGGTTCCTACGATGCTGGGTTTCCTTGTTACTGGAACAGGTGAACATGCCGATCACATGACCTCCTTGGCAGAGGTGTTTATTGACTGTTCTCCTCTGGCGTTCTACTCAACATTTAACCGGAGAAAGACTGACATCCACCGGTCTGTGTACGGCCGTGACGTCACGTCAGCGAGAGGCGAGAACGATCGATAGTTCCTGCCAACAGTGACGGGCTCACTCCAGCACCGCTACAGTACACACCGGCAGCTGGCAGAACATCTGTTTAAATCAGCCCTTTTGTCGTTTGATAATCACTCATTAAAGCACTTTGGTTCAGAAACTCCTGTGTTTGTCTCTCCCTCCCCTTAATTGGAAACGCAGTCCAGACTGTAGCGCCGGTAATCCTTCGGAGGGTAAAGCCCCGAAATCTGCTGCCAGAATACCACTACATCTGTACAGCCAGTGTGTGTGTGTGTGTGTTGATCTTACACCTCGGCCAATCACGGAGCGGAGCTGATCCCCCCCGCTCTGGCTCTGTGTGTGTGTGTGTGTGTGATCTCAACCTCCCACCATGAAAATCCTCATCGACCCACTGGTGGTACTCAAATGTTCTGAAGGCTTCAGTGGTTCGACGGGTGCGACACGACACACGCGACACGCGGAACCAACGCAAGAGTTTCCGAGACTCACATCTGTAACAACATGGAGGTTGTAATGAATGACAGATCCAGACCAGCTCCCCTGGTCGGTGCAGAACATGAACCTTCCGTCTCTGAGTCATCGCCGGAGTGTTACGTTGTTCAGAGAGAGTCACGGTTCCGAAAACAAAGGAGTCGTTGACTGCTGTTCTCTGGGTTACAGACCCGGCTCCGGTACCAGAGCCACGACTCTTTTTGTGTGAGTCAGTCGCACCACAGGAGGCACAGTGAAGCGTCTTTTAGTTCTATTTAGTTCTACAGCGAGAGTTAGAATAACCCGTGAGTCACGTTGAGTCAAAGGTGGAGTTGCTTAGTAATGCTAGCATGTTCTAATGAGTCCCTACAGTAGAAAAAAAAAGTGTGAGTCATTACGAGATCCAGAGTTACTTCAGAAATCACAGATATTTCCACCCAAGGAGTCACAGAGTCACTGTTTCATACAACAAATGGTACATTTCGCAGCCATCTTGTGTATTGTGTGTGTACTAGGGTTGTCAAAAGTACTTGTTTTTTTTAAGTATCCATACCCTATGTATTTATATGTGTGTCCATATGTGTGTCTCCGTATTTCTCTGGTAAATAAATGTATTAATAAAATTCAAAAGATTATTTTAACAGATGTACTGTGGTACTAAAAAATGTATTAAGAAACAAATATTTTCGGTAGAGAGTTAAAAAAAAAATAGTATCGTGACGACCCTAGTGTGTGCAGAAAATAATACAAATACATTCCAAGAGAACAAACGGAAACTCTGCTTTTATGTAACATTCAAATTCTGTTCTCAATAATATCCCAACACTGACTCATGAGAGCAACAGCCACTGATCGTTAGCATCTGAGCTAACGCCACATGACAGCTACTGTGCATGTTTGTTTTTTTTAATAAAAGTACTATGAGTGTGTTCGTGTGAGCCTCGGAACACAATGGTGTCCAAGGTTAAAGTTGTAATTATTTCTGATTTATTTGCTTATTCTTTATTGCTACACAAAAATCAATGGAAATATCCTTTTTTTTTAATAAAATAAAATACAATTATGTTTGTGGGCCAACAACACCAGTGCTAGCATTTAGCTGCAGGTGAGTTTTGACACAAATATCCTCCAATTTATCAATAAAAGTGCTGAGCTGGTCTTTACTGCAGGGTGTGTGTGTGTGTGTGTGTGTGTGTGTGTGTGTCTTGTGTTTTTACAGAATGAAGACCTCACGGGACACACACTTAAACTGCTGCGGTCCTATTTTTAGAGGGGTCACAGCTACATACTTTAAAAAATAAAACATTAAAAGGTTATTTTATATTTTTTTAACAAATATAAAAACAGGTCAATATTGTCCAATATTTTTGAATTAACATAATTGAATAGTGTGTGTGTGTGTGTGGACCCTAGGGGGTCATTCATTGTTCACACACACACACACACTTCAATAGGTGTTTACCGTTAAGTGTGATTAGCATAATTCTTTATCTTTTTTTTTATTCTTTCTTTCTTTTATATCAAGCTTCTCTCACACACCTTCATCGCAACATCGTGTTTTCCTCTCGACTCAATGTGATTTATTTCATTTTTAATTTCTCATTTTAAAGACACTAACACCCGCTAAAGTTAATGGAGTCACCCGTTGAATGACGGATCATGGATGTGTTTTTGTTGTTGTTTGTTTGTTTGTTTGTTTTTTTGGACGCCGGACCAACACACGGTGTCCTCGCCTGCAGCAGGACCATCATCCCCGGCGTGTCCAGGTCCGTCACTGCGGAGGAGACACCTCCGCTCCTCCTGCTCCTCCTGCTACTGGAGGAGACACTGTGGACTTTTCTTTTTTTTTGTGTGTATTCCTCCCACAGTCCTCCACGACAGGTACACGGGCGAGTCCGTCACCCGCCCAACAAACACCCCCAAACCTCCCCGACAAAAAAAAACGACACAAACGTACCATCGTGACGACGGTCAGGCCTGTCCGGGCGACGCTAGACTCTCCAGATGCTCCTTATAAAATCCCCTGGACTGGATCCTCCGTTGTTTTTTCTCTCTCGGTGCGATAGTCGCGGGAGTGGTATTTCCAGAGTGTGCTCGACACGGCGGAGAAATCCTCCTCCTCCTCTTCTTCTTCTTCTTCTTCTTCTGCTTCTTCTCCTCCTCACATGGATGCTCGCGGCTTCCGTCCAAACGCGCTCATTAACGCGAACACGCCTAATTGAACGCGGTGAACGATCCTCCGGGAGGAGAGAGGAGACACTCCGCGTGCACGAGGTGCGAGGAGGGGAAGGTGACGCGCCGAGTGTGCGCGTGTGTGTGTGTGCGGGGGAACGACGTTCTCGCATCACCAGTGTGGAGGGAGAGAGAGGGAGAGAGAGAGAGAGGGAGGGAGAGAGAGGGAGGGAGAGAGCGAGAGGGAGGGGGAGAGAGAGAGAGAGAGAGAGAGAGAGAAGGGAGAGAGAGAGGGAGAGAGAGGAAGAGAGAGCGAGAGAGAAGGGAGAGAGAGAGAGGAAGAGAGAGAGAGAGAGAGAAGGGAGAGAGAGAGGGAGAGAGAGGAAGAGAGAGAGAGAGAGAAGGGAGAGAGAGAGGGAGGGAGGGAGAGGGAGAGAGAGAGCGTGGTCGCCCCCTCTGGTGCTAGAATATAGAATAAAGTCCCCCGCAGCAAAGCCTCTGATTCACGAACTGCCCGCAAATATTCTTGTTTTCACGTCGTGATGTAAATAAAAACGTGTCTCTGAGATACTATTTTTTTTATCCATGGCCCCGGAGATGATCTACAGAAACTGGAGGTGAAGTCACAGTAGAAGTATAACAATTATATCCTTCAGTACCGGCTATCAAATGTGTTTTTATCCCTCTTAACATTAAAAAAAAAAAAATGTCATTAATAAAAGACTGATTAGATCATGGGGGGGGGCAAGAACATTACCTCGGGGTCCACATTTTATAACGCTGAGAACAGAAACTAATTAGAAAATAAATCCAATTTATTCAAGTTAAATATCTTTTAAATAAGATTTGATTGTATTATACACTATATGTATGGTTTACTTATTAAATCTGATATTAAATAAAAATTTAAACAACTACTTAACACACGTGTTGCCTCATGGTCAAGGTGACCCGAAGCCCCGAAAAACAAATGTGTTTGTGGTATCCCTTGTGTCGCATCCGGGTCCAAAGTGAACGACCTCCCCGGCTTCCATAAATTCATATGCAATTGCAGAGAGATACCAACACAACACAAGGGATACCTCAAACACGTTTGTTTTTCGGGCCAGCTGGTCACAAAGGTTAAACCTTTCTGAGAGGCAACACTACCGTAAAACAAAGCTTCATGAAACAGTGTCATTATCTTCAGAGTCCACTAGATGGCGGTCTCTGCACTATTTTCCTTTGTTTTGAACAACTGTTCTAATGAAACATCTTTTTTTTGGCGCCACCTACTGACCTCTAAACAACATGACACTGTTTCATGAAGCTTCATCAGACCATCACTTATAAATACACTATTGCCATATTTTGAGTTTAACTGGTAATGAAAAATATAAATAAATACCAAATACATTTGTGGGATGCACTTATGCTAGATACTTAATAAACGTTATTACGAATTACTTTTATAAAAACAAATTTGTCCTTCAGTTTTAATTATGACTCTTACAGGAGCCAAGGTCTCCAGCAGGCAGGTTGCCATACAGTTTGTCTCATTTTTAGTTAGATAGTGGCGATAACCCTAAGCACTAACTCAACGCCCAGTAACAGATTATGGTTATAACTTTTTTTTTTTAACTCTTAAGTAAACTGATGGACCTTTTAAACTGTAAGCTATACTTGCTAGTTGAGCTAAGCTAGCTCCTGTGACATAAAATCTACCACCTCGTCAAACTTGACATGTTGATTATTATTACAAAATATAATTTCTAGTATAAAATGAAAGGATGGAATATCTATTATTGCTTGAATATTTTAAAATAAATGTATTTATTGAGATAACTGTCAGTAAAATAATTGAATTGATTGTTTTTTTGTCACCAGATGTTTTTGGAAATGTTTTTGAATCAAATATTTATTTTACTTTCAAAGGTATTTCAACATTTTATCAATGTTTTATGTCGTATCTGTATGTACTATGATAGCATAAAGAAAATGTAAGCACTGCAGCTAGAATCATTTTTTTTATAACATATTCAATTGGCTCACAAAGACCACCTACCCCTCCTTTAACCTGACCATGAGTATTTTTCCACATCTATGGAGGTTAATGAGTATTTTTTATTGTTTTATCCTTTGTATTGTTTATAATTCTTGCCTCGGTGACAGACTCTGCTTCTTTCTGACTGAGTGAGTGACAATAAAAAGAATCTTGAGTCCTTGTATCCTTGAGATATATCTCGTTTGTTGTCACGAAAGAAGCCGCAAAAATCTTTTTTTTTCCTTCAATGCGTTAAGGAGACAAACTGCTGCTTAGACCAACAACATTTTCCCGTAACCATCAACACTCGTCACCCTCCAGGTGAGAAGAAGAAAAACCGCCGCAGGTACGAACGGGCTCGCTAGTAGCTGTCCGTCTTCATACGTCGGCGCCGGTGATGGAGCGTCCCTCCGGCCTTCTCAGGTCCCGGACTTCGTGGTGTGACCTCGCTCCGGATAAACAGCGGGAGAAAGATGAATAAATAAAAACAGCTTTACAGTTATTGTGGCTGACAGGAAGAACATCTTTGGCAGACGTCCCGCCTCTGTAATCTGCCGAGGCCCAAATGGGAATACTCGGACTCGGAGTCGGTATTAGCTTCGTGGCTCGACCTCTGCGTGACCTTGCTCCGCTAAACCAAAAAGGTTCAGCGCTACAGACATATTCGCTCAGCGTGTGGAGAGATTGGAAAAGATGATAAGAAGATTGGAAAAGGGGGCGGGGCATGCTTGGATTTGATCTATTTTATTTTGATCAGATTGTTTTTCATAGTGACCGGAGCAAAGTCTTACGTAACTATTTGGAGCAGGAACTAAACAGCGAGTTCAGCTGGTCACGTGACATCGCTTTAGACTGATAACGTCGTGACTTGTTCAGAGAAGACACGACAGATAAGAATTGACTCACAAAGAAGCTAGTTTTAGTCATTACAGTCTATACCTGAGTGAAGAGATAACAAGTGTTTAAACAAGAACTAACTCTCGGGTTTTACTTTAACTTAGTTTAAATGTTTATTAACTTTGAACATATTTATTATTATTTTAATGATATCACTGAACTATAGTCTCTGACAATTTTAACTTTCCTTGTGTTAAAATATTGTTCATAATGCTTGTAAGAATGTATTTTATTAATAGAGTCTTTCCCTCGGTTTTCATGATCACCTTTGATCTTCCCCCACTAGGGGGCGCTCGGTTTGAGACACCATCTTGTTTGTTACCCATCCCACATCTGACTGTTCAGTCGTCTCCAACATGCGGGTGCACCTGTGTTTGTGTGTGTGTGCGTGTGTGTGTGTGTTCAAGAATGTGTTGCGTGTGTGTGCATCTTAAAGTGTGAGTGTGTATATCCAAGAGTGTGTGCAAAACCTTGGTGCTTTGTTCTGTATTTCTATGGCTATGTTGTGTGTTATCTTTAGTTTATTCTCTACTGACACCACACAAAAAAAACATTTTGTGTTTACAACACTTGCATTAAAAGTTTCAGATTCTGATTCTGATGTGTGTGTGTATGTGTCTAATAATTTGTTGCATGTGTAGTCCAACAACTGTGTGTGTGTGTGTGCATGTATATAAAGGTGTGTGTGCATATGTGTCAAATATTGTGTTGCTTGTGTGGTCTCATAAATGTGTGTGTGTGTGTGTGTGTGTGTGCATGTATCTAAAAGTGTGTGTGCATATGTGTTAAAAATTGTGTTGCGTCTGTATCTAAAATGTGAGTTAGCCAAGAGTGTGTGCAAACCTTGTTGCTTTGTTCTGCTTTTCTATTGGAATTTTGTGTGTTATCTTTAGTTTATTCTCTTATAAATGTGTTTGTGTGTTTGCATGTTTCTAAAAGTGTGTGTGCATATGTGTCAAATATTGTGTTGCGTGTGTGTATCTAAAATGTGAGTTAGCCAAGAGCGTGTGCATTCTTTTTGTCCGAGAATGTATCTAAAAGTGTGTGTGTGTGTCCAATAGTGTGTTGCATGTGTGTGTGTTGCTAAAACTGTGTGTGTGTTTTCATTTGTGTATCCAAGAATATTTTTCATATGTGTGTATATCTTAGTGTAGTGCAGAAGAATGTGCTGGGTTTTGTACACCTTAAAGTGTGTGAATGTATGTGTACATCTAAGGGTGTGTGTATGTGTGTGTGTGGGTCAAAGGATGTGTTGCACACGTGCGTGTTAACCTAGAAGTGTCTGTTTGTGTGTGTATCCAAGAGTGTGTGCATGTGTGTGTCTACAGATTTGTTTTGCTTGTATATAAAAGCATGTGTGTGTGTGTGTGTGTATCTTAGAGTGTGTTAAAGTGTGTGCATGTGTGTGTCTACAGATTTGTTTTGCCTGTATATAAAAGCATGTGTGTGTGTGTGTGTGTGTGTGTGTGTATATCTTAGAGTGTGTTAAGTGTGTGCATGTGTGTGTCTACAGATTTGTTTTGCTTGTATATAAAAGCATATATGTGTGTGTGTGTGTATCTTAGAGTGTGTTAAAGTGTGTGCATGTGTGTGTCTACAGATTTGTTTTGCTTGTATATAAAAACATGTGTGTGTGTCTGTGTGTATATCTTAGAGTGTGTTAAAGTGTGTGCATGTGTGTGTCTACAGATTTGTTTTGCCTGTATATAAAAGCATGTGTGTGTGTGTGTGTGTGTGTATATCTTAGAGTGTGTTAAAGTGTGTGCATGTGTGTGTCTACAGATTTGTTTTGCTTGTATATAAAAGCATCTATGTGTGTGTGTGTGTGTATCTTAGAGTGTGTTAAAGTGTGTGCATGTGTGTGTCTACAGATTTGTTTTGCTTGTATATAAAAGCATGTGTGTGTGTCTGTGTGTATATCTTAGAGTGTGTTAAAGTGTGTGCATGTGTGTGTCTACAGATTTGTTTTGCCTGTATATAAAAGCATGTGTGTGTGTGTATATCTTAGAGTGTGTTAAGTGTGTGCATGTGTGTGTCTACAGATTTGTTTTGCTTGTATATAAAAGCATTTGGGTGTGTGTATGTGTGTGTGTGTGTGTGTGTATATCTTAATGTGTTAAAGTGTGTGCATGTGTGTGTCTACAGATTTGTTTTGCCTGTATATAAAAGCATGTGTGTGTGTGTGTGTATATTTTAGAGTGTGTTAAAGTGTGTGTATATCCAAGAGTGTGTGCATGTGTGTGTCCAACAGTGCGTAGATATTTGTCCGAGAGTGTGGGTATCCATGATTTATGTGAATGTGTCCAAGAGTGTGTGTGCGTTTTTACGTCCAATTGTGTGTGTGTGTCCATGAGTGCATGTGTGTGTGTTATCCACCTGTGACGGATTTCTTTTCCCCCTCTCGTCGAGATTCTTCTCCGTCTGACGTGCAACATAAATAAAGTTTCATTCATGGGAGTCAAGTTTCTCTCTAGCGCCCCCTCCTCCACCAGAGCCCCCCGACACCCCCTTCCAAAGGGTTAAGTGAAGAAAATGAGCTTGTCGGCCTTTTGTTGTCGGAGTTTCTGAGCCTTAAATCCGTCGACACACACTCACCCGAGTCGCAGCTTCGCCTCGCAGGTCAAAAGGACCAGTCAAAAGTTCCCGGCCCTGGAAGTGTGTTTGGGTCGCCCACAGAACAAGAGCCGGAGCCATGTGTGGCCTTTTTAATTCGCCACATTGTCCGCCCGGGAGCTAATCTTTCGCCGGCGAAGTCTCAGCAGAGCCGAGGAAGCTAAATACGCTTTCAGATGTAAAACTGCTTTTGTGCCGACGTGAGAGGCCGGTCTGGATCCAGTTCATCTGTTTTTTTTTCTCGGAGACGTCACGCATCTCGTCAACATGCTTTGCTGAGACGCTGCCTCGCGTCAACACCTTTTCAGGGATTCACAGGGAGTTACTGTTGCCGGGAGCAGCTGGTCGGAGCGCGGACTCCAGGCTCAGGGGCCCGAAAGGGCCTCACAATTATTTTGTCTTAGAAAACCAACATTTAGTATTTCTACTATACTACTTGCCGACTAGTTTGCCAGATGGTCTGCTCCTTTCAGTCATGGTGACCATATTCAGAATCTCCAAAAAGAGAACACTTTTACGAGTTTTCTTCAAGAGTTTTTTTAGGCTTTTAACTTCATATACTTGTAAATTACCAACAAATACACTAGAGAACAACTTTGTGTTTAAAAGCAATATATTCAGTTATCTTAAGCAATTCAAACGAAATCCACAACATTATGATCTGTAGGAGTTCTGTATTAATATACACATTTTAAACGAAATACAATGTATTATATATCATCTAGTAGAAAAAAAATGTAGGTAGAATATTCCTTAGAATAAACAATATTGCCACCACAAAAAAATCCAATTTTTAGCAATTAAAGTTTTTGATTCTGATTCTTATCATTCATGTCTGAACAAAAAAATATATTGATGGTCTGATGAAGCTTCATGAAGCAGTGTCATGTTGTATAGAGGTCAGTAGGTGGCGCCATCATTAGAACAGTCGTTCAAAACAAAGGAAAATAGTGCAGAAACCGCCATCTAGTGGACTCTGAAGATAATGACACTGTTTCATGAAGCTTCATCAGACCATCACTAGTATTTTCCAATATTAACTATATAATCAAGAATCTCACTTATTATTATATTAGTAATGCCTGAATAAAAAGATAAAGGGTATTATTTATTGCCCTAACAACTCAATCACACGACTATATTAACCTCAAAAGTAGGTCATCGTATTGATGATTGCCCCATAATCAAATGTTAATTCAGGAAGGAAACAAGTGATAAAAGTAAAGCGTGTAAGTTGAATTTAAAAAATAAAACAACATTTGCGGATTTCAAATTCCTTTTAATTCATAACATTCATGACAATATCGCTTTACTCCCTTACAACAAATAACATTTAGGACAGATTAATCGAAATTTGCTATCGATCTGACTCAATATAAGAACTAATGACAAAGTCATTAGTTCATTTTCTAACTCAGGGCGGACTTGTCCAATAATCTGGACCTTCTTGACCTGAAGCTTTTATGAGTCAAACCTACTTCCTGTCAGGCAACTCAGGTACATGTTACGACCCATATCTCTGGGACTTGCTCAGATCTTCCTTCTTTCTCTTGATCAGCGCCACCATGTGGTTTAGTGACGACTTGTGAGTCTGATTGCACTGCAAGTAAAATGAATCATGACTCAATATTCAAACGAGTCGCTTTACGACTCCTGTTGCTTGAACTCCGTCAGCCATGTTTAGATAAAACAGCTCTCAGACGACGGCAGCTGTTCCACTGACGGATCCTGCCGAGAGAAACGCCAGCGTTGACGCGACCGCTCGACCGTTCCCGTCGTCACCAGCAAAAGAGTCGTAGGAAGGTTCGACTCCCCCCCCAGTGCACTTTAAATAGTATCTGAGCGTCCGTGACGAGCGTTTGATCCAGTTTAATGAATAAATAATCAGCCGTGTTGGGTTGCTCGTGCTTCATCGATACAAGTGATCTGATTATTTTCAGTCTGAGATTTCAGTCTATAATAAACTCGGTAACGATCCGTGTCGTGACTCCAACATTGACGACTCGTTTGTTGGCTCTGCACTTTGTTGCCGTCCTTCATCTGTGAATGAAGGGCCACGCTGAGAACACACCAGGCGTTTCAGGCTTTGTTGTTCGGATAAACAGTTTAGATGAAAACAGTCGTTGGATCGCTGTCTGGAATTCCTTTTTAATATTTTATTAAATAATATTTTATAGGACGTCAGGGCTGCAAACTTTTTATATACATTTTTATTTTACTTACTAGTTTTAGTTCTGACCTGGAGCTAATATAGGCTACCATAAGTTAGCTATTAAATAAGGTAACACATGGGTACAAGTAAAGATGCTATAACATGAGCTAACATAAGTATACTAGTTAACATGAACTAAAATGAGCCTACAAGCTAACATGAGCTAACACAAGTATACTATTTAACGTGGACAAAAATGAGCCTACAAGCTAACATTAGCTAACACAACTGTACTAGATAACAAGAGGTACAAGTAAATATGCTATAACATGAGCTAACATAGGTATACTAGTTAACATGAACTAAAACGAGCCTACAAGCTAACATTAGCTAAAACAAAGGTACTAAATAACAAGAGCTAACCCATGGGTAAAATAAACATGCTACAACATGAGCTAACACAAGTATACTATTTGACGTGGACTAACATGAGCCTACAAGCTAACATTAGCTAACACAAATGTACTAGATAACAAGAGGTAACACATAGGTACAAATAAACCGCTATAACATGAGCTAACACAAGTATACTATTTAACGTGGACTAACGTGAGCATACAAGCTAACATTAGCTCACACATATGTACTAGATAACAAGCGGTAACACATGGGTACAAGCTAAAGCCAGGTTAAAAGCTAACACCAGCACACAGGTTAACATGAGCTAACACAAGTATACTATTTAACGTGGACAAACATGAGCATACAAGCTAACATTAGCTAACACAAAGGTACTAAATAACAACAGCTAACCCATAGGTACAAATAAACATGCTACAACATGAGCTAACACAAGTATACTATTTAGCGTAGACTAACATGAGCCTACAAGCTAACATTAGCTCACACAAATGTACTAGATAACAAGAGGTAACACATGGGTACAAGCTAAAGCCAGGTTACAAGCTAACACCAGCGTATAGGCTTACTTGAGCTAACACAAGTGTATGGTCTTACAAGAGTAAACGAGAACTAACCACAGTTCACATTAGCAATTATAAGTGTACAAGCTAATATTAGCCGACACGAGCGGACTAGCTAACATGAGTGTATGAGCTTATATGAGTAAACAAACACGAGTTAAAATGAACCTACAAGCTAACATGATTCAACACAAGTGCACAAGCTAGCGTCATTCTTTTTCAGAGTCCACTAGATGGCGGTCTCTGCACTATTTTCCTTTGTTTTGAACAACTGTTCTAATGAAACATCACATCATTTTAAAGTGATGGCGCCACCTACTGACCTCTAAAAAAAATTGACACTGCTTCATGAAGCTTCACCACACCATCACAAGTGCAAAGATGCTAAGATGAGCAAACACAAGGGTAAAAGCTAACACTAGCATACAAGCTAAGAGGTTCTAAGACGATGAAGGCACTGATGGTCATATTATTTTGAATGATGACTTTCTGTTGGAACACGTCTTGCTGAGGTCTTCTGCTGTAACCTTTAATTTATTTATGAGAAAAAAAAATATATTTGAGCTACAAGGTTACTAACTGAAAGTGTTAAAGTGAATAAAAATTCCCCTTTTTATCATGTTGACCTGAAAACCTGTTGCACATTAAATAAGATTCATTTGTTTATTTTTTCCAGCCTTGAAGCAGTAGAAGTCTTTATTTCATCATCAGCTCTTCTGTGATATTCACTTACAGATCTAAACATTTCACTCCACATCCTTGTCCACTTCCCTGAGTCAAAGCTTTATTTTTTTAGGGCCTCTCCGGGGAAACTCATCGACAGCGATTGAGATATTGCAGAGATCAGTGCGGGAAGATAATCCACAAAAAAAAAGCAGAGATGTAATCCTCATTTCAGCAAAAACCCGGCGCTCCCGAGTTTCAAATCCTGTCGGACAAGATCACAAAGGCTCCGGGGGAACATTTTCTAATCCCCTAATGGGAAAATTTAAGTCAAAGCTTCCGCACCAAGAAATGAGGGATTAGGAGAGTTGCTGGAAGACAAGGTCCCTGAAGAAGTTGAACCTGCAACTTCGAAGACGGTGGTGACACGTCAGTGGTGTTCATGCGACTCCTGGGAGGTGGACATGTGCAGTCGGAGAACTCGAACCTACGAACAGTAGATGATAGATCAGAAGGACTGGCTCTGCTGTTGAAGCTGGACTCACTGGTGACAGTTGCTGAGAGGAGATCACTGGACAAACTACTGTCCATCATGGATGATGACAGTCATCCTCTGAACACTGTCATCAGTGAGCAGAGAAGCAGATGGAGCGCACGAATGCTCCTTCCAATGATGCAACACTAATAGACTCAGGGACTCATTCATTCCTCGTGCATTTAGGCTGTTTAATTCTGAGTTTGGGGGCAGGAGTGGAGTGAAAAGATGATTTTATTCCATGTTTATCTTTGTATCCTTTGTTATTTTTCTTTGGATCTATGTTCTTTATCTTTAGATTTACATTGTCTTTTTATAGAAACTTTGTTCTTGTTCTTGTTTTTTATGAATCTATCGCAGGGGCCACATTCAATTCTGTGAATGTTGTTAGGGGCCGTCGAGCAAAAAGAAAGACGAGGAAATCCCTAAAAAAAATAGGACATTCGTCATTAGGCCGTAACATTTATTAAGCTAAATAAGCTGCACTTTTATTCTTGTATATATGTTGTTTGTTATGTATGTATTTTCAAAACATTTCTTCAACTGACTTTAAAAAAATGTTTTGAGGGTTTAATATATACTCAAAAAATTACTCACAAAAAGGAGAGAAAAATTGAATAAGAGTTATGTGAAAATGTAAATGAATAATAAATACAAAATACACTTTTTAAATGCATTAGAACCATTTATACATGATCATACTTTGACATTACGAGGGCCACATAAATACAGTCATAAGGCCGCACTTCATTTCCCAAAGTCTAATCTAATCTAATCTAAATAGATAAATAATTCTACAACCAAAAGTTAACTTTGTCAGCAGTAGAGCTAAAACAAGAACACCAAACCTACTGTAGAATACAAGAACTGGAACTGTTACTTAAAAGCAATGATAAAGTAAAGACTAAAACTAAATAAGGAAGAGAAGAAGAAGAAGAAAACGTTTCAGTCGTCCACGTCTCAGCGAAGCGTCCGAGTGGCTCCGATCCATTTGGGGCACAAAGTGGAAAGAAACTTTGTAATTTCACAGTTTGCATTAGATTTGCCTCTCGCCTCACCGATTAGCCAATTTCACCGCCAAGAAAACAATTTCTGGACCCTCCAGTCCGTCTGATCTCTGAGCACAGACGCTCTGTTTGTTTTTCGGCGAGGAAAATTCTTAAACAGCAAAACAAATCACGCAAAAAACTTCCCGCCCGACTTTCACGGAAACTTCGGCAGCGTCTCCCTCGCTCCGATCAATCGGGAGGATCAGGAGCAGAATGATTGATGCGAGATTAGAGGATCGTTCGGCTCCCGCGGAGCTCTTTGTGGCCACGTCGCTGGAAACATGGCGAGAGACAGAAGACGACAATCACTCCTCTGGTGCCGTCGAGGTTCAGTGGATGTGGAGAAACAATCTTCAGAGCCGCTGACCACGTTTACTGTGAGGCACCCTAGAAACCGATCGAGGCTCGACTAGTCTTACCTGAGAATACACTATTGTGGAGACAAAACTTTCCATACGAACACATACATAAACATTTCCCAGACTCGTTCTTAAGTAAGTAACTCTCAAGAAGGGTCTTAAGAAGGAAGTCAAAAATACAGGTGTTTCCAGACGCATTCTTAATTGCCTACTTAGGAGAACCTTCAGATTTAGCCAAAGAAGCTTCATTAAAATCTCCATGTGGACTTTGTTAACGCCATCTTAAGGTAGAATCTATTCGGAACAATCTGTTTTCTTGACATCTGTGAAATTCCACACCGTTCTGAACGTTTTTTTAATCATGTAGTTGTTAGAAAAACAATACGTTTAACCTTTTTTTACTTGTTTTTTTGGAGTGGACACCGTTAGTTATAGTGTGTTTTCTAAATTTGTTATACATTTCCTATGCCCTCGAATGCATCATTTGCGTATTACAATGGGTGGAGATAAAGATTGTGTTTCTTTCAGTCTCATGTGCATATAAATCCAAATGGTGAGTTTAATGTTTAACAGATTCATTGAACTTATAAATGTTATTTCATATTTAACGGTTTAGTCATATTAGTATTGTGTTATAGTGATATACAATCAAAGTTATTTTCCATCATTGAGCATTTGGTCGCTAAGGAGTCAAATTAAGAGCGGGTCGAACTTACACTTTCTTTTCAGTGAAATATCTACTTAATGTTATTTATTTTGCTTTTATTTCCTTCTCTCGCTTCCTGTTCTCTTTGATACCATTTCGCCCATTTCCATTGATTATAAAATCTGTCGTTGAATCAACATTGACAAACATTCAACGCACGACAAATAGATGATGGGGGAGGGGAAATTTGTGTGAGTATTTCTGTTGGATTTTTTGTGTTTTTGTCTCTTTGCCTGAGTGCCTGTTTATTTTTCATTCTTCATTCTTCTCCTTGTTTTTGTTCTGTTGCCAGGTTCCCTTTTGTTTCCTGTTTTATTCCCCAGTTCGGTTGAAATAAATGGATATTTCGAACTCTGGGTTTTCAATGTTTTGTCGATTCTATTCAGTAAATAGTTGTTTATTTCTTAATTATTAATATTATTTTAGTAAAAGTTGTCTGCTGGTTACTCTCACCAGCTCTTTGGTTCGCCTGGTAGATATCCTGATACTTAAGCTAAGAGCAACTCTGGGAAACGCATCATTCGTTCACAGCGTTCTTAAGAGCGCTCCTAAGAAGATCAAAGCACATAAGAGCTTCTTAACCGATCTGGGAAATCCGGCCAAAAATGTGCAATGGTCCCACTGGATGCACAAGATCAGAGCAAGCGACTGGAGTTGCTATAGAACTTGGACTCGTGAAGTCACACATTTGTGAGTCAGTATATCTATGTTTCCAGTTTTAAAAAAGTTGCTTTAATAATAACTAAAACAAAAAGACTTTAATCCATTTTTAACAACTTTTATTAAAAAAAAATATCACTTGATTCAAGCTAAACTTTAGGGATTTAATAACTGGGACACAAAAAACACAAGACGAAATAAGTACAATTTAAATCAAAAAAACAATTTTGATAAAAGTGTTCAAAACCTGTTGGTTTCAATTTTTTAATGAAGCGATTTTTTTTATTGAATAAAAAAGAAACCAATCTACCTCCATTAGTCAATCTCTTCAAAGATCCAGCAGCTACTGAACGAGTCCAGCTTCATTATCTTCTTTATTTCTCGTGAGTAGATCAAACTCAAGGTATCGCATCTGACCAGGATCTCCACCTGTTGCTCAAAGTTCTCTTTCGGCTCCGAGTGAGTCCCTGTTAAGAGTCAGTTACAGTGAGTCAGAATAAGTGACTCGACGGTTCAGGTCAGGGGTGTTTGAAGTGACCGTGTTGAACTTCTAGGTCAAAAACAGGTAGTTTTCTAGAGAGTCCCTGGACTGAGTCAAACTTAAAGTGAGTCCTGTGACTCAAGTCCAACAGTTGTGTTGTTCAGGCGAAGAATAAATAAGACACAAACAGTGTCATTAAAGCACAAGCACAGCAGAAGCAGTTGAACCTGAGCTGAATATTAACGTGGGCACATGAACGTTCCAGCTTCATTCCTGCTCCTTCACTGGCTCCGAGGGCCTCGTGATTGTCTGCACTTAATAAGAAAACGTGCAGCAATTACACGACGTCACGGACGTCATCGTTCAGAACCGGCTCAAGTGCGGTCGGCGGATAATGACCGTTTGGATATTATTACTGCATAATGATAGGGGAGACGTGAGAGTTGGATTCATGACGCTCCTGCTTATTACCGTCTTTTATAGTCTAATTCTGTCGTATCACAAGAGCCCTCCAGGCTACGAGCCGTCATGGAGAAGAAAAAAAAACGTGTCCATGACGACCAAGAACAGGAAACTGAGACGTGCATGTGACATTTGTGTTTAAAAGTTCAATCTGGAGACACATCTGAAGTCTGCCCCCCCAACTTCAACTCTTCACTCGTCCAGAAGAAGAAGTCACTGCAACGCAGTCCAGAGTCCCACAGGTGTGTGAGTCCTTTAGACACAGTCCAGAAACCCCCATTTAGACTCATTCCACAGTCCCACATTTAGACTCAGTCCAGAGTCCCACAGGTGTGTGAGTCCTTTAGACACAGTCCAGAAACCCCCATTTAGACTCATTCCACAGTCCCACATTTAGACTCAGTCCCGAGTCCCACACGTGTGTGAGTCCTTTAGACACAGTTTAGAGTCTCACAATTGTGTGAGAACTTTAGATGCAGTCCAGAGTCCCACACGTGTGAGAGTCCTTTAGACACGGTCCAGAGTCCCACATTTAGACTCAGTCCAGAGTCCCACATTTAGACTAGTCTAGAGTCCCATACGTGTGAGAGTCCTTTAGACACGGTCCAGAGTCCCACATTTAGACTCAGTCCAGAATCCCACATTTACACTCAGTCCAGAGTCCCACACGTGTTTGAGTCCTTTAGACACAGTTTAGAGTCTCACAATTGTGTGAGAACTTTAGATGCAGTCCAGAATCCCACACGTGTGTGAGTCCTTTAGACACGGTCCAGAGTCCCACATTTAGACTCATTCCAGAGTCCCACATTTAGACTAGTCTAGAGTCCCATACGTGGGTGGGAACTTTAGACACAGTCCAGAATCCCAAGTTTAGACTCAGTCCAGAGTCCCACACATTTGTGAGAACTTTAGATGCAGTCCAGAATCCCACATTTAGACTCAGTCCAGAGTCCCACATTTAGACTCAGTCCCGAGTCCCACACGTGTGCGAGTCCTTTAGACACAGTCCAGAATCCCACATTTAGACTCAGTCCCGAGTCCTACACGTTTGTGAGTCCTTTGGACACAGTCCAGAATCACACATTTAGACTCAGTCCCGAGTCCCACACGTTTGTGAGTCCTTTGGACACAGTCCAGAATCACACATTTAGACTCAGTCCCGAGTCCTACACGTTTGTGAGTCCTTTGGACACAGTCCAGAATCCCACATTTAGACTCAGTCCCGAGTCCCACACGTGTGTGAGTCCTTTAGACACAGTCCAGAATCACACATTTAGACTCATTCCCGAGTCCCACACGTTTGTTAGTCCTTTAGACACAGTCCAGAATCCCACATTTAGACTCAGTCCCGAGTCCCACACGTTTGTTAGTCCTTTAGACACAGTCCAGAATCCCACATTTAGATTTAGTCGAGAGTCCCACACGTGTGTGAGTCCTTTAGACACAGTTTAGAGTCTCACAATTGTGTGAGAACTTTAGATGCAGTCCAGAGTCCCACATTAAGACTCAGTCCAGAGTCCCACACGTGTGAGAGTCCTTTAGACACGGTCCAGAGTCCCACATTTTGACTCAGTCCAGAGTCCCACATTTAGACTAGTCTAGAGTCCCATACGTGTGAGAGTCCTTTAGACACGGTCCAGAGTCCCACATTTAGACTCAGTCCAGAATCCCACATTTAGACTCAGTCCAGAGTCCCACATTTAGACTAGTCTAGAGTCCCATATGTGTGAGAGTCCTTTAGACACGGTCCAGAGTCCCACATTTAGACTCAGTCCAGAATCCCACATTTAGACTCAGTCCAGAGTCCCACACGTGTGTGAGTCCTTTAGACACAGTTTAGAGTCTCACAATTGTGTGAGAACTTTAGATGCAGTCCAGAATCCCACACGTGTGTGAGTCCTTTAGACACGGTCCAGAGTCCCACATTTAGACTCATTCCAGAGTCCCACATTTAGACTAGTCTAGAGTCCCATACGTGTGTGGGAACTTTAGACACAGTCCAGAATCCCAAGTTTAGACTCAGTCCAGAGTCCCACACGTTTGTGAGAACTTTAGATGCAGTCCAGAATCCCACATTTAGACTCAGTCCAGAGTCCCACATTTAGACTAGTCTAGAGTCCCATACGTGTGTGGGAACTTTAGACACAGTCCAGAATCCCAAGTTTAGACTCAGTCCAGAGTCCCACACGTTTGTGAGAACTTTAGATGCAGTCCAGAATCCCACATTTAGACTCAGTCCAGAGTCCCACATTTAGACTAGTCTAGAGTCCCATACGTGTGTGGGAACTTTAGACACAGTCCAGAATCCCAAGTTTAGACTCAGTCCAGAGTCCCACACATTTGTGAGAACTTTAGACACAGTCCAGAATCCCAAGTTTAGACTCAGTCCAGAGTCCCACACGTTTGTGAGAACTTTAGATGCAGTCCAGAATCCCACATTTAGACTCAGTACAGAGGCGCACACATGTGTGAGTCCTTTAGATTCAGTCCAGAGTCCCACACATGTGTCTAAATCCTCCATGATGAAAGTATCAGGTGACATGCAGACATTTTGGATTCATGGACTCACATCTGAGTGACTCTCTGTGACTCAAGTAAAACTACTGAGTTAGACGATTGACGCGCTACTAAACCTGAGAACCTGAGTCTGGAGCACCTTCCTCATAATGTCATTGATCACAGAAGTCAGTGAAACAGTTTTGATCTTGTTTCTATGAGCCACCAGTCATACCCACTTCCTGTCCACCGTCCTGGGTTTGTTGGACTCATTCATAATATCCACAAGATCAAGACTGAAGAACAGGTCATAGACTTTTGTAACATTGTACGACTCAAAATCGGATCGTCACCCCTGCTAGGACGCTGCTTGGCTGCCTCCCCTTCGACTCCTACTGTCGTGACCGCGAGTCGGTTAATGAGTCGTTTAAATTCCCGCTGCGACAGTCGGTCTACGAACAACAGACAAACAACAGTCGTCGCTGCGACGCTCCGACATGAAACGACTGGTGATTGATTTGTCCGTCCGACACATGATGGATAAGCCAGCGAGGTTTCCCGCTCTGACATTTGCATAATCTGCTTTGATTTATACGGCATGCAGATGAGGTTCGTCTGGTGCTACGTGCCACGGTTTTGTTCACACCAGCCTCGTTTTAATGAAGTCTGTTCGGAAGGAGTGGTTTCTACACTTAAGGAATACGTGAAAGGTTCCAGAGGTGACAAAGGTGACGCCAACTAAACGCCTCCAGAAGTTTGAAGACACGAAGACGATTCAACAATCGTGGAGAAACAACCAACTTCCTGACCTCGGTGACGACTGAGAGACTTGACTATTACACAGTGAGTCTGACTCACTTCCTGTTCCGTTTGTTTCAAAGGTGTCTTTGTAAGATACTTGTAACAAGTGTCAACGAACACAACATAGCAACACTCGTATAGCAAAATATCGGAATATGGCGATATTTTTTGACAATATTCAACAGCACTGTATTCATTTTTAATTATTATTATTATTTTGTTTAATTTTTTTGCTTTTAAATCATGTTTCATTTTAATTATTGTTCTTTTCGAGTTTATGTTTAAGTGTGTATAATATGATTAGATTTTTTAGTTTACAGTTAACATGAAAATATTATGTAGTTTGTTCATTTTTGTGTTGCAACACCATGAGTCTGACTCACTTCCTGTCCATCTTGTTTGGTCCACCCTGTGGTTAATAAACAAGTCAAACAATTTCCATGAAGTGAGTCATTTTGTACATTATACAGAGACTCACTCAAATGTGTTTACATTTTCAGGATTCACAGAATAATTGTCAACTAAAGCGTGTCATTGAAACACAAATATTTCTGTCAATCAGACGAGCCAATCAGCTCCTGTCTATCACACCAAGAGTGGCAACACCTTGGCAACCCGAGTCACACAGACTCATCCTGATGAGACAAACTGAAATCTCGAGCAAGGACGTCTTATCCAGTCGAGCTAGATTTCCAAAAGAGTTTACAAGTCCGCAGTCATTTCGATTGTAATCAGCCTTTATTGGCCCCCTCTGGTGGACATAGACGTCGGTGCATATATAAATGGTGAAAAAAAAAATAAACCGTGTGTCGTGCGGGAGACAACGCAAAATAATTCAAATTAAACAATCTTGTTTACATTTTAAAGTCAATATTAAAACAAATTACTCGCACCTTTAATCTACTGTTTCTCTTTACAACACATGAACCCGGTATTTCAATAAATATTCACAAAATAAATGTCTCTGTTAAGTGATTCTTTTACAAAACTACTAGCTTTAATATGTGAGTTTTATTCAAACAATTGTATTTTATCAAATGTTTATTTTATAGTTGAATAGCTTTTCAGAGAATGGAAATTAAGAGTAGTATGAATATTGATAACACTTACTATTTAGTACATCATCAACATGCTCCTTTAATAAGGACCAAATACAAATAAACTTGTGAATTTATTATTTTATTTCAAACAAATGTATTGTTTATATTGTACGCTTGTAAACCCGGACTCTGGGTCACAAACCGGATTGTTCCGACCACCCAAAACCATCTTAAACCAGGACTCGACTGGTCTTGTCTGAGACTCCACCGGGCCATGAAGCAGAAGTCAGGCGAGCTCCAACAATGTGTTTCTAACAGAGTAAACCTGTTCCTCCTTCAAGGTCAGGGTCAAGGTCAAGGTCAAATCTATCTGTTGATTTTGACAACACAACACAAATCGACACACACGTGTTTCTTCACAGGAAGAACTTTAACCCGGCGGCGAGGCGGACGAGTCGGGGCTCTATTCTATGAACCCGGCGCCGCTCGTGTGTTCGCCCCGAGCCGGAGATTGTGTGAGATGACCCGGCATGTCATGTGACCTCACCCCGGTCCGGGGCAGCTTCCCCCGGAGAGCGCCCGCCTGATAAATGAGTCGGCGGTGATGAGCGTGTGATTGAGTGGCTGGCAAAGGTCGCGGCGCTCGGGGTGGGGGGGTGGAAGCTCCGCTCTGCCGTCTCATTTCAATTTGGAGCGACGCCACCTTCCTGCCGGGCGCTCGATAACGCTGACCAGAGGTCAGCAGTGGAAATCAACATCCGTTACCTGGTTCAAAAAACTTACTTTTTTTCAGGAAGCCGAGAGCAGTGGGTGCTAACGGTACACCGAGAGGTCAGCCTCTGGTCCAGCAGCTCCTCACTGGGCTCGACAATGAGAAGATTTTAGTGATTTTGCAGAACATTTACAAAGATTGACACGGATTCAACAGATGTTTCTTTCGTTCGGGAAAATGTTCCTCGAGTTGTGTTCCGACCTTCTGCTCTGTAGAGGTTTGGATGGTTGTAAAACATCTATGCTGTGTCTCAAATCGCATACTTGCGTACTCAAAGTTAGTATTTTTAGTGCGTAAGTGCATCTCAATTCTTAGTATGTGAAATTTAGTGCGCTATGCACACTAAATTGGCGTACTAAAACGCCCACAAAACTGAGTATGGTTCGATGGACACTAAGCACCTTAAAGGGCCGCCATCTTAATGACGTTTTAAACGCAAGTTACGTCATATATATGCATATATATTCATAAACTTACAGTTACATTTCAGCAGCAGTAAAAGGATGACACGTCTTTGGTGCTGATACCGGCGTCTCGCGAATATTTAGATTCTCATATTTTTTCTTTATTTCTTTTTCCAAACTTGCAAAACGTGCTGCCAGCAGGTGGCGATAGCGTTCAAACAGCTGGTTGCAACATCGTTTATTAGAAGTAAAAGAAGAAGCTGTCACATCAATTCCTTTTAGTGTGTAGCAGCAGTGTTTGATTTGAGACATACTATCTGTGGAGGATTTGCGTACTAGTTAGTATGTACACTATCCTGATGCATACTAACTTCTAGTATACAATTTAAGACATACCATCTGTCGAGAATTTGCGTACTAGTTAGTATGTACACTATCCTGAAGCATACTAACTTCTAGTATACAATTTGAGACATACCATCTGTCGAGAATTTGCGTACTAGTTAGTATGTACACTATCCTGATGCATACTAACTTCTAGTATACAATTTGAGACATACCATCTGTCGAGAATTTGCGTACTAGTTAGTATGTACACTATCCTGAAGCATACTAACTTCTAGTATACAATTTGAGACATACCATCTGTTGAGAATATGCGTACTAGTTAGTACGTACACTATCCTGATGCATACTAACTTCTAGTATACTAAGAGAAGTATGCGATTTGAGACACAGCACTACTGTCATCATGTCTTATGGTTCTGCTGCTGCTTGCAATCAAGTGTGGACACGTAACTGGACGAATATTCTTCAAACAACACACTTAAAAACATCCAAACACCTCCATACTGCTCGTCCGTAACGTCCCTCTTGTGTTGAAGCCTCGACAAGAGATATTGTTCCTGAAAAAAACCCAGTTTACTGTCTACAATGGAAGCAATCGTACAATGTTTACCCAGAGTCCTACCTGTCTGTGTAGCATGAGAGCCTTTAAGCGTCGGCAAACAAGCTTAAAAATACAAACTTGCTTAACATTTTTCTCCGAACGATTCCTCTTGTCGAGGCTTCAATACAAGAGGGACGTTACACAGACGAGCAGTCTGGAGGTATTTGGATGTTGTTGAAGATAAAGACAACTGAGCTCCAGTCGCTACATTAAAAAGAACAAACGTTTTTTGCGTATAAATCTAAAAAGGAACAGATTACTCCAACACAATGTGTCTAAATTTCACAATACAGTATTGATATTCAACAGCACTGAATCGTTTTTTTCTTTTCTTTTTGTTAAAAGAGGTTACAATCAGGGCTTTGATGTGGGCTCCACTTACTGTATGTTTCTATTTTGTTTGTATCATAGTTATTTTGCCTTTATATTTCTATAAAGTATGTATAAAATGAAATAGTTTGATTTCTTTATTTACAAATCAACATGCTTATAAATAATTAAATCCTGCAAGATCTCGGCGATGACTGAGGACGAGAGGATACACTTGACTACAGCAGCTTTTAAAGTTGTTTTTTGGACATATTTTGGTTTGAAAACAAATTAAATAAGTTACGAATTCATCAAGAGTCACGTGGTCTGTTAATTCCGCAACACCAGAGTCAAGTACTCGACAATACTACAAATATATCCTTATTCCACAGTATCTACTACAGTATCACAATACATCGTGGCCCCTGTGTGTTGTCAGATTCTTGACGATACAAGTGTCGTGCCTTACAAGCTCAACGAACGGTAGTTCATGAACTAGTTCATATTTGACACGAACATAAACTGAACATGATGTATTTCTCCTGATGAAATTTCCTGGTGTCTGTGAACGTCACACTCTCTCACTTTGTCTTCCAAAGACCCCTCCAGGCAAAAACCTGGCTTTAAAACGAAAGTTACGTATGTAACTACGGTTCTATGAGTCCCGGATGACCGCCAGAGGCGGTGCTTCAAGCACTGAATGTATCCATCTCGCGCATGCGCAGTTCGAGTTTAATACCAACAAAGTCACCTGTGACCCCTGATGACCCCGGAAGGGGTATAACTTCCGGTGACATCAGAGGATCTGTTCCTGCAGAATCTTCTCGCGAAAACACAAGGATTCTGAGTGACAGAACGCTCTGGCGGTCATCCGGGACTCATAGAACCGTAGTTACATACGTAACTTTCGTTCTATTTCGTCCCTACTGACCGCCAGAGGCGGTGCTTCAAGCACTGGATGACCCATAACAACAAGGTCACAAAGAATCACAGTACGTACCTCATTGAGGGGAAGCAACAGAGTCGGGCAACAGGACCACACCTAATGGATGAGGAGTGGTGACGTTCACCCGATAGAACCTGAAAAAAGTGCTTGGTGAGGCCCAAGATGCTGCCTCACAGATGTCCTCCAGGGGTACCCCGCGTAGGGCTGCCCATGACGTAGACATCGCTCTGGTAGAGTGGCACCTCACCCCGAATGGCGGGGGGTGACCACTTCCTTTATATGCGTGGGTAATCACATCCACGATCCAGTGAGACAGTCGCTGTTTGGAAAGAGCAGAGCCTTTCCTAGGGCCACCATAGCAAATGAAGAGCTGGTCCGACCGTCTTATACTTGCGGTTGCAGCTATATAGGTTCTTAGAGCCCGCACAGGGCACAGCAGTCCCAACCTGTCTTCCCCTTCCGGGGGAATAAATTGTGCCACTTGAATGGGACGGTTGAGGCTCGATAGTGACAGAACCTTTGGGAGAAAAGCCATATTTGGCCAGAGGGTAACCCCTGAGCCGTCTGAGCTCCACCGCAGACATGACTCACTCACAGACAGGGCATGTAGTTCCCCAACACGCTTCGCTGAAGCGATGGCAAGGAGAAAAGCAGTCTTAGCAGAAACCCACTTCAGCTCTGTCTGAGCCAGGGGTTCAAAGGGAGGCAGACACAAAGCGTCGAGCACCAGGTGCAAATCCCATGCTGGGGCGCGCTGTGTGCGTGGGGGGCGTAATCGCCACGCGCCCTTTAGAAAGAGGGACACCAGTCTGTGGGACCCCACTGTGTTATCATCTACCCGAGCATGTTGAGAGGAAATGGCTGCTGCGTATACCCTCAGTGTGGCAGGAGACCGGCCACTGTCCAATAGTGACTGGAGGAACTCCAGAATCTTTGGGACTGAACAGTGCACAGGGTCCTCACCCCTGTCTGAACACCATGCAGTAAACAGTTGCCACCTATTTGCATACTGCAGCCGTGTAGAAGGCGCCCTGGCATTTAGTATAGTGTCGCAGACAGCATCTGAACACTGCGTCAGAAGCGGGTTGGGCCCTGCAGCGGCCAGACCCATAGTTGCAGGCGAAGAGGGTCGGGATGCCAAATCTGGCCCTCTAGCTGAGACAGGAGATCGTTCCTGTCGGGGAGGCGCCATGGTGAGCTGCGGCAGAGCCTGCGCAGCAGTGGAAACCATGTTCTCCCTGGCCAGAAGGGGGCTACCAACAGCAGCCTGTGACCCTGCTGGAGGACCCTCTGCAGTGTTGAGAATATCAGAGGTATTGGGGGAAAAGCGTAGAGGAGACCTTCTGGCCAGTCGTGCGCAAGAGCATCCTGGCCCAGAGGACTGCTTTCCTCCTTCAGGGAGAACCAGAGGGGACAATGGGTCGACTCCCTTGTGGCAAACAGATCTACCTCTGCTCTGCCGAATGTGTCCCAGATATTGAGCACCACCTCTGGGTGAAGCCGCCATTCCCCCGATGGGGGCTTGCCCCGAGAGAGCAGGTCTGCGACCTGATTCCGGTCCCCGGGCAAATACATTGCTCTTAGGCTGGCCAGGCGTGGAGCCGCCCACAGCAAGAGGTCCCGGGATGCTTGCAACAGCTGTGCAGACCGGGTGCCCCCCTGGTGGTTTATATGCGATACGGTCGACACATTGTCTGACCGCACAAGCACATGTCGCCCTCTCAGGAAGGGGAGAAAGTAGTGCAGGGCCATATACACAGCTCGTAGCTCTAGAACATTGATGTGCACCGAGCAGTCTCGAGCAGACCACAGCCCCTGGGCTGTACGGTTTTGCCACACTGCACCCCACCCTGAGAGGGAGGCGTCTGTTGTGATGGCCTCTCGGCGGAATGCAACCAAACCCATCTGCACGCCCTGGAGGAGAAAACCTCTCTCTCTCCATGGAGCCAGAGCAAGAAGGCAACGGTGTGAGACCTTGAGTCTCCTGTGCCGGTGCCACCTGACATCCAAATGAAAGTCGTTCAGCCACCTCTGAAGGGGGCGTAGCGACAACAGCCCCAAAGGGACCACGGTGGCGGCAGCAGTCAGTTTGCCTAGGAGTCGTAGGAACTCCACGTAATGCAACCACGTGCCCCTGCGAAAGAGGGGAAGGAGGCGGAGGATGTCGTCCACCCGCTGTGGTGAAGGCCAGGCCTTCATTGAAACTGTATCGAGAGTTATCCCGAGAAAAATTGTCCTCTGTGAGGGAACTAGGCAACTCTTTGTAGAGTTCACCCTGAGACCTAGTCGAGACACATGGGAAAGGAGGCTTGTGGTGTCCAGGGTCGCCCGAGACCGGGACGAAGCACAGATGAGCCAATCGTCTAGGTAGGGCAGGATCTTCATGCCCTGCGACTGCAGGGGCGAAAGGGCTGCCATTACAACCCTGGTAAATACCCGTGGCGAAAGGGAGAGGCCGAACGGGAGCACCCTGAACTGAAAATGACGTCCCTGAAAGGCGAACCTCAGGAACCGTCTGTGGTGTTGTGCTATGGGCACATGAAAGTAAGCATCCTTCAGGTCTATTGAAGTAAACCACTCCTGCCTGGAGACAGTGCGCAGAACCTCTGCAGGGCTGAGCATGTGGAATCTCAAGACTTTCAGGAACTTGTTGACTCCCCTTAGGTCGAGGATAGGGCGGAGTCCGCCATCTCTCTTTGCAACCAGAAAATAAGTCGAGTAGACCCCTCCTGGTTGTAACAGGGGATCTATCTGCTCGATTGCACCCTTGTCCAGGAGGACGGACAACTCCTGGGTGAGGGTTTGGGCTTTTGCCGGGTCGCATATGATGGTCATCTTGACCCGGCCAATGGTTGGGGGCCGGCGTCGGAACTGAAGCTTGTACCCGTTGGTCAAGGTGGAGAGCACCCAAGGGTCCCGGGTGGAAGCAGCCCAATAGCTGAGCTGCTGTTGGGAAAAACAGCCGACGGCCGACCCCAATGCCTCAGCGCTGGGTCCCCCGGCCTCGAAAGGCTCTGGGGGTACGACGGACAGTATGTGGGGCCTGAGGTTGCCTAGAGGGCAGCCGCTCAGGGGCTCGAAGGTCTGTGCCGCCTGCTGAGCAGGCTGTGGGCTTGGGCGCTGAGACCTGAGGTAGCCTCTGGGGTAAGCCTGTGGCTGAGAACGGCGCTGGGGGGGAGCTGAAGATCCCCTAGGTCTGCCCGGAGGAGGCCGACTCCTGTGAAGCCCGGACAGCTGCTGTTGAGTCTGTCTGGCTTGGACAGTTCGTTCAAGTGCCTCTAGCGCTGCAGGTCCAAACAGTTCCCCCGGTTCCACTGGAACACTGCGGAGGGTTCTCCTGCATGCCTCTGTCAGAGGTGATTGTGCCAGCCAGACCTGGCGGCGAGCCTGGACAAGAGTAGACATCAACCGCCCCAGCTCTCTAGACATCAGCGCGAATGCCTGCAGGGAAGCGTCGCTGAAATTATGGACGGAAGCATCCAGTGGGGTCTCCTGTATAGATGCTGATAAAGCAAGCATCAGGTGGGACATAGAATTACCTATGCGTCCCATGCGTGCCGCTGCGTCATAGGTTTTGGAGAGCAGGTCATCTGTTACCCGACACTGGGAACGAGGACACCTCACATCCGGTCTCAGCGCCTCATCGGGTGAGACAATTAACGCAGCTATTGCCGGCTCGACGGCTGGTATGCGGCCCAACCCAAACTTGGGTGCATCCTGCATGGCTGCCAGGGTCCGGGCGTCTGAGTTTGCACGAGAGAGGGCTCTAGTGTCCCTCCAGCATGCATGCAACTCTCTCAAATATTCGTTAGATGGAGGCACAGTAAAGTTGACGGGAGCTGATCCGCGTCTGAAAAAGGCACTGGCCGAAGCTGGCTGAGCCTGCGGGATATCCAACTGCAGGCGAGCCAGGGCCGTACGAATGATGGCCCCCATAGAGCCGTCTCCAGAACCGACAGTAGAGCTGTGGGCTGAAGAACGGGAGGCCGCCGCAGAGGCGTGGGAGGCTACACGCTGTGGTACCACCTCCTCTCCATATTCGGCGAACTCAGTGGCTGAAGCTGCCATGGAGATTATATCTTCCTCCGGTTCCAAGATGGCTGGAGGAGGAGCAAGATCACCCAACTCTCTTTCACCAGTCCCAGACTTGAAGGCCAGGAAGAAGGATCTCATTTGATCAACTTCCTCCGTTAATTGGTCCACCTTGGAAGCAAGTCCGGACTCTCTAACCTTCTTCCTAGAAGTGGGGCCTCTAGTCTCAGCAGCCCGCCGTTTAGATCGGCGGGATTGAGCTGGAGTCTGCCGCTGGGCTGAGGTTAACTGCTCGGGCAACGAAACGAGGCCCAACAGTTGCTCTACCTCAGCAAGTCTGGCAGCCCTTATTCCCCGGGGCATGAAGCTGCAGTTCATGCAGGGATCTTCTGAAAGACCTTCCCTCAGATGCTCGAGACCAAGGCATGAGGGGCACATATCGTGGCCGTCTTCGGGCTGCAGAGAAGCCATACAGACCGAGCAGGAGTGGCCGCCAAGCATGTTAGCAACAGGCGAAGGCCACAGAGAAAAACAACAAACGCTGGGAGCGGGGGCGAAAGCGCAGCCTTCACCAACGAGTGTTTACATATATGAGAGGAGTATACAAACGCTGGGAGCGGGTGCGAAAACACAGCCTTCACCAACGAGTGTTTACATGTATGTGAGAAGTATTACAAACGCTGGGAGCGGGTGCGAAAACACAGCCTTCACCAACGAGTGTTTACACATGTGGGATGAAGTAGCACAAATGCTGGGATAGGAAGCGAATACGCAGTCGTCCCCAACAAATATGAGGAATCCACTTCGGTAGCTGAAGGCAGCAGTACAAATGTTGGAAGAGAAAACACTGTCTTGACCAACAAATGTAAGGAACCAAGAGTGAAAAAGTTGCACCGGCACTCAAGGGCAGTTTGTACCGATATATAAACAAAGAATACCAAGCCGGGAGAGGGAGCGAACACACTTCGTCACCGAAAGAAATCAACTACAACCAGTGGCGGGTACAGCAGGTTGTACTGATATTCAAAGATATATAATGAAGAGTACAAAGTCGGGAGGGGGAGCGAACCCACTTAGTCACCGAAATAAATCAAATACAACCAATGGCGAGTACAGCAAGTTGTACTGATATTCAAGATATATAATAAAGAGTACAAGTCGGGAGAGGGAGCGAACCCACTTCGTCACCGAAATAAATCAAATACAACCAATGGCGAGTACAGCAGGTTGTACTGATATTCAAAGCTATATAATAAAGAGTACAAAGTCGGGAGAGGGAGTGAACCCACTTCGTCACCGAAATAAAACAAAATACAACCAATGGCGAGCACAACAGGTTGTAATGATATTCAATGAAAAGAAAATTGGTACTCAGCCAAACGAAGACGATCTCCGGACGTTTCCACGGCGAACCGCTACAACTTCTCCGGGTCGAAAGTTCGTTGCAGTCTCTGGAGGGCGAAAGTTTCGCAGCTCCGACAGAAGTCGCGTGACTACCGGCAACGAAAGAGCTAGTCCTTGAGCTAGCCCGGTGACATGCTACTTGCGCAGCGAGAAGATGAAAAGGAACAGATCCTCTGATGTCACCGGAAGTTATACCCCTTCCGGGGTCATCAGGGGTCACAGGTGACTTTGTTGGTATTAAACTCGAACTGCGCATGCGCGAGATGGATACATTCAGTGCTTGAAGCACCGCCTCTGGCGGTCAGTAGGGACGAAATAGAACACGTTAAAAGTGAAAAACTCCACACCAGCCAAAAGTGTCGCACAACTGACGATAGAACAAATAAAAGCAACAGGGATTCTACAGCAGCATGTAGTCGACAGACTAAACAAAGAAATGAAAATGTGTGCTATAATCGTATAAATTAGTTTATATGAATATGAAATCTGATGAATATACTTTTTTTTGGTATTAAAACTGATAATATAATGGCTGTCTTTGGTTATACGTGGGCTGTGGCAAATCATTGAAAATCTCCTAATAAATATATTTAAAAAAAAAAACAACTATAAACTGGTTCAGTTATGGAGTGGTGAAATAAAAATGTTTTATTATGAACTATGAACGGAGTTAATTGAACTAGTTTACCTAGAAAATGAACTTTTCCAACACTGCCCCTAGTGGCTACTCCTTTAAACCTTTCTATGATTCAGAGACTCACTCAGATGTGTTGGACTCAGGGATCATATTCAGCCAAACCACAGTTCGCACAAACATCACAACCAGCAACAAGGTCGATCCTATCTCAGCAAAAACAACAAGAAACTTGAGAATAAAAGGTTAGAAAACAACCATAAATAAAACTTAAATGAATAGAATATTGAAGATGTAGTTGAAAGAAGCACCAGAGGGAGCAGAGGGAGGTCCTTGAGTGAAAACCAAATGCCTCTCTGAGAAAAACTAAATAAGTGAAAGTGTTTTTTCACCTTCTTCAGCTGCTACAAGTGGAAAGTGGCTGTTGTTCTGTTTCCTGCAGGCAGAAGATTATTCAGGGGATTTACAAAAGCAGTCGTCGTGACAACAGCTCTTGTTGAACATCTTGAACATTTGCTGGAGTTCAAGTCCTCGGGTCACCAGACAGCCGTGTGCGTCCGTGTGAAGGATCAGACGCTCGGTCCGTGTTCACGCTCACGACCGCCTCGTTCTAATGAGCGAATTAGTTTCTGATCCAGATTATATCGTCGCTGACGGACGAGGCGACGCGTCTGTTGCCTCAACGAGGAGACGACGTTCGTTTCATCGGGAGATTATCTGATGCGAAAGATGAACTTATGTACACTATTTATACACACATTATGATACCTAAACAAACTGCCTCAGATTCAAATCAGACTCACCGGAGTGTGAGAAATCTTCTGACTGGAAAAACTATTTATCAACAATTTAATATTGATTGATAAAGTTTATCCATCTATCTAGATATCTATCTTGCAAGGACTGTCTCATATGTTTCATAAGAAAAGATCATGTAATCATTGAAGGACGAAGAAAAGTGTTTTGAAAGAATTTCCTTTTTTTGGAATATGTCACAATGAAAGACTTGCCACATCATTTGGAGGTACAGAAGTAAGAACAACTAAATGTATAAATATGTGTACTTTTTATCATTCTGAATGAAAAGTACGATGATCAGTGTTTTTTATTTAATTTCTTTTAAATATATTTTTGGGTGTGAGGGGTTTGTTTTTTTGTTTTCGGTTTCGTCATATTGGAAATTTATGTCTGAATGTTAAAACCAAAAAGGCTCAATTTTTTTAATAGTTTTAAAAACCAATAATAACAAAAGCAACAATACATAAAGATAATAATAAATAACAATAAAGCAATAATGATCATTTAAAAAAAAATATATATATGAATATTAAAATATTAAAAAACAATCAACATGTATAAACAACAATAACTATTGGATTTTTTAATATATTTTTTTTTTTTTTTTTTTATTAACCCTTGTTTTATCCAAGGGTCAAGTTGACTCAGAGGATTTAAAGACCTGACCTCAGGGGACAAACTCCAGCGAGCAGCACAAAAAAGAGCCAATAATAAACACAATAAACTTAAAAAACAATCAAATAATGTAGAAACTGCTAAACCATAAGCAACAATTAACTCAATGCAAGTACATTGAGCAAAAAACAATAATCAAAACAAGTCAAATGTAAAAGACAAACTAACAAATGCATTAAAATGTACTAAAAAACAGAAAGAAATGAATGAAAATAAAGAAACATAATGGACATAATTGTCCAAATGAGAGAATAAGCTCCACATGAACAACAAGGGCCAGAAAAAAAGTATAAATGTAATAAAGTGAAAAATCTGGATGGAAATAGCTAAAAAACAACAACGAAAAAAATAAAAAATAAAATCCAGTGAAGAGAGTAGCTCGACTTGAGATGTTCTGCACTTTTTACATTTGAGAAAAAGAAACCACCGACAGATTAGTGCGAATCATTTCAACGACATTTTTCTTCCATTTCACGGCGAAGAATCCGAGACGAGCCTCGGAGCACCGGCCAAGTTCTGGAGAGAACGAGGCATATCTGTGGTCTTCAACCGCGTGAGTGTGTGTTTTTGCAAGTGTGTGTGTGTGTGAGAAAAGGGGGAACCTGAGGGGGGGGCTCAGCTACATCCGCCTGCAAATGCCAGCCGACACGAGTGAGTCAGGAGCGCGCGAGTAATCCGTCATCGTCTCATGGTTATGAGATGTTTTAAAGTGGATGAGGTGGATTTGTTGCGCTGACTCAGCGGTTTCGCCTTGAGCCGGAGTCCGACGACCGTCGACGCGTTTAAACGCAGAGGGGACGATGATGTTCTGCGATGACGTGGTGATTTGCTTACAGAGAATGATTTGAATTCGACAGAACCAAAATTTGTTATGGACCTTGATCTTTAAAGTATATACTTTATTGAGTATTGTTCTGATTGTTTAAGCGCTTTGTGACCCTGGTCTGGAAAAGCACTATACAAATAAAAATTCCTTACTTACTTACTTACATGGTATTGTTTCTGAGCAGGATTTTTGGTCAGAAGACCAAGATAAAAGGAAGCATTGTAAAACACTGAGGCACGTGCACGGCTCTTGACTCTTGGCTCAGGTCAGATGTGGGGTCATGAACTCGGCTCATAAAGTGACGACCAGGTCCGGCTCCCGGGTCATTCTGGCCAGTGCAGGGGAAGATCCTCCAGAGAGGAAACGGACAAAGAGACTAGAAATATAAATCTGGAGTGTGAAAGATCCGGGCGTGTCCAGAGATCAGATAAGAGGGCACCGCGGGGGGGTGTGGCGGGGGGGTGATGACAGACGAGGGAATCTCACCGGCATCCATCGCACCTGTCACAGTGACTAATTTCCACGTGGGAGTCGGGCTCCAGCGAGGCGACCGTCTCGGGTCAAAGGAGCCGCTCGGGTTACAGCGAGGTCCTGGACTCTGGCTGTGAGATAATGACCGTTCGCTTACATGACGCGCCGCATTCCTGGCAACGGAAGCCACACGTCTGATCAATCACGCCGGGAGACGACGCCGCCTTTTGTCCGAGGAATGCGCCTTAATCCGAGGAGCGGCCCCGAAAAACAACCGGAGCTCCGTTAATGAGGAGCGACGTGTTTCCCCCCGAAAAAAAACTAGCTCCGCCATGACTTGACGATGACTTGTGAAGACGTTCCAATGATGTGAATCAACAGAGGGATGAACAGAGCGGAGCTAACGGTTAGCATCGCGGCGGGAAGGATGAAGCCGTCGTGCAACACGGACGGACGTTTATCGAGCGTCCCGACGTCGATACGTGTCCTGTTGCTGCAGATCCATGCCAGAAACCCACCGGTATTATTGAACCACTTTTATCCCTCTATCTCTGGCTATCGGAGGAATTAAAACGGCCACATTATTTTCAGCATCTGAGGTCCTTGTGAGGTTCTCCAGCCAGAGTGGAGCCACCAAACAGCAGCACTCTCAAAATAAGACGATGAATATTCAGGTTTTATCAGTAGCCATTAGCTCGGGCGTGGGAAAAGTGCAGCTTGGGGGCCACCTTGGATTGGATCTAGGCAGCAGTCATAAGGTCAAAGACCAGATCTGTACAGTAAAAATTGTTTCTGGCAGATAACAATCGTTTTGTTTGCTTTTAACTTTAAATTTCTTTAGTTATTTTGTCCGTTTCTGTCTGTTTTTTGTCCTTTTGCTTTCTTGCCCGTCAAAATATTTGGAGGTAATATTTAGATCATAATTAAAAACGTTTTTTTGTATATAATTTAAACTAAATTAATGGTATATTTAGGTTTATTTTTCGATTATTTAAAAAAAAAAAAAGGTTTGGCCTTTTTCCCTTTGGCTTGACGGTCCAGTTTATAATGTATGAGGCTTCAGAATATTTAGTAGTTGAATTAAACCTTTAAAATCTTGAAACTTTTTTTCAAGCATTGAATTATTTTACATCATTTGTTATAATTCAATTCGATTGTTTCTTTATTTAAATGTTACTTTGTTTTTATTTAAAACAGCGTTTAAAATTCCAATTAAATTCATTTTAATTCAATATAACCACTTTCGTACAATAGTCCAAAACGTTTCTATATTGAATTAAAAAAGCAACAAATTAAGAATGAATGAATTTAGAAGACAAATGTATTGATTATTTAAACTCTATATGTGTAAAATCATTCATTTTGAAATTATTTGAATTTATTTTTTTTCAATAATTGGAGAAAATACAAAAATAAATATTGAAATTGTTGAATATTCTTGTTAAAATCAATGCTTAAAAACTAACATCTGACGGCTCTGTTCTACATCCATACTAAAGTGGCCCCTGAGGAAACGGTTAAGACGATGATTTATCACGAGCTTCTACTTTGAGTGACAGATCAGATCCGAGCTCCGGATCTTCACCAGCGACTTCGAGGGCGCGGCGGCAACAACGGTTTCAAAAGAGGCGCCGGCGTCATCGTCCACGCAGTCGTGCGCCCTCAAGGTGATCTTCTCGTCCACGAGGATCATCCGTCTTCGGAAAATTGTTTTTACACAGGATTCCTGTCACCTCCAGACTGGAGCGAGATATTGATGAAGCGGCATTATCTCTTCATTTGAGGGAAGGTCACAGTTTGCATTATGACGCACTTCCGAGATGATTCTTTCGACTCCGCCGACTTTTGATGAAGACCAGAGCAGCCGGTGGAAGAAGCAACTGAAGGATACACACGAGGACTTCGAGTCAGGGCTTGAAAAAAAAAGTTTTTTACTTCATACGAGCAAGAAATTTGATGTTTATTGTGGTACAAAAGTGTTGATGGTTCAACATCTTTCTCAATTCATTTTTATCTTAAGTGTCTTCTTATAACGAAGTTATCTCAAGAAGTTTAAATTAACATCCATACCGTAATTATAATATGAACCAAAAACTAGACAAATTCTGTTTTGATCGACATGTTTTTTGAGTCGGCGATTGAATGATGCTACATGCTAACGTTAGCCTTGATAATGCTAACGCAAGAAGCTCAGGCGATGCAAAAATATGAAAAGGAAAATGACGCCAATAGACTAGCAGATAGATAAATAAAAACAAAATAAAAACATAATCAGGAGTGTCAACTCTAATGCATCGTTGACCAGGTTAAGCACTTATAATAATTATCTAAAAAACATTTCTCACGGCACAATCAAATCAAATTTTCCATTAATCGTAATTATAACCCACTATTAATTTGATTCATTATTTGAACACATTTTTTTATTTATGATTGTTAACTACCAGCGGGAGAGAGTGCAAATAAATAATAATAAAACTAAATGAAAAGAACTGATATAATATATATATATATATATATATATATATATATATATATATATATATATATATATATTATGACTGAAAATGTTATGAAAGATGAATAGATGATCCATGAATCAGAAAAACTGATGGTCCATTCAAAGGGAATAATAGAAAAGTAACTGAATTATAGGAAGCCCTGGAGGTGACATGAATGGATTTTTTTTTTCCTTTCTTTCTCCAGATATTTGTATCTAAAAATACATCTAATGATCCTACGCTTTCTATAAGAACCAACCCTCACAACTCATGCGAAGACAAGGTCAATATCATGGACCATTTATCTTCATTTAGGGACGACTCACGGAGAGATTCTTTCCATCTTAGCCGGGAATTCTATTATTTTTGTGCTATTCTTTTTTTTTTAATCAGAATCTATAACGCGCAGCAACCTCGCCGTGGACGGTGTCGGAACATTCAGGAAGTGATTCACTCGGAAAATGTTTCACAGCTTGATCCTGTGATTCGAAATTTGAAGCAGAAGATCGAGTCGTTCATCGTTCGATAATTCTTGCAGCTTTTTGTCGATTATTTAATCGCTTGATCATCAATTAATAACAAACAAATGATTGATGCAAAATGTACACAATGATGTAAACATCAGATGATATTTGTTCTGGTTATGATCACAGAAACGAAAAGTGAGCAAAGGTTTTTCTCGAAAACATCCGTGACTCACGTTCCTCGACTCCTCACGAGAAGAACCTCTCAGATGTTGGTGAAGGTCGTTTCAGAGAGAGAAAGAAAAAAAACGCTGACGCTCTCTGAGGTGGTTTAACAATCCTGCGGGTCCCGCGGGTGAAAAAAAAACCCGCCGCCTGGTCCCGAAACCGCTTGGGCCCCGGGTTCTGCTTCTCGTCCTCTGCCAGAGGAGACGGCGCCGGCAGCTGAGAAAACATCTCGGTGGAGCCCGAGAGCGAGCCAACAGCTGGAATAATAAACGCCGTGATTTAAGGAGCTTTTAAATCAGAGCTACACAAATAATGAGGAGAATATGAGCGTCAGGACCGGCCCACGGTTAGGTCATGCAGCAGGAGAGTCCATTTTCTCTGCTCACGCTGAAAGGTAATTTTAGTCAACGGGTCATAAGAATCGGGTCGGCTTCAGCGACTACATCAGCGCTTCAGCCAAGTTGTTTTCACATAAAACATGAGGTGGTTTTCAGACGACAAAACTACTTCCTTTCGTCTGTTAATTCATCTACGAAAGAAGTCAATCTGCTGAGGTGTCTAAATCTAGCAGAGAGTCAATATGGAGGATCGAATGGCACCTTCATCTAGTGATTAATAGGGTTTCATTATACAGTTGATGAGGTGTCATGATGATGTTGATGAAGTTTCATGATACAGTTGACGAAGTTTTATGATAAAGTTGATGAGGTTTCATGATTTAGTTGATGAGGTTTCATGATATAGTTGATGTTTCATGATACAATTAATGAGGTTTCATGATAAAGTTGATGTTTCATGATACAATTAGTGAGGCTTCATGATACAATTAATGAGGTTTCATGATAAAGTTGATGTTTCATGATACAATTAGTGAGGCTTCATGATAAAGTTGATGATGTTTCATGATACAGTTTATGTTTCATGATACAATCAGTGAGGCTTCATGATAAAGTTGATGAGGTTTCATGAGATAGTATATGTTTCATGATACAGTAAATGAGGTTTCATGATAAAGTTGATGAAGTTTCATGATGCAGTTGATGTTTCATGATACAATTAGTAAGGCTTCATGATAAAGTTGATGAGGTTTCATGATATAGTTGATGTTTCATGCTACAGTTAATGAGGTTTCATGATAAAGTTGATGTTTCATGATACAGTTAATGAGGTTTCATGATAAAGTTGATGAAGTTTCATGATACAGTTGATGTTTCATGATACAAATAGTTAGGCTTCATGATAAAGTTGATGAGGTTTCATGATATAGTTGATGTTTCATGATACAGTTAATGAGGTTTCATGATAAAGTTGATGAGGTTTCATGATACAGTTGATGTTTCATGATACAGTTAATGAGGTTTCATGATTCAGTTAATGAGGTTTCATGATACAGTTAATAAGGTTTCATGATAAAGTTGATGAAGTTTCATGATACAGTTAATAAGGTTTCATTATAAAGTTGATGAAGTTTCATGATATATTTCATTAGGTTTAATAATGGTGTTGATGAGGTTTTATGATATACTTGGTGTTTCATGATACAGTTAATGCGGTTTCATGATACAGTTGATGAAGTTTCATGGCACAGTTGATGAAGTTTCATGATACAGTTAATTAAGTTTCATGGTACAATTGAGGAGGTCTCATGATAAAGTTTAAGAGGTTGAATGATACAGTTGATGAGGTTTCATGAAAAAGATGATGAGGTTTCATGAAACAGTTAATGAAGTTTCATGATACAGGTGATAACCGTTGATGATGATACACTATCTTAATCTTTAAAGCCACTCAATACTCCTGTAATATTTCCCTTCAAAAAAAAAAAAAGGAAAATCATTCAGAGTAAACGTTGTCTCATCATAAATTCCTACAGGACCTGAACACACCATCAGCCATTATCTGTAATCAAGTCCTGCTGCCAAAAAACGGGAAACTTTCCTGTGAATTCCGACTTAAACGTCCAAACTGTTGGGCCATTATCCAGTCTCTCCATAGAGGGAAAAGACTTGCACAGCACACACCAAAACCTTTTGACTTGGCAGAGAAGCAAGAGCTTGTGTTCTGAGAGTTTAAAGTCAAATCACATCTGAAAGCAGATTTAATTAATCTCCGCTCAAAACTCAGACGAGGACACACACAGAGCTGTTAGTTTCCAGAAGGTCGTGGAGTTCGCGGTTCATTAAACTGTCCAAACAGCAGAAGAATGAGAAATAAACGTGTGAAGATGAAATGTAATTAAGAGATTTTCAATCGGCTGTTTGCCCACATTTATGGATTTGTGTTCGACACGAGGACAGGAGGAGGACGAGTCCAGTTTCAGAGCCTGAGATTCCTGACTGGAGGACAGACGAGTCCTGACTCCGGAGATGAACTCTCACTCAATTATTATACGGAGACCTGGACATGAGTCGCTCACACTGCTGACCGGGTTTAACTTCTTCAACAGCACGCAAGTCTCAGTTAGGACAGGAAACAGGAAGTGAATTCAATTGTTTCAACGACTCCTTGAAGCAATTTATGTGACCTTTGACCTGCTCAATCATCAACGATAGATGATAAATATTGATGACAACATCAGCTCTTAAGCGCCCTCTTGTGTCCAGACCCTGTAAAAAACTAAAATGAAAACCCAAAAAATAAAAAAATAAAATGGATACACTTAACTGTCCCAAACATTTTTTTCGGGGCTTTGATATTCAACAGCATTGTACTGATTATATATTTTTGGGCTTCTAAATGAAATTACATTATTATAATAGTTCGTTTACGTGTTAGATTTCAATAAAGTATGTTAAATAAAATAGTTGTATTATTTTGAAATACAATTTGTTCAATTTTATGTTTCAATTAAACTTCAGGACACTAGATGGCAGCAGTCATTACCTCCATCGCTCAAGCTAAAGGAACAATGAATTCCAGTTATCCAAGTGAAGACTGAGGACGAGAGGATACAGTCGACACCAGCAGCTTTTAAAACGTTCAAAAGTTTGTATATATTTTGTTTAAAACAACTGAAAGCAGTTACGACTTCGTCATGAGTCATGTGGTCTGTACTCGGACAATAATACAAATAGATTCTTACTTACGTTACTACAGTATCACGATACATCGTAAGCACCCCACGGTGACATGGACTGACACCAACACAGTCTCATAACGACCTTCAGTTCTCTACACAAGTCAGTTTGTAGCTTCTGAGCTCAACACCACCATATAGAGTTCTTACAACTACAATTACAGCCGGTTCATCCAGTTCCTGTCATTAGCTTGTTTCCTAACTGGATGATTGACAGATGTAGATTAGGTCAGTTTATTAAACTCAGTCAGTTCGGACTCTTACGACCAGATCTGTGGTTCTGGTCTTAAAATAAATCTGCACTTCCTGTCTGACCAATGGGTCGGGAAGGGGTTTCAGAACCGAGCTGATGCCAGGACGACATGTGGAGCGGTTAATTAAGATTTGCGTGCACGTGAAGCCGAGCCAGCGCACGACATCCAACACACAACAACAACAACAACGCAGATTAACCACGGTCTCACCATCAGTCTCCAGCGCTCATCTGTTGCTGGGCTGTTCTCCCCCTCGCCCCGGCTAACTAGCTCTCCCCTCCGTCAGTCATGATTCACGCCTCATGCCCACTGGTGGGAGGAAAGCTGAGGTGGAACATGGTCACACTCCGATGTGTTCCACGGATCGCGAGCAGCTCACCAACACATATGTTGCAGCAGAGTGCGGGCGTGGTCGCCACGGCAACTATAACAAGCTCCGAAGCTGAGCGGGAACATTGAGTCCAGAGTCAGGAAGTCAGAGGACGGCGGAGGATCTGGTCAGATGTCTCACAGACGATGCAGCTGTGAATGCAAGTCAAGAGTCGACGACACGCACACGACCCATGATCATGACCTCAGTGGCATTAGCATGTGTGTCTGAGGCTCCTCCCCCTTTTATCACTCCCTCAACAAGGGTGACACAAACACAGCAGTCAATCTACAGGAGTGTGGCTACATGTGTGGCGCCCCCTGCTGGTCCAAGCATGAACAAGAACAAAAAAGTTGACAAACACAAGTTACACAATTTATATTAAAACATTTTTATGTTAAAATATTGTTTATTTAATAAAACAGTTTGTTTAATGAAACAGTAAAACAGTCGTGTGCCTTTTTCTGTGATATCAAAATAATTAGTTTAGATTAGTTTCGGCGTATTAATCGCAGTCTGGCTGACCTCGGTCTCAACTCCTTGACCTCATGCATGATTGATATTCAGAGAACTCTGAAGTCCAGGAGATTCATTAAGAACCAGAGCTGATCCAGTGTCAGAGCAACTAAACAGTTGGACTCCTGAACTTTGAAAACACACAGAGACACTGAAGCGTCCATACATGTTCAAAATATCTGCAACATGAATGGATGGATGGAGATGGTGATGGGGATGAAGGTGATGATGATGAAGATGGTGTTGATGATGGATGAAGGCGATGATGTAGTTGATGGTCATGATGATGGATGAAGGTGATGATGATAGGTGAAGGTGGATGATGATGATGGTGATGGTGATGATGGATGATGATGGATGATGATGATGATGGATGATGATGGATGATGATGGATGATGGATGAAGGTGATGATGGATGAAGGTGATGATGGATGAGAATGATGGATGAAGGTGATGATGGATGAAGGTGATGATGGATGAGAATGATGGATGAAGGTGATGATGGATGAGAATGATAGATGATGGATGAAGGTGAATGATGATGATGGATTAAGGTGATGATGGAAGATGATGATTATGATGATGATGGATTAAGGTGATGATGATGATGGATGAAGGTGATGATGATGATGGATGAAGGTGATGATGGATGATGATGATGGATGAAGGTGATGAAGATGGATGAAGGTGATGATGAGGATGGATGAAGTTAATGATGGTGATGATGATGAATGGAGGTGATGATGATGATGGATGAAGGTGATGATGATGATGATGATGGATGAAGATGATGATGATGATGGATGAAGGTAATGATGGTCATGATGATGGATGAAGGTGATGATGATGATGGATGAAGGTGATGATGATGATGGATGAAGGTAATGATGGTCATGATGATGGATGAAGGTGATGATGATGATGGATGAAGGTGATGATGATGATGGATGAAGGTAATGATGGTCATGATGATGGATGAAGGTGATGATGAGTATGGATGAAGGTGATGATGGTCATGATGATGGATGAAGGTGATGAAGGTGATGATGATGATGGATGAAGGTAATGATGGTCATGATGATGGATGAAGGTGATGATGATGATGGATGAAGGTAATGATGGTCATGATGATGGATGAAGGTGATGAAGGTCATGATGATGGATGAAGGTGATGAAGGTGATGATGATGATGGATGAAGGTAATGATGGTCATGATGATGGATGAAGGTGATGATGAGTATGGATGAAGGTAATGATGGTCATGATGATGGATGAAGGTGATGAAGGTGATGATGATGATGGATGAAGGTAATGATGGTCATGATGATGGATGAAGGTGATGAAGGTGATGATGATGATGGATGAAGGTAATGATGGTCATGATGATGAATGGAGGTGATGATGATGATGGATGAAGGTGATGATGATGATGATGATGGATGAAGGTGATGATGATGATGGATGAAGTTAATGATGGTGATGATGATGAATGGAGGTGATGATGATGATGGATGAAGGTGATGATGATGATGATGATGATGGATGAAGGTGATGATGATGATGGATGAAGGTAATGATGGTCATGATGATGGATGAAGGTGATGATGATGATGGATGAAGGTGATGATGATGATGGATGAAGGTAATGATGGTCATGATGATGGATGAAGGTGATGATGAGTATGGATGAAGGTGATGATGGTCATGATGATGGATGAAGGTGATGATGAGTATGGATGAAGGTAATGATGGTCATGATGATGGATGAAGGTGATGAAGGTGATGATGATGATGGATGAAGGTAATGATGGTCATGATGATGGATGAAGGTGATGAAGGTGATGATGATGATGGATGAAGGTAATGATGGTCATGATGATGAATGGAGGTGATGATGATGATGGATGAAGGTGATGATGATGATGATGATGGATGAAGGTGATGATGATGATGGATGAAGTTAATGATGGTGATGATGATGAATGGAGGTGATGATGATGATGGATGAAGGTGATGATGATGATGATGATGATGGATGAAGGTGATGATGATGATGGATGAAGGTAATGATGGTCATGATGATGGATGAAGGTGATGATGATGATGGATGAAGGTGATGATGATGATGGATGAAGGTAATGATGGTCATGATGATGGATGAAGGTGATGATGAGTATGGATGAAGGTGATGATGGTCATGATGATGGATGAAGGTGATGATGATGATGGATGAAGGTAATGATGGTCATGATGATGGATGAAGGTGATGATGATGATGGATGAAGGTAATGATGGTCATGATGATGGATGAAGGTGATGAAGGTCATGATGATGGATGAAGGTGATGAAGGTGATGATGATGATGGATGAAGGTAATGATGGTCATGATGATGGATGAAGGTGATGATGAGTATGGATGAAGGTAATGATGGTCATGATGATGGATGAAGGTGATGATGATGATGGATGAAGGTGATGATGGTCATGATGATGGATGAATGTGATTATGAGGATGGATGAAGGGGATGATGGTCATGATGATGGATGAATGTGATTATGAGGATGGATGAATGGGATGATGGTCATGATGATGGATGATAATGATGGATGAAGGTAATGACGGTCATGATGATGTTGGATGAACATGACAAATTTATGATGACTTTTGGAGGGAGTGACCTCTAGTGACTTTGAGTCCACGTACAGATGGAATTGCTCCTCCTGCAGGATTGTCTACCTGGACTTGTCATCGCTGACTTTGACTCGTCTTCCTCAAACAGACTTCCAAGGGTTGTCTTCCACGATTTCTCAACCTTGAATCATCTTGGACTCACTGCTTTTGTGTTGATAGTTGTGTTGTTGTCTGAAGTGTACAAATGTCCGGTTGTGTGTCTGCAAGAGTTTTTCTCCGTGGTTACGACCGAAGAGGTGATTATTGGGGATATTTACTCGCTCAGAAACAACAGAACGTTTAAAGCTCCTCGAGTGTTGTCGAGCTGTCTTTGTGCAGGATAATCAGCGGGAATATTAATCCGGGATTATCTCGGTGGGAATCGTCACATCAATATCGGCAGCATTGACAGAACGCCTTCATTTACGACTTTTTTTGTTCACTTTTCATTTGGCAAACATGCGACTGTGGCAGAGAGCCAGGGCTTGATGCGTGTGTGTGTTCAGCTGTGAACACACACATACATTTGCAAACACAGACACACATACGCATACAAAGACACACACAGATCTGCAAACTCATACACACACACACGTGAAAACACACAAACACGATCACACATACATACACACACATGGACACAAACATGCGCACACATTCACACGTAGAGCTACACATGCGCACACACAAATATACACTTGCGCACACAAAGAGATACACACACAAACTTGCAAAAACACACATATACACATGCAAACACACACATGGAAACAGAGGCGATCAGAGATTCACTTGCACTCATGAAAACGCACACTTGTAAAAACACACACAGAGGCAAACAAACACACACACACACACACACACACACATCTGCACTCATACACACACACGTGAAAACACACAAACACGATCACACATACATACACACACATGGACACAAACATGCGCACACATTCACACGTAGAGCTACACATGCGAACACACAAATATACACTTACATACGCACACAAAGAGATACACACACAAACTTGCAAAAACACACATATACACATGCAAACACACAGGGAAACAAAGGCGATCAGAGATTCACTTGCACTCATGCAAACGCACACTTGTAAAAACACACACAAGACACACATAGGCAAACATACACACACACACACATCTGCAAACTCATACACACACACGTGAAAACACACAAACACGATCACACATACATACACACACGGACACAAACATGCGCACACATTCACACGTAGAGCTACACATGCGCACACACAAATATACACTTGCGCACACAAAGAGATACACACACAAACTTGCAAAAACACACATATACACATGCAAACACACACATGGAAACAGAGGCGATCAGAGATTCACTTGCACTCATGAAAACGCACACTTGTAAAAACACACACAGAGGCAAACAAACACACACACACACACACACACATCTGCACTCATACACACACACGTGAAAACACACAAACACGATCACACATACATACACACACATGGACACAAACATGCGCACACATTCACACGTAGAGCTACACATGCGAACACACAAATATACACTTACATACGCACACAAAGAGATACACACACAAACTTGCAAAAACACACATATACACATGCAAACACACAGGGAAACAAAGGCGATCAGAGATTCACTTGCACTCATGCAAACGCACACTTGTAAAAACACACACAAGACACACATAGGCAAACATACACACACACACACATCTGCAAACTCATACACACACACGTGAAAACACACAAACACGATCACACATACATACACACACGGACACAAACATGCGCACACATGCGCACACATTCACACGTAGAGCTGCACATGCACACACACCAATACACACTTGCGCACACAAAGAGATACACACACAAACTTGCAAAAACACACACATATACACACGCAAACACACACAGGGAAACAGAGGCGATCCAAGACTCACTTGTACTCATGCAAACGCACACTTGTAAGAACACACACAGAGACACACATAGGCAAACACACACACAAACAGACAAACACACACACAAACACACACATGCACAATCATCCTTCTTTCCTCCTCCTCTTGTTAATTCAGGTCGAGGGGGCAGCACTGCAGCAACAGGTCCCTTCATCTCTTCAGTGGCCTGGGTCCTCCCCGGGGCCTCCTCCCAGTGTGACATCCGTCAAGTGAAGAAGGTTCGACAACAACTGTCGCCGCGATCGGTCGCCATATTTCCCGTTATCTCTGCAGTGAAGCCAGACGACGATAAGACTTTCATTTCTTTGGATTACAGCAGCCCTGAGATTATCCACGTGTCGATACAGACGCAGGTCAACAGACGCTGCTGACATCAATACGATTTCTCTGCTGAGACCGACATCACTTCATCCACGTCCGACACACAAAAGTCTTTTCTTTCCTTAGCATGATTTTGACGACATGATCTGAAGGTTCGTACAAATGATGATTTATTGATGCTATTTATTCAATTAAATCCCAACTAATACATGAAAATTCTTTTATTTAAAGTTAGAAAACTTTTATTTTTGAATTTGTTAATATTTGTATATTAATCCGACACAAACTGGTTTGTTCAGTTCCAAGTTTTTCTTTCCAAATTAAAATAAAAATCCCTTTTATTGTTATATTTTCAGTCCATTTCTGTCTTTGTCATTCACTGTGTTGTTCCACAGGGGTCTGGTTTGTGCCCTATATTGTTTTAATTGTAGCAATATTGTTTGTGTTTAGATTTTTTCTCTTTTTTTTGTCCCAGAAAATGTATTTATCCGACCGCATTATCCACTACTTAATTTCTCCTTTCTAAGTACCTTTTTTTTCCTTATTTGGTTTATGATATTAGTGTTTTTGTTTTAAAATATTGGGGAAAAGGAATATATTCAGGCCTTTTTTCATAACTTCTGTTTCTATTTTTCAGGTAATTTTGTTTTTCTTACGTTTTCACTAAATTTCGCTTCAGCAATTCTCCTGTTTATGTAAAAAAATATCTTTTAATATAAAGTTTTATATATAATCCTTTTTACTTTTATTTAAAAAAAAAAAACGCAAACATAAATCTTGTCTTTAATTTTCTCTTTTAAAGATCAACAAATATATACATTTTATTTAGTTTAAATGAAAGTTATGTCTTTATATGTTTATACATTTTTTCAGGCATTTATTTGTGTATTTCAGGTCCAAGATTGAAATGATGTTGATCTTTTCACCTGCAGACTTCATTGAATTTCCACGTCCTCGCGCTCGTTCACAGCACAATAAGAGGCTTTGCTTTCTAAGCTGCTGTCTGTGGTTCAATCTGTCAGTCAAGGGAAATCCAGACCCTCTTAATCAATTTTGGTAACAGCAACTAAGCTTCATCTTCAGTCGGTGTATTTCTTTTGGATTAATATATTTAGAGGAATTAAGACGCCGCTCCACTGCAGTGAGGAAGAGAATACAAAATAGCAATTTGAGGGGAAAATATGATAAAAGAGTCTTTGCTACAGCAATTTAAAAGCACAAATAAAGAGAGAGGGGAGGGGGAGCAAACACTGTGTGTTCTGATTATTCAGCTAACCTTCTATTAAAAAGACTTTCTGGAGCGTGACAACAAGCAAACAATAAGTCATTTTCCAACCCGTGACAACTTTAATTAACTTATTTTTCAGGTGAAACACATTCTTTGATGTTTACACTGTCGAGGACTTGTGTGCCGACAAGTCTGAGCGTGTCGACGCAAGAGAGGCGGAAATCAAACGAACGACCGAATCGACGATCAAATTAAAGTTTAAATCAACAGTCTTGTCAAAAAGTATAAATGATCAAATCAAGAACTGAATTAGCAAGAAAATCATCTTTTAAATCAATAATCACATCAACAACTGTATTAACATGCAAATAATATTTTTAATCAATAATCAAATCAACAACTGTATTAACATGCAAATGATATTTTAAATCAATAATCAAATCAACAACTGAATTAGCAACAAAATCATCTTTTGAATCAATAATCAAATCAACAACTGAATTGACATGCAAATTATATTTTAAATTAATAATCAAATGAACAACTAAATAACAGGCAAATAATATTTTAAATCAATAATCAAATCAACGACAGAATAAAAAAGGAAATAAACATTTGAATAAATAGTCAAATCAATGACAAAATCAACCTGAGAATCAATATTCGTAATCACCAATTAAATTATTTATTGGATCAATAATTAAGTCAAAAATAGAATCCCCAAATAAATCAATACTCAAATCAATTTAGGAATAACCCCAAAAAATCAGTTATTATCTACCAATCAACTTAACCAAATTAACAATGATGTCAATAATCAAATCAATGATGTTAATTACAATCAAATGATGGATTCAATGGTAAAATAAAGGATCTCTTCAATGGTCGGATCAATAATTGAGTCAATACGGGAATCAATGCAAGAATTAGCATCAAAATCAACAATCAGGGAAAAGACCTTATCAACACGAGAATCAACGTCTGATTTGATGATCAAATCCACAATCAAATCAACGGTTACTTCAATGTCACGATAACAATCAGAAGCAAAGATCAAATCATGATTTAATCAGCGATCAAATCAACACCTGAGTCGATGATCAGATGAACCTCACGGACGTGAGCAACATTAACTGAGGTGACGAGAGTCTGTAGATTAAGACACTTCAACACAAACGCAACAAATTTTCCTCATTCACCCTCCATGAGGGGGCGCCGTGTGAGCAGACGTTTCCTTCTGACTGGAGCAGCAGATGACGACCTTGGTCTGTACGAAGGAACGACCTTTGGAGGCGACGGAGACGATAACGCAGCAGTGACTCAACTCCTGCGTATCTCGTCTCTCAGTAAATAATGTCCGGACACAACTAGACACGCAAGTTTAGTACACAACACTGTAACACACCAGGTTTGCACCGACTCGAGAACAAGATCCCATGAACAAGTTTCTCTGTCATCCAGGAGGGCCTCGGAGTAGAACACAGAGGAGGTAGAAGAAGAGCGAACAGGCTGATTAATGGAAAGCAGATGGAAGCGCCTGCATCACTCGACTGTACCTCCTCTCGTCGCCTCACTGGCTCCGTTAACGTGCACAGGTGTGAATTAAACCCGACAACCTCACTGTGAAACCTGAACTGTGATATCACAGGAACAGACTCGCCGAGCAGCTTTCACCACGTTAATTGAACAACTTCAGAGCAGAGAAGTGTTGCATGGTACACACCTGCACGCACACACACACATCATCACAGTGGCTATGACGCAACAAAACACACTACACAACACACGATTATGAGGTCTCCAACACTAACACACATCTCACAAATAAAAAATCAAACACAAACATACTCGTTAACACATGCAAACACACACATGCATACATTCACACACACACATACACATGTTAACACGTGCAAACACATGCATACATTCACACACACACACACATACATGTTAACACAAGCAAACCTTCACACAAGCAAACTTTCACACAAGCAAACCTTCACACAAGCAAACTTTCACACAACACATGCAAACACACATACGTTCAATCTCTCACACTTAAACAGTAACAATTATCAAAAACCCACAAACATACACAAAAACAAAACGCACAAACCTCTGCCAAGCAGCTCATTTTCACCCATATCGTTTTTTTTACTCAATATTAAAGACCTGCAATGGTTATATATTTATCGTTCAATACTTTTTTGGCATTTGAAATATTGTTAGCAGTGATGAGCTCAATGGGACAGCAGGGGGCAGTAGTGTTACGGAACCCACAACATGCAAGAGTTTAAAAGGCAGATCTTTGGACTTTTTTCTGCGACGTCTCCGAAACATGTTCCCAACGACGCCTCACTGAAAGATAAGACGAACAGGTCCGGACGTTTGATGGACGGTTTATCAGGTGGACAGGTGAGCGTGTCGAGCCATCTGCTCCGCCGTCATCCCCGTGTCGCGCAGATGAAGCCATAAAACGTAACTCGGCCTCGGCCGCGTCTCCGGCAGCTGCCGAGTGGCGCTCGCTCCAGTGGAAGCTGATCCGGAGCGACGTCGGGATCGGTGTCGAGATATAAATCCCACTGTCAGTCTCAGCTGCTGCTATCAGTTCATGTGAAAATGAAACGCTCACCTGAACACATCATCACTCACGCTCCACGACACCGGCAGGCTTCCGACGCCATCACTCTGATATTTCATCTCCATCAGATAACGGAATATTACAGCCTGAGCTGCTGTCATGGGAAGCCTGGGAGTGACGGAGGCGTCGGCCAGGAAAGCTCGGACCTGACCAAAGCTTGGACAGTGAAACCAAGTCACTAGTTTAACTTGTGAAGAAGAAACTCCAGTGCTGTGTCTCAAATCGCATACTTCTCTTAGTATACTAGAAGTTAGTGTGCATCAGGATAGTGTACGTACCAACTAGTACGCAAATTCTCAACCGATATTATGTCTCAAATCAAACACTGCTGCTACACACTAACAGGAAATGATGCAACAGATTCTTCTTCTACTACTATTTAACGATGTTGCAGCCAGCTGTAGGAACACTATCGCCACCTGCTGGCAGCACGTTTGGAAGAATAAATAAAGGAAAATGATGAGAAACGAAATATTCGCAAGATATTTAAGCTGGTATCAGCACAGAAGATGTGTCCTCCTCCTACTGCTGGCTGAAAATGCACCTGTAAGTATATGAATATATATATATATATATATATATATATATATGCATATATATGACGTAACTTCTGTTTACAATGTCACTAAGATGGAGCCATTTAGGGTAGATAGTGTCCATTGAACCATACTCAGTTTTGTGGGCGTTTTAGTACGCCACTTTAGTGTGCATGGCGCACTAAATTTCGCATACTAAGAATTGAGACGCACTTACGCACTACAAATACTAACTTTGATTACGCTAGTATGCGATTTGAGACACAGCACAAGTCTTTCTCTCTCTCTTCGTCCACATTAGACCAAGATGCTGCCACTGTGATCTGCCATTTTGACTCTCCACTGGCTTTAGACCCTTGAGCAGATTTTGGTTTAGAGCACATGCATCAAACTCAAGGTCAGGGGGATAAATATGGCACGGCAGGTCATTTCATGTGGCCCTCTAGTTACCTTTAAGTAGATTAATGTTAATTTCTACTATTGAGATGTTTCAGTGTTTAATAAAAGATAACAAATATTTCAACAATCACACAAACACATAGTGCCATCAATGATTAACGAAAAGTCCTTGGAGCGGAAAACACACAAAAAAATCTTATCTCAAAGTCTGAGTCCAAATCTCCAACCAACAAAAAGGTCTAACAATGGGTAGATAAAGAGAAAATAGAGTCAGTAAACAAAACAAAAATTCACCCACAACTGATTAAACAAAAGCGCTGACAATAAATCAGAATGTTCAGAAAAATCACAAAATGTTCAAATAGGGAAATAAGGAGTTTAACCGGGCAGAACTGTAAGACGAGCTGACGCCCGTCTACAAGTAGTCCAGCGTACTTACGGGTCTGCTTGATTGGAAAATGTCGGCAGCCGTGCGTCATTAGCAAGGGATCGTAACACAGGTGCTGTGTCTCAAATCGCATACTAACGTACTAAAAGTTAGTATTTTTAGTACGTTAGTGTGTCTCAATTCTTAGTATGCGAAATTTAGTGCGCCATGCATACTAAATTGGCATACTAACACGCCCACAAAACTAGCATGGTTCGTTGGACACTAACCACACTAAACAGCCGCCATTTTAGTGACGTTTTAAACGGAAGTTACGTCATATATAAATGCATATATATGCATATACTTAAATGTGTATTTTCAGCAGCAGTAGGAGGATAAACACGTCTTCGCTGCTGATACCAGCTTAAATATCTCGCGATTATTTCGATTCTCATATTTTTTCCTTATTACTTTTTCCAAAGTTGCAAAACGTGCTGCCAGCAGGTGTCGGCGATAGCGTTCAAACAGCTGGTTGAAACATTGTTAAATAGAAGTAGAAGCTGTCATGTGATTTCCGGTTAGTGTGTAGCTTCAGGGTTTGATTTGAGACATACTATCTGTGGAGAATTTGCGTACTAGTTAGTATGCATACTAAACTGATGCATACTAACTTCTAGCATACTAAGATTAGTATGCGATTTGAGACACAGCAAGGGACTTAACTGTGACAGAAATATATCCGTTTGGTGAACGACAAAAAACACAAAGATAATAAAGATGAATTAAGTTTACAAAAATGAAAAGACAACATCATCAGAGTCATTATTTCTGTTACAGAAAAAAAACATTTTGTTTGCTAAAACAACGTGGATGAAAGTAGAACAACTATAGTCGCTAAATCAAGAACGTGGGCAATTAAACTTTAACTTAGAAGGAAATATGTAAAATTATTTTATATAATAAAGCTAACTATGCTCAAATTATTTTGAATGTATTTGAGTAAGATTGTCATAAAAAAAAAAAGAAATTGCTCATAAATACTCAATAAAAAATGAAGAAAATCATAAAACAAAAACCCTATAGTTATATTTCAAGGCTTGTAATGAATGATAGAAATAAATACAAAATAATATTGTTGTTTTTATGCATAAGCTTTGATCTCATGAGGGCCACATAAATAAAGTTAAAGGGTTAATGTTTAACAATTTTTAAATAGTGCATTTTAACACTACACAGTTCCAGCTCTACTTGACTTGGTTGCATTTCCACTGGCTCTGCTATTGGTGGGCGGAGCCTGGAGGTGTTAGAAAAAACACATACACAATTATTTTTCCACAATAAGGTACTGCTTATAAACAACCAATTTCTAATTCTTATTCATTTTATGGTGTACATTTCAATAATGTGTGTATAAAATACAATAATTCGAATAATATAATTATAATAATTCAACGACTGAGGACTAGAGGATACAGCTGACTTCTGCAGCCTAAAATACTACAAATATATACTTGTTCCTACAGTATGGAATATACTGTTACATATTGTGTCGTTGCCCATGTATCGTGATACGTATTAATATCACCAGATTCTTGCTAATACATAAGGTTGGTAGTTTGAAACCTTAGGAACAACGCTTGGCTCGATTCGAGTTCAAGTAAAATGATCAAAACAGAAGAAAAAGACAAGAGAATTTTGTTCTCTGCTGAGCGCTGATGACTCAACAAGATCTTTCAGCATGACTTGTTCGCTCTTTGACACCCAGAGTGTGATCGAGTCAGAGGTCGGCGTGAGATAAACGAAATCCCCCCCCACCCCCCCTCAGTCAAATCTCTCTCCTCCTTATCTTCGGTTCCCACGACTATCGACGACCTCGTGAACTTGCTTCTTTAAGCTTCCGCTGTTCCCCACTGCGACGGCGACGCCGGGATCAGATTCTCCCGGAGCAGAGAAAAAAGTGCTCAAAACTGAGTCGGCGGCTGTCAGTGGGGAAGCCGACTGCTCCTTCTGATGTTACACAACTGTCCTGACAGACGACACACAAACCTCCTCGACAAGACCGCTCGTGTTCATCACCTCAAACATCGCCGCGAGACAATAAGAAGTTTCCATTTCACCTCAAGAGAGAGTCACTAAATATACAAAGATGGCCGACAGTGAAGCATTGCTAACACACAAACCGTGATAAAAAATATGACAATGACACTTTAAAACCAAACCGTCTTGACAAAAAGAACACATCAGAACCATTTGTTCTTTTTTTGCTAGGTTTTGTTCATTAGCTCAGAATGCTACGATACTTTTCTCTCACATCACGAAGCAGCCTCATGTTTTTTAGAGGTCAGTAGGTGGCGCCATCGGTTTAAAAATGATGTGATGTTTCATTAGGACAGTTGTGCCGTGTCTCAAATCGCATACTTGCGTACTCAAAGTTAGTATTTTTAGTGCGTAAGTGCGTCTCAATTCTTAGAATGCGAAATTTAGTGCGCCATGCACACTAAAGTGGTGTACTAACACGCCCACAAAACTGAGTATGGTTCGATCGACACTAACCACCCTAAACGGCCGCCATCTTAATGACATTTTAAATGGAAGTTACGTTATATATATATATATATATATATATATATATATATATATATATATATATATACTTACAGGTGCATTTTCAACAGCAGTAGAAGGATGAAATGTCTTCGGTGCTGATACCAGCTTAAATATCTCTATATTTTTTCTTTATTTCTTTTTCCAAACTTGCAAATCATGCTGCCAGCAGGTGGCGATAGCGTTCAAACAGCTGGTTGCAACCATCGTTAAATAGAAGTAGAAGAATTTGCGTACTAGTTAGTACGTACACTATCCTGATGTATTCGATTTGAGAGACAGCATTGTTCAAAAGTGGACTCTGACAATAAAGACACTGCTTCATGAAGCATGAAGACCATCACTAGTCATTTGGCACAAAACCACGTTCTCAGAGTTTAATGCATTTATTGTTATTGTATCTTGTTTAGATAATGTGACGTCTGAGCATAAACACATAGATAAATCTCTACAAACCTAAACTGAATCAACCTCACAGCAGGACTTAGAATCCAGACCCTTAAATGAGAGCCAGTGTCCAGAACATGTCTGAGCAGGAATCATGGAGATCACACGTCGGTCCACTCACACCCGGTCTCACCGCCTCCACTCTGACAAGCTGACGATGATATTTTGGGACAGATCTGGACGTAATTGGTTCTTCACCTCTCACCTGACAACGAGCGCGACTCGCCGTCACAACACGCGCTGCACAGATGGAAGAGATGTATTGAGAGGAGACGACCACACCTTGTATGTCACCAATTATATTTTAGTTTTTGTTTTCTTTTATGGATTGTTGATGCTGGTGTGTTTTTTTCTTTACTTGTTTTTTTTTACCCAAGTTTAAAGACAAAATTTGTTTCTTTCACAACATTCCTTTGGAAGGAACTAAGCCTTTTTGTGACATCGTGTGTCTCTACATTGTTGTCTAAACAAAGATCGATTTGTGGGAACTGCTGCATGAAACAACGGGAAAGAATTGCACAAAAACAACAACAAAAATGAATTTGCTTCCATGCAAAGTTGTTTTTTTTCACATTTATTCATTTGCTTTTTCCTTATCTCTTAATTCTATTAAAGAATTCAACACATATTAAAATGTATTTTATTTATTGATCTTTAGTGGAAATGAAATCCCCTTTAAAAGAAAAAAGGAGAGTGAAAAACTAGTGATGGTCTGATGAAGCTTCATGAAACAATGTCATTATCTCCAGAGTCCACTAGATGGCGGTGTCTGCACTATTTTCCATTGTTTTGAACAACAGTGCTGTGTCTCAAATCGCATACTTCTCTTAGTATACTAGAAGTTAGTATGCATCAGGATAGTGTACATACTAACTAGTACGCAAATTCTCCACAGATAGTTGCTGTGTCTCAAATCGCATACTACTCTTAGTATGCTAGAAGTTAGTATGCATCAGGATAGTGTACGTACTAACTAGTACGCAAATCCTCCACAGATAGTATGTCTCAAATCAAACCCTGCTGCTACACACTAACCGGAAATCACATGACAGCTTCTTCTTCTACTTCTATTTAACGATGTTTCAACCAGCTGTTTGAATGCTATCGCCACCTGCTGGCAGCACGTTTTGCAATTTTGGAAAAAGAAATAAAGAAAAAATATGAGAATCCAAATAATCGCGAGATATTTAAGCTGGTATCAGCAGCGAAGACGTGTTTATCCTCCTACTGCTGCTGAAAATGAACCTGTAAGTATATGAATATATATGCATTTATATATGACGTAACTTCCGTTTAAAACGTCACTAAGATGGAGCCGTTTAGTGTGGTTAGTGTCCATCGAACCATGCTCAGTTTTGTGGGCGTGTTAGTACGCCAATTTAGTGTGCATAGCGCACTAAATTTCGCATTCTAAGAATTGAGACGCACTAACGCACTAAAAATACTAACTTTTAGTACGCAAGTATGCGATTTGAGACACAGCAAGTATGTCTCAAATCAAACACTGCTGCTACACACTAACCAGAAATGACGCGACAGCTTCTTCTTCTACTTCTATTTAACGATGTTTCAACCAGCTGTTTGAACGCTATCGCCACCTGCTGGCAGCACGTTTTGCAACTTTGGAAAAAGAAATAAAGAAAAAATATGAGAATCTAAATAATCGCGAGATATTTAAGCTGGTATCAGCAGCGAAGACGTGTCATCCTCCTACTGCTGCTGAAAATGAACCTGTAAGTATATGAATATATATGCATTTATATATGACGTAACTTCCGTTTAAAACATCACTAAGATGGCGGCTGTTTAGTATGGTTAGTGTCCATCGAACCATGCTCAGTTTTGTGGCCGTACTAAGAATTGAGACGCACTTACGCACTAAAAATACTAACTTTGAGTACGCAAGTATGCGATTTGAGACACAGCACCGTTCTGATGAAACATCATTTTTAAACTGATGGCGCCACCTACTGACCTCTAAACAACATGACACTGCTTCATGAAGCTTCATCAACCCATCACTCTAAAAAACATTATGCTTGAGCAACATTCTTAAATAAAAAAACATTTATGCCAGTCTTAAGTGAAGTAAAGTTCTACATGATTCATATTATTGAGCTTTTTTTTTCCCCTCGCAGTCAAAGTTTTTCATGAATATTTACAGTATTCAATCTCCATTTATTCATATCTTGTTTCATGTCCTGTTGTCAAAGTGTCAAACTCGAACACAACTTTCTCTTGTTTACGAACATTCTCTCCCTGCATGTTTAACTGGAGCGCGTCGGAGTCGGAGCTGCTGTTGACCTGCTGTTGAAATTCAACATGTGTTTTTTTTCTGCCGTCATTAGCTCACCTGGTGGCGAGAGACGGGCACGAGCGGCTCACCAACAAACGGCAGCAGGAGAAGGAATGCTCTCGCAATGTTTTTCTCCGGTGGGGAGTTTGAGGAGTTTTCGGCAAATGGTGGAGAATTGGAGAGTTGACGCTGACGGGGAATAGCTGGTGAATAATGCAGCAGCTCCACGAGAGCATGTGACGTCTACGACGGATAATATTGATTATTCAGCTCGTCAATACACATGGATCAATGCTAGACTTAGAATTATCTACATTTCACGCTAATATTTTCTCAGTTGATCTCCAGTA